>NC_035437.2:55228603-55549909 GCF_002127325.2 Helianthus annuus
TGAGTAATTACTTATTATTCACCATACATGACATTTGTTTCACATTGGCATCATCACATAGCTATGTAGGTACTTGCTACTTGCTATGCATTTCATTTGGTTATACATGATACATGTTACACATGACATTGGGCATGGTTTATACATAAACATTTTGACATTAAACATGACATTGTTTTACAAAGTATACATTTTATTACAAATTCACTTTTACTTGGTTATTCATTTAACCATGCATTGTCCTTTCATCATCATTTGATTTTCATATCGATTTTCATATGATTTCATAAAGGAAAACATTTTACAAGGTTCATGACTACTTTTTGTTAAACACTTTTAAACCACAAGTCATGAATCATGCATAAACAAAACCTATGTATCTCACAGGCATTTTTATGCTGACGTACCTATTTTTACATGTGTTTTCAGGTGCTAATGCATGATGTTGATTGTGCTTCACTTAGGCGGACTCGGGCCTTAGTGACTTAAAAGACAGTTATTATGTTGTTTTAGCTTAAATTCAAAGACAATGTGAACATTAATCTTAATAATACATAACTTTAATTGCCATGGTTGTTGAAACAATAATTCTGTCGCCTCACTCCCCGGCGTTTCCGCCGCGGTTTTGTTGTTTTAATGCGGCCGGGGTGTGACAACACAAGTATGTTGAGCCTAAGAAATGCGGGTTTGAATATCACATAAAACCTGAACACAATGAAGCTTGACACGTTCCTTACGTCTTAATGCGTCAGCCACAACATTCACCTTACCAGGATGGTAGCGAATTTCGCAATCGTAGTCGTTTAGAAGTTCAACCCAATGTCGTTGCCTCATGTTTAGTTCTTTCTGATTGAAAATATGCTGGAGACTCTTGTGGTCAGTGAACACTATACACTTTGTACCATAAAGGTAGTGTCTCCAGATTTTTTAGAGCAAAGACTACTGCACCCAACTCAAGATCATGAGTCGTATAGTTTTTCTCGTGTACCTTCAGCTGCCTTGAAGCATAAGCTATGACTTTGTTTCTTTGCATAAGAACGCAGCCAAGGCCTAAGTTGGATGCATCACAGTACACAACAAAATTATCATTGCCCTAAAGTAAGGTCAAAATAGGTGCATCGCAGAGTTTCTATTTCAAGGTCTGGAAAGCTTCTTCCTATTTGGGTCCCCACTCAAAAGGTTTGTTCTTCTGAGTTAAAGTAGTGAGAGGAACCACAATCTTGGAGAAGTTTTCAATGAAATGACAGTAATAACCCGCGAGACAAAGAAATGAACGAACCTCGGTAGGAGTAGTAGGAGTATCCCAATCCTTAATCGCACTGATTTTGGCGGGATCTACAGGTATATCTTGTTCGTTGACGATGTGCCCCAAAAATTGAACTTCATTAAGCCAGAATTCGCACTTGGAGAATTTGGCGAAAAGTTGCTCTTTCTTTAGGAGCTCCATAGTAAGACGAAGATGTTGCTCATGATCAGCTCGAGTCTTAGAATTGATCAGAATGTCATCAATGAAAACGATGATGAACTTGTCCAAATAAGACTTGCAAACCCTATTCATCAAGTCCATGAAAATAGCAGGAGCATTAGTTAAACCAAAGGGCATAACAATGAACTCATAATGACCATATCTTGTACGAAAAGCTGTCTTGTGAATATCTTCTCCGAGAACTCGAAGTTAATGATACCCAAAACGAAGATCAATCTTTGAAAAGCAAGTAGCACCCTGTAGCTGATCAAAGAGATCATCAATGCGAGGTAGGGGATATCAATTCTTGATGGTAAGCTTGTTAAGCTCACGATAATCGATACACATCCTGAAAGATCCATCTTTCTTTTTCACAAATAGGACAGGAGCCAAGGTGAGAAGCTCAGACGAATGAATCCTTTGTCAGATAGCTCCTGAAGCTGCTTAGATAACTCTTGCATCTCAGACGGTGCAAGACGGTAAGGTGATTTAGCAATAGGGTTTGCGCCAGGCACAAGATCAATGCGAAACTCAACTTGGCGAACAGGGGGTAAACCAGGTAATTATTTAGGAAATACCTCAGGATAATCCTGAACAACAGGGATATCTTGGATAGTCTTACCCTTTCCTTTCTCGTGTACGACATGCGCCAAGAAAGCAACATATATCTTTCATAGTTATTTGTGGGCTTGGGTACAAGACATGAGTTTAAAGGGTTTCTCCCCTCGAACTTCTTAGATCTCACCAGTCGAAAGGGGAATACAGACCAACTTCTCAAAACATACCACCTCAGCATAGTACTTGGATAACCAATCCATTCCTACTATTACATCGAAGCTCCCGAGTTGCATCGGTGTGAGGTCAATAGGAAAAAGATGATATTAAGGTTCAATTGGCAATTTCTAAGAACAGAGTCGAGTACAACAAGTTCACCACTAGCTACTTCTACTGTCAAGGGCTTCCTAGTTTTGTTCTAGTCATCTAAAAGCAAAGGCTCAAATGCTAAGGACACAAAACTCTTATCGGCACCCGAATCAAATAGAACAGAAGCAGGATGGTTGTTAACAAGGAACATACCGTTCACCACTTCGTTATCCGCACGTACCTCATTTGCATTAAGATTGAAAGCTCTACCATGAGCCGGTGCCTGATTTGCGTTTGCCAACCTCGGGCAGTTGTTCCTGTAGTGGGTCAGATCCCCACAATTGAAACATGAACTAGGTGGATAGTGAGGCCGTGCAAGATTCTGGGCAGGGTTTTGCACTGCTTGGTTTTGAACTACCTGAGTTTGGTTTGGAGCAAAACGGCAGGTATTCGCCAGATGACCAGACTTGCCACAATTTGTGTAGATGCGGCATTGAACCTGTGGCTGGTGATGGCTATTACACTTGTTGCACAGAGGTGCATTCCCAGCATACTGCCTTTTGGTAGCAGGTTGTGCAGCCTGATTTGCCTGAGTAGTAACGACGTAGTTCTTGGAAGCCTTACGCTTCCTAGATTTCTTGGAAGACTCAGCAGCCGTCTTACCCTTCTGCTCCCTGGTGCTATCAGACTGTTTCTGCTTTTTATCACCTTTCCTGTGGAGTTTACCCTTCTTAACTTGTGAGTCAGTCAGGGTTGCAGCTAGCTCAATGGCCTGTCGAACGGTAATAGGCTTGCTACCAGTGACAATATCCTGAACAGGATCTGGCAAACTGTCTATGTACTTCTGAATAGCCTTATCCAAAGGCGTGACCATAGTAGGACAGAGCAAGCTTAACTCCTCGTATCTGTCTGTGTAAGCCCGACGTTCACCACTGTCTTGCTTCAGATCATGGAACTCATTTTCAAGTGCCCTCTGCTCGTGACGAGGACGAAACTCTTTCATCATGAGAGCTCTAAGTTCCTCCCATGTCTGACCCAAAGCAACATCAGCACCCCTATCTCTCATTACCGCATTCCACCAGGTGAGAGCCCTCTTTTGGAATACACTCGAAGCAAACTCGACCTTACAGTTGTTAGGACACTGAACATGGCGAAAGGTGCTCTCAAGACTCTCAAACCACTGTAGGAGCCCAGTTGCTCCTTCAGAACCACTAAACTTGAGCGGTTTAGCCGAGTTAAAACTTTTGAAGTTGAACGGAGTAGGTGCATTAACATTGTTATTGTTGGCTTGATTTATTTAAGTGATGAGATTAGGTAGCATAGCAGCCATCTGCGATGCTATAATAGCTGCCAGTTCGACATCAGGTTGGCATTCTAAAAGAGGAAACATGAGAGAAAACAAGTGAGATGATGTGATGAAAAATGAGATGACATAAATATCAACAAAATGAAAGGATGGTGGTCATTTGTTCGTTACCTCGTAACAAACAGTCGGCACACAGTCACAAATCAAAGTAAATGAGCCATAATAATGTATCACCGAAGACATGCTCGCCTATAAGTGAACACTCACCCCAAGAGTTCCCAGGTAAGAGTGACTGGTCCGATACTGCGGATTTGTACGAACACTCTAGCCTTAGACAGAAAACTCAGGGTACAGGCATTCACCCTTCCAGTTTGCACGTGTTCAGATTATTAGACCCAAATTTTGACGAGATTTTGAAAATTTGGAAGGCATTAAGCCAAAAGAAATCATCTAAGGATAGATGATTGATTTCAAAATCGTTTTGGAAAATTGTGTTCAAGTTTTGGTAATCACCTAAGGATTGGTGACGTGTATTGTTTTAAATTCTAAACACAAGATAACTTGTGTTAGGGTCCTAGAAAGTTATTGTCTGGGTCAAAGCATTACTAATAACCTAATTCCCTATAACCATTGGCTCTGATACCAACTCTTCTGTCACACCCCGACCGTGTAAAACAACAAACCGCGGCGGAAATGTTGGGGAGTGGAGCGACAGAATTATTTTTTCAACAACCATGGTAATTAAAGTTTTGTATTATTAAGATTAATGTTTACATTGTCTTGAAGTTCAAACTAAACATAACATAAATAACTGTCTTTTAAGTCACTAAGGCCCAAGTCCGCCTAAGTGAAGCACAAACATCATCATGCGTTAGCACCTAAAACACATGTAAAAATAGGTACGTCAGCATAAAAATGCCTGTGATATACATAGGTTTTGTTTATGCAAGATTCATGACTTGTAGTTGAAAGAAGTGGTTAACAAAAATGTAGTCATGAACCTTGTAAAATGTTTCCCTTTATAAATCATATGAAATCAATATGAAAATCTAATGGTAATAAAAGGATAATGCATGGTTAAATGAATAACCAAGTAAAAGTGAATTTGTATAAAATGTGAAATTTGTAAAACAATGTCGTGTTCTTGTAAAAATGTTTCATGTCCTTGTCCAAGTGGTTTAGATAACGCAACAATGTATAATACAATAAAAGCACTTATATATAGGAAGTACCAGCGGCGTATCCACCATGCTTTTATCATATAACACAGAGCCCCGTTACATAAGTCACTTATCAATAACCAACCAAAATGCCATGTTCAATGTCAAATGTTTATGTGTTAACCATGTTCAATGTCATGTGAGAAATGTATCATGTATAACCAAATGTAATGCATAGCAAGCGGAAAGTATCTACTCAAACTATGTGATAATTTCAATGTGAAAACAAATGTCATGTATGGTGAATATATAGTAATTACTCAACCCCATAGGAAAATGTACAAAACAAGGTTTTTGAATAAACCTAAGTTTAAATCAAATGTTATGTTTTGCAGAAAGTAATGCTTTATGATTACAAACATTTATGCAGTAATGTTAATCGCATACATTCAAGCCTTGCGACTGTGGCGACAAACCCTTAAACGAATTAAATGTTTATCTAAATTATGTATATCAAATTCTGTCATTCCCAACTTCCAAACAAACCTAGGAAGTCGGAAACGGGATTTGTCAAGTCCTATGGTACCATTACATACTACCGAGCGGCGTGGTCAATGTTAATGAATGTATTATTGTCCCGATTAAACATACCAAATGTCATAACCAATGTAGCATGTGAAAACCGTGTACTAGGTATGCTAAGTAAACATGCCTAGTAGAAATGTTCATGTAAAACAATTGTGCTAGCATGCTCAATAAACATACATAGCAGAAATGTCATGTAAAACAATGTGTCCATATGCTAAGTAAACATATGCAACAAATGTCTAAGAAATCAATGTGCTACCATGCTTAACATACATAGCAAAACATAGTTGAAATCATGTACTATATGTACACTAGGTGAAACTAGTATGCTTATGTTATAAAAGCATGTAAAGCATGAAAGTAACACGTATGTACATGTGTATCACCCCAAAGTATTTGAAAGTGGTAAAAGAGGGGAACTATGTACTCACTTGGGTAACTATGTTAATAATCTGATCCTAATATGGGTAACTATGTTAATAATCTGATCCTAAATCGGAATCAACAAGGCACCTAATATGGGTAACTATGTTAATAATATGATCCTAAATCGGAATCAACAAGGCACCTAATATGGGTAACTATGTTAATAATCTGATCCTAAATCGGGAGATAGAATAGAATGAGGTTCTATAAATCAAATGAGTATTTGAACTCATATGGCATGATTTAATAGACCTTACATTCTGATTTGGAAGTCTACCTAAGTGCTTTTGACCCGTTTCGACCCATTATGGTAGTATAAGCTACTATGATGCGTCGTTTGCGTAAAACTAAGGTCGGATGGTTAACTATATGTTATGTCAAGTCTTACATGCCCAATTATGCCTAAACATGTTACTAAATCAGATTATATGTCAAAAATATGTTCACATATGCAAAATACGGATTTATGCTTCAAAAGGGCGTTTTGGTCATTTCCTATATGCATACAAGCTACTTAACAAATAACTAACCAATCCTATGTGATCATAAGGTATAACCTCGGAGGTTATTCCCTATACAACTATGATCACTAATCAAGCTTGGTTGGATCCTAATGATCGACCAAACGGGTCGGGTTTGAAAGTCTAAGCGATTGTTTAACCGCTTAACTTACGACCCTAAACAAGCACTATACTAATAGTGACGAGTTAAACATGTAAAAACATGTTTAACTAACTTAGAAAACTGATTTGGTATCAAAACAAAGTGTTTTGATACCTAAAAGTAGTCCCGTTGCAAAATGCGTGCTAAAACGCATTTTGACCGAAACTTTAAGTCGTCACTACACCTAGTTAACGTGGTAATCAGTAGATATAATCGCTAAGGATTATAATCATCCTGATTACAATCATGTTGCAAAGGTCAAACGAACTTTGCATTGACCATTGATTGGTCAAAGCTGAAAGTCAAACACTGTTTGACTTTTACGCTAGGAAAGCGATAAAAGAACGAAAGAAGCTTACAAAGGGTCCTTGCTAGGGAGAACTTGATCTAAATAATCTCAGGTATGAAGTATTTAACCTCAACTTAGAGAAAATCAGATCAAGGGTGCTCGAAACAAATGAAATGCTTGGCTATTTATACTTGTAGCAAGTTCACAAGATCATTCCACTTGTTTGTGTAACTTCCAAGCATTAAATCTCAGCCATCCATGTGTTAAGATTAGAATAAATGCATTGGAGAGGTGTTAACCTGGTTAACACACCAATAAAATGGCAAGAACAGACCCTAATCTATCAATAGTTTGCAAAAACTGATTTTCTGCCGCTGGGCCTTCTGTGGCACCCCTCGTAGGATGAGGGACAGGCCTATGCGGCCCGCGACCGCTCATCACTTCAGCAAAAGTTTCAATATTTACAGCTTAGATCCCTACACTTGATTAAGCCCATTTCTAGCACTTTTAACCCCCATTAAGCCATTTTCATGGCTCTACAAGGTCATTAAAGTTTAGAGGACTCAAAATATGCTTGGAAAACTCTCGGATGTCGGTTTGTTTGGTAGTACGGTCACGTTATTTGTCTAATTACGACGAAACTCGAACGGACGCGAAAACGTTCCAAATTACGCGACGAATGGTATTTTTGCATGCCGATCACTAAAATAAAAAATTTTTGTGTCTACAAAAATTTTGGATGTCCAGATGTGGTCAGAACGTAAGATATGCGCGTAAATGCAAACTTACGTCGTTTTTGACACTTTTAGTCCCTGTAAGATCATATAAGCATATTTTCACCC
The DNA here is from genome assembly GCF_002127325.2 of Helianthus annuus. Taxonomy (NCBI): domain Eukaryota; kingdom Viridiplantae; phylum Streptophyta; class Magnoliopsida; order Asterales; family Asteraceae; genus Helianthus; species Helianthus annuus. The sequence goes on from NC_035437.2 coordinate 55,236,207, forward strand.
ACCGAACCACTCAAAGCTTATTTCTAAGCTATGTTTAGGTTATTTACGATATGTTTAGCTTATGATCAAGTTCGGACTGTACGTTGCCTTACGAAACGGCAGACTTTTGCAAGTTGACGCAAATAGTCCCTGTAAGCGAATAAACTTGTTTTTGCCATACCAAACCCTTTATAACTTATTTCTAAGTTATATAAAAGTTATTTAAGGTATGTTAAGCTTATGTTGCTGTTCCGGAGTGTTTGTCGCGTTAAACTGATTACGTTTACGCATCAGTTTGCGTATAACTTTCCAGAAAGCGATATAGAGTTTAAAATCAATCAAAAATCAAAACATGCAAATATGTCAAACATAAATAACAAATGTTGGGATCAAAATACACTGTTTTATAAATATTGAATTGTTCAGAGTTTGTATAACGATTACACAAGCACAGATGTCACAGTAAAGTCATAGCCTATGCATCAAGACAATTGAAAATCCATGAGAAAAATTACACGACTCATGATCTTGAGTTAGGTGCTGTGGTTTTTGCTCTCAAAATTTGGAGACACTATCTCTATGGCACAAAATGTGTGGTTTTCACACACCACAAAAGTCTCCAACATATTTTTAATCAAAAGGAGCTAAACATGAGACAAAGACGCTGGGTTGAACTCTTGAACGATTACGACTGCGAGATTCGCTACCATCCTGGTAAGGCGAATGTCGTAGCCGATGCACTAAGTCGAAAGGAACGAGTCAAGCTACACTGTGTTTGAATTCTATCTGATATCCAAACACATATCCTTCAAGCACAATGAACATGTGTAACCCATGGCTTGTTGAAAAATGAGCTGCCATTAAATCTCGAGCTTCAACTCGAAACAAAAGAAAATGGGTTACTTCATTTCAAGAACCGTTTATCGATACCGAGTCAAGACAATCTTCGCACTTTAGTGATGGACGAAGCTCATAAGTCTTGTTATTCAATCCATCTTGGTGCTTACAAAATGTACAAGGATCTTCATACTCAGTATTGGTGGCCGGGTATGAAGAAGGATGTTGCCTTGTATGTGTCAAAATGCCTAACTTGTCTCAAAGTCAACCTAACACATGGATTAGGCCCATTCAAACATAAACTAAATAGAATATATATATATATATATATAAGATATATATGTAAACATAAACAAAGAAAACAAACGAATACAAGAATCAAAAACGAATTTCAAGATGAGATACTTGTACGAAAACAAACATAACACATGGATTAGGCCCATTTAAACATAAACTAAATAGAATATAAATATATATATATATGGAAGATATATACATGTAAACATAAACAAAGAAAACAAACGAATACAAGAATCAAAAACGAAATTCAAGATGAGATACTTGTACGAAAAACAAACATAAAACTAAGTGTCTAATGAGATTAGAACACTTGTAGGTCAAGAAACAAACGAAGAACCAGGAATTGAATAGAGATTTGCACTGAACGCAAATCTGTGAGTTCATGTTTTCCCCTTTTATTTTAAATGTTTATAGTTTTAAACTTTCGGGGATGTATACATGTTACAATTGGTATGACGATAAAAATGAAAATATTTAGATTACGTACGGATGAGGATTGGACTAAGGGACCATTAATGAATAAATAAGTACCGAGGAAAAATGGGATAGATCTATTGGGTTTTGGCGAGCCCCGCTCTTAATGGCAACGATGATAGATCGCTGCAGGAGTGCTTTTGTGTCTAAAACTAGTTTCACTGACACACACAATAAGTCGTCAAGGTTTGGTTGCCTCCTATTCGGGCATACAGATTAGTGTCCTTGCAAAACACTAATGATCTCGCAAGTTTCATTATACTATACAAAACAAATTTACTATTTCAAATGTTTTGAAGATTCATTTGGTACAAAAACTAAATAACATGAACTTACCAACTTTTGTTGACGTTTTCAAAACTAACATGTATTACAAGAGATTAGTGGACGACTTTGGAAAATATGTTCGTCTTGTTGTCAAGAACTCAAGCTTTTGAGATGTCATCCCGTGTTCAGTTATCATGTTTTGTGGATCTGTTTTAAATGTTAAACAATGTTGTTAAAGTTGTAGTTTGTTTTATTTCGAACAAGATGTTTGTATTGTAAATTATGGTTTCTAAATAAATGTAAGGATGAACATCTTTTTATGGTTTAAATATGTTGTTTACTTGATTGAATGTAACGATTGCCACTCTGGCCACACCTCGCGGCACGCTTCCGCAGAAACCGAAAAATCGGGGTGTGACAAACCTGGTATCAGAGCATCAATTGTAGTGAACTAAGATTCTTTTGAGTCTGGTCTACAATTTCAAAACGATTTCAACAAGTGTTTTACATTATATTTTTACAAATAGTCCACTAATACCAAACAATAAATTCAAAACAATAATGCAAGGATACTATGTGATAGTACTAAACAATAAATCAAAACGATAATGCAAGGATACTATGTGAACTAGTCATTGAGGATTAGACACGATAACAATAGGTTGAACTCGAAACGATATATGATATAACAATTAAAATAAAGTACAATTTCCCAAAATTAATTATTTATATGTTGTTCACATGTATAAATTGTACGGATTATTTTGCCAGGATCATGTCTTCGAGCTCCGACACCGACTCTGCGGGTTATGCCTCAGATGCAGACTACATACCACTCGATGACCCTGTTCCACCTGTCATTCTCATTTCCGATGACGAGGTCTCTGATGACGAATGTATGGATGTTGATTTCCAGCCATTTGCCCTTCCAGAACCCGACCCTGCCGACATCCCACCTGTGGATGATGTTCTCGCTATACCTCATTTTCACGATATGATCATATACGGCCACCCTGAAGGTGTGCACGTTGTAGCATTCATTCCTATACCACTTGATGTAGTAGGTCCAGTTGATGGCGATGTCGTTCCTCCTTTTGTTGATCCCGTTCTTGATGATGATGATGAGGACATTGCCATTCCTGTTGTTCAGGTTGAGCACGTCGATGATGATCTCGGCATCGGCGATGATTTCAATATCACTATACTAGAGGTATCTCAGCCCGAGGCCACAGTTATTGAGATTTCATCTTCAGCTCCTACTTCCCCACTGACACCATCTCCGATGCATTCACCTGATAGCATAAACCTTCAGGTTCCAAGAAAGATTTCACTTTGTGCGGCTGGCGAGATTGTCACATTCGAGATCGATAGGGCCATGCAGTACCCTAGTGGTAGGGACGAGGATAGTGGGTTGTGTCATTCTGTTTATGTAACATTTGTGCTTGTAATCATTGTGAACAGTTCAGTTATCAATAAAACAATGTTATTTGATCCCAATGTTTGTTTGGTTGTGTTTTACATTTTTCATGTTTTGACTTTTGTTCAATTTCAAACTCTACATCGCTTTCTGGAGAGTTATACGCTAACTGGTACTTAAACGTACTCAGTTTAATGCAACAAATACTCTGGAACATCAACATATACTCAACATACCTTAAATAACCTTTACATAACTTAGAAATAAGTTTTGAAGGCTTTGGTATAGCAAAAACAAGTTAATTCGCTTACAGGGACTAAAATTGACAAACTGCGAAAGTACGCCAATTCAAACTGTAACGAACATTCCAGAACATGTCCATAAGTTAAACATACCATAAATATCCTTTACATAGCTTAGAAATAGGCTTTGAGGGGTTTGGTATGCTAAAACAAACTTTTGGATCATTTAGGGGCTAAAAATGTCAAAAAGTGCACAAGTTAGCACTTTCGCGCATAACTTACGTTCTGAATACATCCGGACATCCAAAAATTTATGTAAGCATCCCTATATTATGCCTTAGTGTATGGCATAAGAAAAATCCATTCGTCGCGCAATTTGGATCGTCTTTCGCGCTTATGCGCATTCCGTCGTAATTAACCGAACATCGCGACCGTACGGCCAAACGAACTGACATCCGAGATATTTTTGAGCACATTTTAAGTTCCCTATAGTTTAACTTCATTTTAGAGCTTTGAAATGGGGTTAACGGGGCTTAAACGTGTCAAAAACGCATCAAATACCAAGTTTTGGAGCTGCAGGGACCAAAACTGTAAATCTGCCAAACTAGGGGCTTACGGACCGTAAGCCATAAGCCATACGGTCCGTAAGGGGTCCCCAGTACAGCAGATTCATTGAATCCACTTGCAGTTGGCCTTTCGTTCGTTCAAGGGGCAATGCCCTTTCACCCAATCAAGAGCTAAGGGCCAAGTTCTGACTTACCACAATATTTTGATAAGTGTACGCACAAGATCGTGGCACGATATTCGATAAACGATCCTAACGGTTATGCTTTTCCTATAAATACCCCCCCCTGTTGCCAAAAACCCACACAATCTGATCAAGAGCTCTAAGTTGGAACCTTTGTTGAGCCATTTTGGTCTAGATTAGCATTCGGGGACCCTCCGTAAGTATTCTTTCGCTCTTTTATTCGCTTTTTGAGTCCGAAAGTCAACATTTTGTTGCTTTCTGCATTGACCAGCCTATGGTTAACACGAAGTTCATATAACTTCATAACGTGAGCGTGATCACGATGGTTATAGTCCGTAGTGACTATACCTACTGATTACCACGTTATCTAGGCTCAGTGACGAGTCGTAGTTTTGGCCAAAATGTGCATTCTTGCATATTTTGTAACCAAACTACTCGTGAGCATCAAAGCCGTTTGCTTTGATGCCAAACCTGTTTTCTAAACTTAGTTAAGCATGTTCTAACATGCTTAGCTCGTCACTTTTAGTTTAGTGCTTATATAGGGTCGTAAGGTAAGCGATCTAAACCATCGCTTATACTTTCGAACCCGACCCATTTGGTCGATCATTATGATCCGACCAAACACATTAGGTGACCATAGCTATAACCTTCCGAGGTTATGCCTTGTGGTCACGATGTTAGGCGTTCCAAACGCGTTCTACGCGAACGACGCGTTGGGGTAGCATAAGCTACCTAAACGGGTCGTGATGGGCCGTAAGCACTTAGGTTAAGTTTCATTTTAGCATGTAGGCTTTGTTAAACCATATTACACGAGTCTCCATACTCGTTTGGTTTACGAACCCGCATACTATTCGATCCTTCCGATTTAGGTCCGATATATTAACATAGCTACCTATTAGGTGTCGTTTGATATTCCGTGATCTAGCATTGTTTGATTATTATACAAGAACTCAAAGCAATCTCAGGTGAGTACATTGAACCCCTCTTTTACTGTTTTCTAAACTGTTTTGGGGTGAAACACATGTGCCTATCTGTTACTATCATGCTTTCCATGTTTTCACATCGTATATCTGCTATGCTCATTAGTACATTATAGTACATGATTTCATTACATTTTATGCTATGTATGCCCATTGTGTGCGTACTTAGTACATTGATTTATATGAACATTTCTATTGCATATGTTTACTCAGCATATGGACACATTGATTTACATGAACATTTCTGCTGCATATGTTTACTTAGCATATGGGCACATTGATTTACATGAACATTTCTATTGCATATGTTTACTAAGCATATGGACACATTGATTTACATAAACATTTCTGCTTCGTATGTTTACTTAGCATACTTAGTACAATTGTTTACATCACATGCCTTCATTTTTGTTATGACATTTGGTTTGTTTAACATGGGACAATACATTCATTAACATTGATCACGCCGTTCGTTAGTAGGTAGTGGTACCATAGGAATTGACAACTCCCGTTCCTGAAATCCTGGGTTTGATAGGATTGGAAGGAATGACCGAATTCGATATACATAACTTAGATAAACCTTTAATTTGTTTAAGGGTTTATCGCCACAGTCTCAAGGCTTGGATGTATGCATAGTTTACAATACCGCATAAATGTTAATATCAATAGAGCATGCATTTTTCCACAGAACATAACGTTGATTTAAACCACGTTTTACTTCAACGACTTGTTTTGTGCATTTTACATATGGTTTAAGTTGATACATTTCGCTTACCATACATGATACATTTTGGGATACACATTACATGATTTACATTGAACATAAACACGTTGACATTGACATACACATTTGGTGGTTTACATTGAACATAAACATTTGACATGGTTTACACAATAACACTTGACATTTGGTTTATACATGAACAATTTACATGGTGGATTGGTTTGGGTAAATGGTTGGAGTAACGTGCCGTATGTAATATGATACAAACATGGTGGATACGCCACTGGTACTTCCTGTATATAAATGCTTGTATAGTATTACATATCGTAGCGTTATCTAAGTCATTTCAGTTTAGACACATTACATTTTACACAAATAACATATTCTTCGCAAGACATTATTTTCACAAACAACTTATCTTATTCAACTCATTTTACTTGGTTACTCGTTTAACCTAACACTTATCTATACATATCATCTGATGCTATTGTTTTTCAAATGGTTTACAAAGCAAGACAAAGTACAAGGTTCATGACTGACTGTTATTAAAACATTTCTTTAAACTCAAGTCATGAATCCCACTTTCACAAAACCTATGTATCTCACAGGCATTTTTATGCTGACGTACCTACTTTCACATGTGTTTTCAGGAGCTGTTCCATAAGATGTTGATCACGATACTAGGGCGGACCTGTGCCTTAGAGCCTAAAAAATGAAGATAGGCTAGTTTAAATATGTTATGAACTTTGTATTTCTTGTTTTGGAACAATGTAGCACTCTTGTTTATAAATAAAATACAACTTTGTATGCCATGGTTATGAAACAATTAATTCTGTCCTCAACACTCCCCGACGTTTTCCGCCGCGGTTGCATGTTACACGCGGTCGGGGTGTGACAGAAGAGTTGGTATCAGAGCCATTGGTTATAGGGAATTAGGTTATTAGTAATGCTTTGACCTAGACTATAACTTCTAGGACCCTAACACAAGTTATCTTGTGTTTAGAGTTTAAAACATGCACATCACCTATCCTTAGGTGATAACCACAACGGGAACTTCGGTTCCGAATCCGCTTTGAAAATTAATCATCTGTTCTAGGATGATTGATTTCTAGGTTTTGAACCCTCTGTTATAAGGTTTTGAACCCTCTGTTATATGGTTTTGAACCCTTTGGATTCTCAAAAATCTCGTCAAAGTTTTGGGTTAATAGTGTGAACACGTGCGAACTGGAAGAGTGAATGCCTGTACCCTGGGTTTTCTGTCTAAGGCTAGAGTGTTCGTACAAATCCACATAATCGGACCAGTCACTCTTACCTGGGAACTCTTGGGGTGAGTGTTCACTTATAGGCGAGCATGTCTTCGCGATACACTAATTCTGACCCATTTACTTTGACTAGGCATTTCATGTCGCTTGTTTGCTTTGCGATGCATAACCGCCATCTTTGCTTTTGTTAATATTGCTTCATCTCATTCTCTTCATCCAATCATCTCACTCGTTTCATTTCATGTTTTTCTCTTCTAGAATGCCTCCTCGACGCGACAACCAGATAGCTACAGCCGAGTTGGCGGAGATTATTGCGCAACAGATGGCTGCTCAATTCCCAAATCTCTTCGCTCAATGGAACCAAGCCAACAACAACAACAATGGTATATGCAAATACAAGGATTTTAACTCGGCTAAGCCACTCAAGTTCAGTGGTTCTGAAGGAGCAACTGGGCTTCTTCAGTGGTTCGAGAGCATCGAGAACACTTTTCGCCACGTGCAGTGTCCGGATAATCGCAAGGTCGAGTTTTCTTCAAGCGTGTTTCAGAAGAGGGCTCTTACATGGTGGAATGGGGTTATGAGAGATCAAGGTGCAGAAGTTGCTCTAGCGCAGACATTGGCTGAACTGAGAGCTCTTATGATGAGGGAGTTTTGTCCTCGTCATGAACAACGAGCGTTGGAGAAAGAATTTGATGTTTTGAAGCAGGATAGTGGCGAGCACAGGGCTTATACTGATAGGTTTGAGGAGTTGAGTCTGCTTTGCCCGACTATGGTTACCCCACTCGATAAGGCCATCGAAAGGTACATCGACGGCCTACCTGACTCAGTACAAGACATCCTTACTGGTAGCAACCCTACCACACTCCGTCAGGCAATCGAGTTATCGGCGACGTTGACTGAGTCGCAGATTCGAAAGAATAAATTGCACAGGAAGGGCGACAAGGGCAAGAAACAGTCGGCTGACAAGGAAGATAGCAAGAAAGGTCAAAACAAGAAGGGAAAGGATTCTGGTTCCTCAAGGGGGTCAAGGAAGCGTAAGGCTTCTCAAAACTATGCTGTCACTGCCCAAGCTAACCAGGCAGCTCCCAACCAGCCTCCAGCAAAGAAGCCCTATTCAGGAAGTGCACCTTTGTGCAATCAATGCAACAGTCACCATCAGCCGCAATATCAGTGTCGTTTCTGTACTAACTATGGGAAGTCAAGTCATCTTGCCGATGTTTGTCGGTTTGCTCAGACTCGCGCAGTTCAGAACCCTGCTCAACAAGTTGCTCAGCAACAGGGTCAGGCTGCACGACCAAACTATCCACCAGGTGCTTGTTATAACTGTGGGGATCTGACCCACTACAAGAATCGGTGTCCAGGACTAGTCAACCAGAACCAGAATGCAAACTAGAATCAGGCACAGGCTCGAGGTCGAGTTTTCAACATGAATGCACAAGAAGCACAAGCATACAACGAGGTGGTGAACGGTACGTTCTTTATTAATAATCAGCCAGCATCTGTTCTTTTTGATTCGGGTGCCGACAAGAGTTTTGTGTCATTATCTTTTGAGACAATGCTTCGCGTGTCTAAAACGAAACTAGGTAAACCTTTGACAGTAGAGGTTGCCAGTGGTGAACCCATTGTTCTTAATTCTGTTCTACGCAACTGCCAGTTGAACCTTAACGACCATATTTTTCCTGTTGACCTCAGGCCAATGCAACTTGGAAGCTTCGACGTTATAGTGGGCATGGATTGGTTATCTAAGCATCGCGCAGAGATAGTTTGTTCTGAGAAGATTGTTCGTGTGCCGCTGTCAACAGGCGAGATCCTACAGGTTCGTGGTGAGAAGCCTGCCGGTGGTCTCAAACTCATGTCTTGTTTTAAAGCTCGGAAATATCTGCGAAAGCACTATGTGGCTTTCTTAGCACATGTTACAGCAGATAAAGGCAAGGGTAAGTCTATTTCAGATATTCCTGTCGTTCAGGATTATTCTGAAGTTTTCCCTGAAGAGTTACCTGGTCTACCTCCAGCACGCCAAGTCGAGTTCCGTATTGATCTCGTACCTGGTGCAAATCCCATTGCCAGAGCTCCATATCGTCTTGCACCGTCGGAGATGCAAGAGTTGTCTAAGCAGCTGCAGGAACTCTCCGACAAAGGTTTTATCCGTCCTAGCTTTTCACCTTGGGGTGCTCCCGTTCTTTTTGTAAAGAAGAAGGATGGATCTTTTAGGATGTGTATCGATTACCGTGAGCTTAACAAGCTTACCATCAAGAATCGGTATCCCCTACCTCGCATTGATGATCTCTTTGATTAATTGCAAGGCGCTTCTTATTTTTCAAAGATTGATCTACGATCTGGATATCATCAGCTTCGTGTACATGAAGAAGACATTCCCAAGACAGCGTTCCATACTCGTTATGGACATTATGAGTTCACAGTCATGCCATTCGGTTTGACTAATGCTCCTGCTGTTTTCATGGACTTGATGAATAGGGTCTGCAAGCCTTATTTAGATAAGTTCATCATCGTTTTCATTGATGACATTTTGATATACTCTAAGACGCGAGCTGATCATGAACAACATCTTCGTCTTACGTTGGAACTCCTAAAGAAAGAGCAGCTTTTCGCCAAATTCTCCAAGTGTGAATTCTGGCTTAAAGAGGTTCAATTCTTGGGACACATTGTCAACAAACAAGGTATTCATGTAGATCCCTCCAAGATCAGTGCGATTAAGGATTGGGATACACCTAGTACTCCTACTGAAGTTCGTTCTTTTCTTGGTCTGGCGGGTTACTACCGCCGCTTCATTGAGAACTTCTCAAAGATTGCAGTTCCTCTAACTGCTCTAACTCAGAAGAACAAGCCATTTGATTGGGGAGTCAAACAATAGGAAGCATTTCTGACTTTGAAACAAAAGCTTTGCGAGGCGCATGTCCTGACATTGCCTGAGGGCAATGATGATTTCGTCATTTATTGCGACGCATCTAAATTAGGTCTTGGCTGCGTCCTGATGCAAGGAAACAAAGTCATAGCATACGCATCAAGGCAGTTGAAGATACATGAGAAAAACTACACCACTCATGATCTTGAGTTAGGTGCAGTTGTCTTCGCTCTTAAGATCTTGAGACACTATTTGTACGGTACAAAATGTGTGGTTTTCACTGACCACAAAAGTCTTCAACATATCTTCAATCAAAAGGAACTCAACATGAGGCAAAGACGTTGGGTTGAACTTCTAAACGACTATGACCGTGAGATTCGCTACCATCCTGGTAAGGCGAATGTCGTGGCCGATGCTTTGAGTCACAAGGAACGTACTAAGCTTCATTGTGTACGTGTCCAATCTGTTATTCAAGCTCAAACCGATATACAAGCCCGTATTTCTCAGGCTCAACAATCTTGTGTTTCGCAAGGTTTGATGGATAAGGAATTTCCTTATCACATAACTCCTGCTCTAGAGCTGAAGGACAATGGATCGTATTACTTCATGGACCGTTTGTGGGTCCCGAGCCAAGATAATCTTCGTACCTTGCTTATGGATGAAGCCCATAAGTCTCGTTATTCTATTCATCCTGGCTCAGATAAGATGTATAAGGATCTTCGTATTCAGTATTGGTGGCCTGGTATGAAGAAAGATATTGCCTTATATGTATCAAAATGCCTTACTTGTCTTAAGGTTAAGGCTGAACATCAGCGTCCTTCTGGTTTATTGGAGCAACCAGAGATCCCAGTTTGGAAGTGGGAAAACATTACTATGGATCTCATTACTAAACTCCCGCGCACAAAGAAAGGTCACGATGCCATCTGGGTAGTCGTGGATCGTCTTACCAAGTCAGCGCATTTCTTGCCAATCCGTGAGGATTTTTCGGCTGACAAACTTGCTCAAATCTACGTGGATGAAATTGTAGCTCGACATGGTGTTCCTTTGAACATCATTTCTAACAGAGATGCTCGTTTCACTTCTCATTTTTGGAGAACCATGCAATCTGCTATGGGGTCCCAACTTAATCTGAGCACAGCTTATCATCCGCAAACGGATGGTCAATCTGAAAGAACAATCCAGACACTGGAGGATATGCTTAGAGCGTGTGTGATCGATTTTGGTGGTAGTTGGGATTCACATCTTCCATTGATTGAATTCTCCTACAACAACAGTTATCACGCCAGCATCAACATGGCTCCTTTCGAGGCTCTCTATGGTCGAAAATGTCGTTCACCAGTCTGCTGGAATGAGATTGGCGAGGCTCAACTTACTGGACCTGCCCTCATTTTAGAGACAACAGATAAGGTAAATAAAGTTCGTGATAACCTTCAGACAGCTAGAAGCCGTCAAAAGAGTTACGCGGACCTAAAACGCAAGCCCTTGGATTTTCAAGTCGGTGATCGTGTATTACTTAAGGTCTCACCTTGGAAAGGTGTGATCAGATTCGGAAAGAAAGGAAAACTTGCACCTAGATACGTTGGACCATTCAAGATCGTCGAAAGAATCGGTAAGGTAGCCTACAGACTTGAGTTACCTCCTGAACTTGGAAATGTTCATCCAACATTTCACGTGTCCAATCTCAAGAGGTGTTTAGCTGATGAGAACCTCCACATACCGCTTGACGAGATTCGTGTTGATAAAACACTGAAATTTGTTGAGAAACCGGTAGAAATCATGGAACGTGAAGTCAAGTGGCTTAAACGCAAGCGCATTCCTTTGGTCAAGGTTCGATGGGAATCTAAACGTGGGCCCGAGTTTACTTGGGAACGTGAAGATCAAATGAAGGCAAAATATCCACATCTTTTTCCACGAGTTTCCTCTAAATAAATTTCGGGACGAAATTTCCACAAGTAGGGGAGACTGTAACATTTGTGCTTGTAATCATTGTGAACAGTTCAATTATCAATAAAACAATGTTATTTGATCCCAATGTTTGTTTGGTTGTGTTTTACATTTTTCATGTTTTGACTTTTGTTCAATTTCAAACTCTACATCGCTTTCTGGAGAGTTATACGCTAACTGGTAATTAAACGTACTCAGTTTAATGCGACAAATACTCTGGAACATGAAAATATACTCAACATACCTTAAATAACCTTTACATAACTTAGAAATAAGTTTTGAAGGCTTTGGTATAGCAAAAACAAGTTAATTCGCTTACAGGGACTAAAATTGACAAACTGCGAAAATATGCCAATTCAAACTGTAACGAACATTCCGAAACATGTCCATAAGTTAAACATACCATAAATATCCTTTAAATAGCTTAGAAATAGGCTTTGAGGGGTTTGGTATGCTAAAACAAACTTTTGGATCATTCAGGGGCTAAAAATGTCAAAAACGCATCAAATACCAAGTTTTGGAGCTGCAGGGACCAAAACTGTAAATCTGCCAAACTAGGGGCTTACGGACCGTAAGACATAAGCCATACGGTCCGTAAGGGGTCCCCAGTACAGCAGATTCATTGAATCCACTTGCAGTTGGCCTTTCGTTCGTTCAAGGGGCAATGCCCTTTCACCCAATCAAGAGCCAAGGGCCAAGTTCTGACTTACCACAATATTTTGACAAGTGTACGCACAAGATCGTGGCACGATATTCGATAAACGATCCTAACGGTTATGCTTTTCCTATAAATACCCCCCCCCTTGTTGCCAAAAACCCACACAATCTCATCAAGAGCTCTAAGTTGGAACCTTTGTTTCATACCTGAGCCATTTTGGTCTAGATTAGCATTCGGGGACCCTCCGTAAGTATTCTTTCGCTCTTTTATTCACTTTTCGAGTCCGAAAGTCAACGTTTTGTTGACTTTCTGCATTGACCAGCCTATGGTCAACACGAAGTTCATGGAACTTCATAACGTGAGCGTGATCACGATGGTTATAGTCCGTAGTGACTATACCTACTGATTACCACGTTATCTAGGCTCAGTGACGAGTCGTAGTTTCGGCCAAAATGTGCATTCTTGCATATTTTGTAACCAAACTACTCGTGAGCATCAAAGCCGTTTGCTTTGATGCCAAACCTGTTTTCTAAACTTAGTTAAGCATGTTCTAACATGCTTAGCTCGTCACTTTTAGTTTAGTGCTTATATAGGGTCGTAAGGTAAGCGATCTAAACCATTGCTTATACTTTCGAACCCGACCCATTTGGTCGATCATTATGATCCGACCAAACACATTAGGTGACCATAGCTATAACCTTTCGAGGTTATGCCTTGTGGTCACGATGTTTGGCGTTCCAAACGCGTTCTACGCGAACGACGCGTTGGGGTAGCATAAGCTACCTAAACGGGTCGTGATGGGCCGTAATGTAAAACCCGTGAGGATCTCTCAATGATATCAATCTTGACTTGTGTAAGCGCGGAAATCAAACACAAGTTGATTCAAGAATAAATATAAAGATCAAACTATAAACAATAAACAATAAACAATAAACAAACCAAAACTTGCATTCAACGTTTACCAATGACTGATACAAGTATTCGAGAGGAACTCGGTTCCTATGCTTGTGTCGCCCCTAACTTGAACCACATCAACAACCCTTAATCAAGTGATTAAGGTTGTTTATATACTAAACATATAGGGCCGAAACCCTTAGGCCCATGCGACATCTATATCTAGCCCAAACCACAATAATTAACCCAAAACATAAAGAACTAGATAATTACAAGATCAACCCCAAAATATTAATAACCTACATGAATAAACCTTCGGGTTCCAACAATCTCCCCCTAGGTTTATGTCGCGCTATAGATCTAATACACCCGAAAGAGGCCCTCTAGTGCCCAAAAGAAACCCCAATAAACCTATATCAAATTGAGAAAAACACATTTGATCTGTATATTATACCATCTCTGCAAAAGATCTATTCTGTTCTTTTCTCAACCTACTCCCAGTTAAGATTTCAGATCTGGATTGGACTTGTGAAATATGTGGTAGGGAAGATACTTGCATGATAGTGTGTGCTGTTTATATTTCCGGGATTTGATTAGTATTTATTTGGGTGTTCATTGTTAAGAAGTCAAAACATGATAAATCAGATTACATGCAGACTGCACAGTCAGGATATCTTAAAGGATGACATCAGTATACTCACCTGTTACGATGAATCGTTGTGCCTACCTTGATCGCGGGGGTATGCCTTGGAATGGGACACACGGGTATAATAGTATAATATCACCTTAAGCATATCACGAAGTTGAAAATTAAAAGTTGAGCGTTAAAGTTTAAGTGGACAAACATATTGGCAATCGCATAGACCAGTTTGATTAGGCTCGTATTGAAAAGTGTTCCTTAGTCTGCTCGAGAACGAATTTTGATCCCATTGCAATTGTAATTGTATATTATCGTAGTTGTTTATATTTTGAGTTTTTATTTGTTTTAAGTTCTTAAAATTAAAAAAATAGAAAAATTCAAAAATCCAAAAATATAGTTTTTATTTGTTTTTCTTAAAATTAAAAAATATAAACGTTCTTGAAGATTTGACTGATCATCAAAAGTTAAAAGAATTTAAATCGTGAAATTTCATGTACCTAGTGTTCATGTGGTACTCTCCCTGTTGCATAAGAAATGTTTGCTTATGAGTTTGTGAGCATGTGCAGAACTTGATTTCAATCAAGAACAGGGGTTGATGAAGAAGGAGATACTGTTAGTTGCTGAAGAAGTCTGAAGCAGCACAACAACAAGATGTACCTGAGTCAGAAGAACCGGATACGAGACGCCGTCTGACAGTGAAAGTACATTTAAAGAAGTACCGTGAACCTGCTTGAAAGACAAAGACTGAAGAAGAAAAGAGCTGCTGAGAATCCTCCTCTCACATTCTTTTTGACAAAGATATTTTCAAGCAAACGCTGATCGTGATCTTGATATGAAGCTAACCACAAGAGCTGAAGAAAGAGACCCAGTGCTGAGAGTTCAGAAGTCAAGAACTTCCACAACATCTGCAGCATAGTGACAACCATAGATTTCATTGAAGACGTTGCTGAATTCAAGTTATGAAGACAATTTGATACCATCAGTCTAGGGGGAGATTGTTAGGCCCTAAAGTGTGAGACTGACGCATCAAATTAATACAACGGACTGTGGTTACGAACTGGGCTTTACCGGGTTAGTTTATATTAGGTTTTGGACCTTTACAGGTCACTTGGGCCAAGCTTTAGGCCATGTGGGCCAAGCAGGCCCAAGGGGAGCCCATGTAGGGACTTGGGCTTAAGTTAGTATATAAACAAGTTTCTAACTTGTTTTAGGGTTGGACATTCATAGTTACAATTTCTCTAGTTAGAGAGAGGCAATTGGTGGTGAACTTGTACCAGACGATTTTGCTTGTCAAAGTTATAGAATCGTGTGCAAGTTTAAAGGTGATTCGGTTTGTTCTTCGTTTCCATATTTTCGGTTCGTAGTTTCATATTTTTCGATTCGTTCTTGAATCACATCAAGTTTGGATTCCGCACAAACTTGGTGTTGTTTGATATCATTGAAAGATCCGGTTTCACGGGACTTACAATTGGTATCAGAGCCATTGAAGCCATTCAAGGGCTCGGTTTTGATATCATTCGGATTCAAGAATTTTCATATGCTACTGATCCAGTTTTGTTGAGTGTTTTGCAGAAATATTTACCATCTGTTCTTGACAGAATCATCGAAAAAACACTGATTTTGGTTTGTTGATTTCAGTCTTTGGTGTTTGCTGAATTTTCGGGAAATCGGTGGTCAACAGATTCAAAGATTACAACATCTTTAAATTTTGGAAATTGCTGAAAAGTCGGGATTGCGAGTAAACAGTTCTTATCACTTATTGTTTTGCAGGTTACGACTCGCAATCACTCAGTTGCGGCTCATCACGTTCCAGTTACGACTCGCAACCACTGCTGGTTTCGGTTCATCCTGCCTCAGTTATGACTCGCAACCAGAAGATTGGTCTCCACTCGCAATCAAAGACATTACGACTCGCAACCTTGGTTTCGGCTCATTCTGTTTTGTTACGACTCGCAACCATTCCAGTTACGACTCGCAACCACAGCAAACTTGACTCGCAACCTTTGCCATTACGACTCGTAACCACTGGTTTTGACTCGCAACCTTATCAGTTTCGACTCGCAACCTCAGGAAATTGACTCGCAACCCCGTTTGTTTCGACTCGCAACGACATTGTGTTACGGACATTTGGACTGTTGACTTTGGACTTAATAAAATCAATTAATTAATTAACTGATTAATTAATCATGTCATCGAACAACAGTGAACTGTCTGCCCTAACTCAACAACAAGAACTGGACTCAAAGCTTGGAACCACAACACGTATTCCAAGGTTAACTGATGCTAATGACTTTCCCGAGTGGAAGTGGCGCTTTGAACAGCATCTGAAGGTTAAGGATTACAAGTTATGGCGCAACATCTTGAGAGGACCTAGGGAGATTATGATGGAAAGCCCCACAGAACCAGATGTCAAAATAAAGAAGCCTCGAGATCAATACACTGAAGAAGATGTGCTCATCGTTGAAGAAGATGATCGAGCTCTTTCCTACTTAACCATGGGTTTGGGTCCTAATATTGCTATTGGTTTTCGCACCTGCAAATCTGCCAAAGAATTATGGGATTCTCTAGTCGAAGTGTATGAAGGAAACGAAGATATGAAAGAGAGCCGAAGGAATTTGCTGCAACAAAACTTCAACAATTTCAACCATATTTATGGTGAAACGGTAGACAATCAGATTCAGAGGTTTGTCAAGCTGGTGACTCAAATGCAAATGGAAGAAATTCATACCACGAACGCATCCACCAACAGACAACTCCTTAATGCACTGCCCAAGAGTTGGGATCATCATGTAGCCATGATCAAGAAAACCAAAGATCTTGCAAGATGTACCCTGTCAGAGATGATTTCACATATCAAAGCTTGTGAATTGGATGATAAGCAGAGAGAGACTAACTACAAGAATAGCATGCTGGCTGCAGGTTTCTCAATTGCTCCCACCACATCTAGCGACAGTAACACAGCTCTTCTGTCTCAAGGAGGATTCCAAATGTTTCGCAATACTACATCTGCTAAACCTGCTCCCACTTCAGCAAATGTCTACAGCTCAGGGTCCTCTACTCAAGCTTCTCCTACAAGTGCTGGAAAGGCTTCTGCTGCACCTTCTGCCTCCGTTGCGAGCAATGAAATAGTTGCCTTTTTCACGAAACAGTCAAAGGAAAATCTTGAAATAGCATCTTCCGTCATAAATTGTTTGAATGCTTTTACTTCAGGAAACCTGGGTCCTCCTAAGTTTTCCATGGATGATTTGGATCAAATTCATCCAGAAGATGTGGAAGAAATGGATATAACTTGGCAGATGGCCATGGCAGCGTTTAGAGCTAAAAACTTTGTGAGGAAAACAGGGAAAAACAAATGGCAAGGTCTTACGTTTTCGGGCCCCGCAAAAATGCCATTTGAGTTTCATTGCTATAATTGTCATGAACAGGGCCACTTAGCTAGAAATTGTACTAAACCCAAGGTGAATGGTGAACAAACTCCAGCGCAGCCTGCTGCTCCTGTTACGCCCAATCGAGAAAGAGCTCTTGTGACTGCCTCTGGTGTGCCTGCTGATAATGTCAACAGTGGAAGCCCACAACCAATGGGATTGGCCCAAGCTTTGGTGGTTCAGCCTGATTCGCCTTTTGACTGGAATTCAGAGATCGAAAGACTTCACATCTCAGCACCTGAAAATCAAGCTAACTCAAGCAATATCGCTTTCATGGCCAGCGACGATCAATATCCAGTGAATGCTGATGTGAAGGTGGCGCATGAGGAGGAGGAGTCGTCAGCTGAAAACTTTGCCTTCATGACTCAAATCCTGTCAGCACCTGTCAAAGGTCTCACGAAAGAAGAGGTAATTTCTGTTTTCTGCACTCCTGAATGTAGAGAACGAGTTGAGGCCTATAGAATCCACAACGCTGAGCTAATCGAAGATTATAATGAAATTAAACGAAAAAATTTCACTTTAACGAAAAATGAAAAACTTTTCAAAGAGAAAATCGAAGCTCAGCGTAAGGACATCGTCCAACTCAAGGACGATGTTAGTGTAGCTACGGCCCAACTCCTCATAGTCAAAGAAAAACTGTGTGAGGTGACTAAAGAACTGGAGAATGTCAGGGATAAATACCAAATTAATGAGTTAAACATTAAAAAATTTGACTCCTCCAGTAAATTAGTCAAGAATCTGTGTGATCAACAATTGGCTTATTCTAAAAAGAAAGGGTCGGGACTGGGTTATAATCAGGCTCCTCCTCCGTACAATAACAATTACACATACTTGCCTATGACCGAGGAGGAGATGCTGAATGAAAGTAAAATGACATACGGACCCAAAAATAATAAGCCCTCAGTGAATGTCGAAGGTCCCAAAAATAGTAAGTCCTCAATAAATGTTAAATTTGCTGAAGAGCAGGTAAAACCAGAGACGTGTTTTGTATCAAAGGGTACTTTTGATCCTAACAGTTCTTCGTCATGTGCAGATAAAGTATCTGAAGTGATATGGGGAGATTTGTTTGGAAGTGAACAAGTTTTAGACTCTGATTCTTCTAAAACTTCTTTTGATAATACTAATTCTGGTTGTGTGTTTGGACAAGCGTTTTTGAACTCATTTCATAGTTATGTTTCGTCTTCTTTTGGGCCTGATGTTTTGGGCAAAACAGTAAATGCTTGTGATGAACCTTTTGAAAATGCGTGTGATGATGAATGTTTTACAACTGCTGAAAATTGTGATTCTGATGTTTCTGATTCTCAAGGTGAAAATAGTGTGACCAATGATGTTCCTCAGGACACTTTCAGTGAAACCACTGAAAATGCTTCACAAGAGAATCAATCACACACTGATTTTTCGTGTGAATCAAATTCAGTGGACGTTTCTACTGATGAATCTAGTGGGACTTCTTTGGATGGCAACGATAAACAGGGATCATTATCTGTTAATGACGTCTCAGCCTCGATTGAGACTGAAACTAAAAATGATCTGCAAAACGAGAAAGAAGTCATTTTAAATGAAAATTTGAAAGAAACTGTTTGTGAAGAAAATCTTAAACCAACATCTGAAACACCAGCTCAAAATGATTTTCATGAAACAATAAGAAATGATAACTCTACTTTTTCAGATTCTCATGCTTGTGCCAGTGCTAGTTCTGATCCTCAGGTGTCTACACGCTCAGGGAAGGCACAAGCAAGTCAATCAAAACAGAACAAGCAAGCTCCATCTTCAAGACCCAAAAGACCCGCAGCCACTGTGAATCGTCAAAACTCTTCCACAGTGAAACGACAAACGTGTTTCAACTGTGGGATAGCCGGGCACATTGCCAGAAACTGTGTTTCTATGCCTTCCTCTGTGCAGTCTAAAAATCAACATGCACAACATCAGAAAGTCAGACCAAATCGATTTGGTCCTTCTAAGTCAATGACGACTCATAAGTCTAAGACAATGAAGAACGACCATCGTAGGGTCAGGCCTTCTGATCAAGATTGGAATGCAGCCAAACGTAGACATAAAAATCAGCAAAATCATTTTTCAGAAAACCGATTTAAGGCGTTTGGTAATTATGCTAACAACTGGTCTAAACAATATTGGAAACCTAAATCTAGAGCCATGCATTCCAACTTGCCTCATACACTTCATAAAAATTCTGCCAATGAGAATTCATCAAAGTTTTTAAATAAAGACAATCTGGTATGGCAGAGGGTAACTTACATTGATGCAAAGGGACTACCCAGATCCACTATGGGCTGGGTACCTAAATCTAACTAATCCCGCTAATCGTGCAGGAGCAGCTGTGGAGGACTACCGTGCGCCTCTGGTACATGGATAGTGGTTGTTCCAGGCACATGACAGGAGACTTATCCCAACTTGTAAACGTCAAAGAATTTAATGGAGGATATGTCTCATTTGCGGGAGGTGAATCTGGCAGAATCACATTGAAAGGAACTGTTCAAAACGGTGTTCTCAGCTTTGAAAATGTCAATTATGTTCCAGAACTGAAACACAATCTGTTAAGTATTTTGCAGATTTGTGATCGAGGAAATTCAGTTCATTTCACGAAGAAGGGATGTCATGTTCTTAAGCCTGGGATTGTTATTCCAGAAGACTGGTTCTTGATGACAGCTGAAAGAAAGGGAAATGCTTACGTCATTGATATGAACAAGAAACCATGTGAAGAGATCACTTGTTTATTTTCAAAGATTTCAGAGCATGATGGTCTACTGTGGCATCGTCGACTTGGGCACGTGAATATGAAAAATCTGAACCGTCTAGCTAAAGGTCAATTGGTACGAGATCTTCCGATCAAGGATTTCATGTTGGTGGAGAAATGTGTTGCTTGTGCGAAAGGGAAAGCTCATCAAAAACCTCATAAGACTAAACCAGTACCCTCGACAAAAGCTGTACTCGAACTACTTCACATGGATCTTTTTGGTCCAGTGAATGTGCTGAGTATTGGGAAGAAAGCTTACTGTCTGGTAATCGTCGATGATTACTCTCGCTACACTTGGGTGTATTTTCTCAGTCACAAAAGTGAAACTGCTATCTTGGTGAAACAATTCATTACTTTGGCTGAAAATCAAGCGAGTACTAAGGTGAAGGTTATTCGATCAGACAATGGGACAGAATTCAAGAATGTTACTTTGGATACTTTCTGCATGGATAAGGGAATCGATCGACAGTTCAGTGCGCCTCGCACTCCACAACAAAATGGAGTGGCTGAAAGGAGAAATCGCACTCTAATTGAGGCGGCACGTACTATGCTGGCAGATTCAAAGCTTCCTAGCTTCTTTTGGGCCGAGGCTGTTAGCACGGCTTGTTATATCCAGAATCATGCTTTAGTAAATAAACGTCACATGAAAACCCCTTATGAGATTCTGGAAGGACGTAAACCTTTGGTTTCACACTTTCGTATTTTTGGTTGTCCATGTGTATTATTACTAATGGACTCAAATGGAAAGTTTGAAGTCAAGGGTGACGAATGTTACTTTGTTGGATATGCTAAAGGCTCTGCTTATAGGGTATACAACAAAGTAACTAAAAAGGTTGTTGAGTCGTGCAACATCGAATGGGTTGAAGAGAATGCTACGGACGCTAGAGTCGGTCCAGATTGGTTATATGATTATTCTACTCTGTTTAAATCATTTAACATTTTGTCAAGTGATGTTTCAGTTGCAGGTGAGTCGATTCCCAAACAACCATTGTCATTTGAAGATACGGAAGACGAAGCACAGATGCAAGACAACGTGAGGCATCATACTGTTGATCCACCGGGAATGGTGTTTACGCAACATCCTACACCGACTCCGATGGTCAATCGATCCCCTGAGGGTGCATCAGCCAGTGACTCTGCATTGTTTCCTGATCCAATTCCTGAGGATTGTACTGTCACTTCTCCTGTAGTTCACACTACAACCGCACCTAATGAGGGGGAGTCAAGCAACACCACCACTGAAGAAGAGATTGTACCTGATTTGGCCATACCGACGAGCGTTCAACGCAATCACCCAATCGAGAATGTGATTGGTCCTGTAAATGCAGGAATTTTGACCAGGAGTCAATCAGGAACCATTAACACTTGCTTATATTCTTGTTATCTTTCTCAAATCGAACCTAAAACCATTGATATAGCTTTGCAGGAACCTGGCTGGGTAGATGCTATGCACGAGGAGCTGAACCAGTTTGAAAAACTTGGAGTATGGAAGCTTGTCAAGTTGCCAGCAGGAAAACGTAAGCTTGGAACTAGATGGGTATTTCGAAACAAGCAGGATTCTGCGGGTGTCATCGTTCGAAACAAAGCAAGGCTGGTGGTTCAGGGATTTAGACAAATCGAAGGTCTGGATTATGATGAAGTATATGCTCCGGTTGCGCGACTTGAAGCCATCCGGATCTTTTTGGCTTACGCGTCATACATGGGATTCACTGTTTATCAGATGGATGTCAAGACCGCGTTTCTCTATGGAGATGTGAAGGAGGAAATTTTTGTCGAGCAACCGCCAGGGTTTGTGCATCCAGATCATCCTGAGTACGCCTACAAGTTAGACAAGGCGTTGTATGGGTTACACCAGGCTCCTCGAGCTTGGTATGCCACACTAACAGAGCATCTGTTGGCTCATGGATATACACGTGGCACCATAGACCAGACTCTGTTTATCAAGAGGGTAGGACGTGATCAAATTTTGGTTCAAATCTACGTTGATGATATCATTTTCGGATCTACAAGCGAGGATCTTTGCAAGGAGTTTGAGAGAGTTATGAAGAAAAAGTTTGAAATGAGTGCTCTGGGGGAGATGACACTGTTTTTGGGTCTACAAGTCAAGCAGAGTTCACAAGGAATTCTGATTAATCAAGGGAAGTATGTGGATGATGTGCTGGCAAAGTTCAAATTCACGGACGCAAAGCCTGCTGAAACACCTATGGCTGAGAGACCATTATTGACTGAAGATGAAGAAGGAGAGTCTGTAAATCAACGTCAATATAGGTCCATGATCGGGCCATTGATGTATCTCACAGCTAGCCGTCCGGACATCATGTTCGCTGTTTGCAACTGTGCACGCTATCAGGCTAATCCTAAAACTTCTCATCTTATTGCTGTTAAACGGATCTTTCGGTATCTTAAAGGCCGACCTCGGTTTGGCCTGTGGTATCCGAGAGATTCCAATTTTGACTTGTTTGCTTTCTCTGACAGCAATTTTGGAGGTACTGACAGTGACAGGAAATCCACTTCTGCGGGATGTCAATTTTTGGGTGATCGGCTCATTTCTTGGCAGTGCAAGAAACAACAAACAGTGGCGATATCCACAGCTGAAGCTGAGTATGTTGCTGCTTCTGCTTCTTGCTCTCAAGTGGTGTGGATGCAACATCAATTGCAGGATTATGGTTTGACTTATCTTAACACTACTATTTACTGCGATAATGATGCTGCAATACAAATTGTTCGAAATCCTGTTTTTCACTCCAAAACCAAGCACATTGATATTAAAGTTCATTTCATTCGAGACTGTTTTGACAGAGGTCTGATTACTCTTGAACAAATCGACACAGATGCAAATGCTGCCGATTTGTTCACCAAACCTGTCAACAGCTCGAAATTCAGAGTGCTTGTGGATTTTCTAAAAATGATCCGTTTTACTGATTGAGCATGTTTTGTTTTTCGTAGGTAAATTTGTTCATAAAGTTTTCTATTCTTAGGTAGTTTTTATTTCTGCACAAATTTAGGGGGAGAAAATTCGAAAAATACAAAAACATTAAAAAATCGAAAAATACAAAAACATTAAAAAATCGAAGAATACAAAAAGAGATTTAAAAGGAAGTGTGGCTGGACTGGGAAATGAAATGAATTTTCACATTATGGTCGAGGGCTGACTCATGTAAGACTAGTATCGAAATAGTTTGACTCTAGTATGATGTGCTGGTAGGCTCTATCCATAAGATTGGAAACAATAGCTGTTTCTGTTCAGAACTAAACTAGTACATGACCTCAGAAAAGAAAATCACTTGGAATTAGCTCATGTCTATTTGAATGTTTGTATGTTTTTCCCGATACACACAATTTTGATCTGATTCTGAAATCTTATCTGAAAAAGTCGTGTACCTCCTCTGCTGCATCTAGATACATGCTGACCTGGAGGTGCTAGGCAACGTCAGCTTCTGCTGCATCCAGATACATGCTGACCTAGCTGTACGTTGTCGATCTGTAGATCAATTAACACCCGAAAGAGGCCCTCTAGTGCCCAAAAGAAACCCAATAAACCTATATCAAATTGAGAAAACTCATTTGATCTGTATATTATACCATCTCAACCTAAGATCTATTCTGTTCTCTTCTCAACCTATTCCCAGTTAAGATTTCAGAAATTTGGATTGGACTTGTGAAATATGTGGTAGGGAAACTGCCTGCATGATAGAGTGAGCTGTGCATAATTCCAGGATTTGATTAGTATTTGTTTGGGTGCTCATTATTAAAAATATCAAAACATGATAAATTGAGATACAGGCAGTTATATGGAAAAGATCTAGGGAGATGAGTTTAAGAGGACAAATATACTGGCAATCGTCTAGATCATCCTCTAGTAGATCAGTGTTGATAAGTGAAGTCAAGCCCGAAACCTTGTGATTTGATCCCTGAATATCTATGCAAATTTCCTGATTTTAATTTTGTAAATAATATTTTATTATTTAATTTTGTTTTAGGTTTTTATTTTGCAAACAAATGCTCAAAAGGTTTAATGGGTAATTTTTGTTAAATCAGATTTTTGAATTGGGTTTGTTTAAAATATCTTTTGAAAATCATTTTTGAACCCAAGTCCATAAGGCCCAAGCCCAAAAGACTTGGGCCCATGAGAAACAGTTGAAGTATAAAAGGGTGATTACGACTCGCATTCCTCATTCACTCGCAATCAGATCTCAATTCTCTCTCGATATTCCGGCATCTATCAACGGTTCCGACTGATTTCCGATTGCGACTCGCAATCTGATTTGATATTCATCAGGTACAATGACGTCATTGTTCAAGTTTTTGCAGGAATTATGAATTTTTGTTGAAGATTCCGGCGAATGTTTGAAGATTCCGATGAAGATTTGATGATTTCGATGATGTTTCCGATGATGTTTTGAAGTTTCCGATGAAGTGTTGACTCGCAATCAAGAACAATTAAGACTCGAAACCAGTGGTTACGAGTCGCAATCTCAAGATTGCGACTCATGGTTGCGACTCATAGTGGTTTGTTGCGACTCATGATTGCGACTCGCAATCTGCTGGTTGCGACTCAGTTTTGCTGGTTGCGACTCATGGTTTCAACTCGAGACCTTTGGGTTGCGACTCATGGTTTCGAGTGAATAGTGACAGTGTTCGTTTTGTTTTTAATTTTTATCACTGTTATGTCTGAAATTGGAAACTTATATGATTTGTGTTGTGTGCAGAAAAATGGATTTAAAGTTTATCGCGTCTCATAATCAAGTAGCATATTTGGCTCCTCCACCAGTGAAGCACAAGCAGCTGTTTACATCATTCATAAAAGGCCTAAGTACATGCCGTATTGTTCATGCTCTTCGTGAAAATCCGGTCGTTTATGAAAGCCTTATTCAAGACTTTTGGAAGACAGCTAAAGTTGAAATCATTGAAGGAAAAGGAGCTATAGTTGCTGAGATTGACGGGACAAAGGTTGTAGTGACTGAGCAGATTATCAGAGATGTGTTGAAGTTTAATGATCAGGAAACAGATCCAATCAAGCTTGCTGCTGGAACCATTGAAGCAATTTTGCCACGTTTGAGTTATGAAGGAAAGTTTCCTCCCTTGGTTAAGAAGTTTGTTCATCCGTACTGGCGTCTATTACTGCACATGTTTCTTTTGTGCATGACAGAAAATAGAGGGGGAATTGATCAGTTAAACACCACACAGACTGCTGCATTGATTTGTGTGATTACAAACGAGCCGTTCAACTATTCAAGATATGTTCTGGAAGCGATGAAGAGAAATGCTATTGGGCTTCGAAAGGATAAGTTTCTTATGTATCCAAGATTTGTACAGATGATCTTGAATGAATGTTATCCTGAATTGAAGAGATCTGGTAATACGTTGGAGTTAAAACCCATGGGTCCTTCATGCTTTGGTGCTCTCACTACGAAGAAAGGAACGGAGAAAAAGTTTGAGGGTTTGATCGAGTTGGAGAAATTTGGTCAGTTTGCAGAGACCGAAGATATAGGTGAAAATCCAGTAACTGTACCTGCACGTGCTATTGTTGCTGAAGAACATGATATTCCAAGGGGAGCTGAAGATGAGCCTGAGCCAGAGCGTATTACAATTAACTCTGACGATGAAGGTGTTGAGATAATGTGTAATTCTGATGATGATGACATAGAACTTCCTCCTGAAGTTAATGCTGATGCTGTGTCTACGGTTAATCCAGTGATTTCTGCTGAGAATTTGGCTATGCTGATAAAGTCAGTAACTGACAAGATGGGAAATCCTCCTTCCAATCTGTCAGTATCAACCGAAGAGCCTGTTGAAAGCCCAAGGGATTCTGATTCCATTCCGTTGAAAAGGAAAAGGAGGGATCCTAGACCTGGAATGTTTATTGAACAAGGAAAAGATCAATCCGTGAGCGTTGCTGATGATAGCGAAGGTTTGTATGATTTTGATTTTGAAAAGTACGTTGACGATGCTACCACCACCACTGCAGAGAATATCTTTGAGTCTGGTGTTCATACTCAAAGAGATGATATAGCTACAATGGAGGTTGAAGTTCAAAATGAAGCTAGGTCCAATGTTGAAGTTCAAAATGAAGCTGGGCCCTCTGAAATTGTTAGTGCTGGACCTTCAGGTATTGTTCATGAAGAACCGGGCAGTTCAAGTGGAAAAAGGCCTGTAGAACCACTTAGAATGCCATTTGATAGTGACTCTAGTGACGAAGATGAGTTTATAAGCATGAGGGAGATGAAGAAACGATTGGTTGTGCTTGAGCAAGATTCGATTCATAAAGATGCAAAGATTATTCAGCTTGAAGACACAATTGTGAAGAAAGATCAACAGATTGAGCAACTCCAAGGAGACGTTAGCTTGTTATTCAACATTGTTTATGATCTACGAGGAAAGCTTGAAAAGAAGTTTGGCCAGGAATTTTCTGATCCAACAGATGTTGAAAACAGAAAGAAAGCCTTTGAAAAGGATAATGCTGAAAAGAATGCTGCAATGGAGAAATACTTTGAAAGAGTTACTAATCCAGAAGCAGATAGAGCAAAGGCAGAAAGGTTGAAAAAGAAAAGGGAGTTGGTGATTTTGAAGAACAAGAATGTGAATCCAGACGATGAAGATGCTCATGCGACTCATCACTTAATGGATGTTGGTGAAACCCTTTACGATAAAGTTGGAAATCGTTCTGGTGTAGTCAGCTGGGGGTATGATCATGATCGCAAGAGATGGTGGATTCGAAGAAAAGTTGGACCAGTCGAATGGTATAAGCGTTCAGGACAATTTCAGTCGTTCACTAAGGTAGATTTGACAGACTTGTCCAATAAACCTTATGTGGATGATAAGCCTAATGGTCCTGGATATGCATTCTTTGAGAGATTGAAAAGGGAGGTTGCTAAAGGTTTTCCCTCGATGCGTACGGCAGATTCTATTGTTAGACCAGCAAAAGGTATTAGAGATCCTTATACAAACAAACGCATGAAGATTGTGCATTGGCCAGCTACTGATAAAGAGAAGACAATTCCGTTGGTGAGAAAGATTCCCAAAGGAGCACTGAAAACATTGCACTTTTGGGCATATGATGAACGTCTTGGACAAGCGGTGATTGTTTGTGATGGAGATGCAAGTTACTGTTTGGTAGATCAGGTTGACTTGTTGAATCTTGCGGTTGAAGATCTGGAAGTGTTGGCAAGCAATCAAATCAGAGCTACAGAAAAATATGAAGAAATTGCTAAAGGTTGGACGTCTGCTGTAGCGTCTGTCATGCATATCCATAAGAAGGGTTTTGGTGGTTATAAAGACAGTGTGAGTGGTGGTAATCAAGGCAACTGAAGTCAGAAGAACCTTCATGCATAAACCTAGGGGGAGATTGTTGGAACCCGAAGGTTTATTCATGTAGGTTATTAATATTTTGGGGTTGATCTTGTAATTATCTAGTTCTTTATGTTTTGGGTTAATTATTGTGGTTTGGGCTAGATATAGATGTCGCATGGGCCTAAGGGTTTCGGCCCTATATGTTTAGTATATAAACAACCTTAATCACTTGATTAAGGGTTGTTGATGTGGTTCAAGTTAGGGGCGACACAAGCATAGGAACCGAGTTCCTCTCGAATACTTGTATCAGTCATTGGTAAACATTGAATGCAAGTTTTGGTTTGTTTATTGTTTATTGTTTATTGTTTATAGTTTGATCTTTATATTTATTCTTGAATCAACTTGTGTTTTATTTCCGCGCTTACACAAGTCAAGATTGATATCATTGAGAGATCCTCACGGGTTTTACACGTAAGCACTTAGGTTAAGTTTCATTTTAGCATGTAGGCTTTGTTAAACCATATTACACGAGTCTCCATACTCGTTTGGTTTACGAACCCGCATACTATTCAATCCTTCCGATTTAGGTCCAGTATATTAACATAGCTACCTATTAGGTGCCGTTTGATATTCCGTGATCTAGCATTGTTTGATTATTATACAAGAACTCAAAGCAATCTCAGGTGAGTACATTGAACCCCTCTTTTACTGTTTTCTAAACTGTTTTGGGGTGAAACACATGTGCCTATCTGTTACTTTCATGCTTTCCATGTTTTCACATCGTATATCTGCTATGCTCATTAGTACATTATAGTACATGATTTCATTACATTTTATGCTATGTATGCCCATTGTGTGCGTACTTAGTACATTGATTTATATGAACATTTCTGTTGCATATGTTTACTCAGCATATGGACACATTGATTTACATGAACATTTCTGCTGCATATGTTTACTCAGCATATGGGCACATTGATTTACATGAACATTTCTGTTGCATATGTTTACTCAGCATATGGACACATTGATTTACATAAACATTTCTGCTTCGTATGTTTACTTAGCATACTTAGTACAATTGTTTACATCACATGCCTTCATTTTTGTTATGACATTTGGTTTGTTTAACATGGGACAATACATTCATTAACATTGATCACGCCGTTCGTTAGTAGGTAGTGGTACCATGGGAATTGACAACTCCCGTTCCTGAAATCCTGGGTTTGATAGGATTGGAAGGAATGACCGAATTCGATATACATAACTTAGATAAACCTTTAATTTGTTTAAGGGTTTATCGCCACAGTCTCAAGGCTTGGATGTATGCATAGTTTACAATACCGCATAAATGTTAATATCAATAGAGCATGCATTTTTCCACAGAACATAACGTTGATTTAAACCACGTTTTACTTCAACGACTTGTTTTGTGCATTTTACATATGGTTTAAGTTGATACATTTCGCTTACCATACATGATTTTGGGATACACATTACATGATTTACATTGAACATAAACACGTTGACATTGACATACACATTTGGTGGTTTACATTGAACATAAACATTTGACATGGTTTACACAACAACACTTGACATTTGGTTTATACATGAACAATTTACATGGTGGATTGGTTTGGGTAAATGGTTGGAGTAACGTGCCGTATGTAATATGATACAAACATGGTGGATACGCCGCTGGTACTTCCTATATATAAATGCTTGTATAGTATTACATATCGTAGCGTTATCTAAGTCATTTCAGTTTGGACACATTACATTTTACACAAATAACATATTCTTCGCAAGACATTATTTTCACAAACAACTTATCTTATTCAACTCATTTTACTTGGTTACTCGTTTAACCTTACACTTATCTATACATATCATCTGATGCTATCGTTTTTCAAATGGTTTACAAAGCAAGACAAATTACAAGGTTCATGACTGACTGTTATTAAAACATTTCTTTAAACTCAAGTCATGAATACCACTTTCACAAAACCTATGTATCTCACAGGGATTTTTATGCTGACGTACCTACTTTCACATGTGTTTTCAGGAGCTGTTCCATAAGATGTTGATCACGATACTAGGGCCGACGTGTGCCTTAGAGCCTAAAAAATGAAGATAGGCTAGTTTAAATATGTTATGAACTTTGTATTTCTTGTTTTGGAACAATGTAGCACTCTTGTTTATAAATAAAATTGTAACACCCCGAAAACGGGTTTAGTAATAAAACCTCGTTAATAGTGATGAACGGGTAAAATACCGTTAGTGGTAAAATTTAACCCGGTAAATATTAGGACTTAAATAAATAAACCTAATATTAATTAAAAGGGGAAATAAATACTTTGAGAAAACAAAGTGTATAAAAATCCCAAATTAACGGAACTTAAAATATAATGGGTTATAACTTCCCGAACACATTAAAGTAACTAGGAATAATTAACCTAGTTAGTAGCATTTAATTAAGTGACTAACGGTGAGTTACAGCTTCATTTGATCAAAATAAAACATAAGGGACTAATGTTGCCATGTGGGAAACTTGTTTTAATAAAACAAAAGTTAAAACACCAAAACACACACTTAAAGTGTGTGTTCTGGTCGGCATGTTCACAGAGCCAAGAACTCTTGAACTCAAAAACCCTAACAAGCACAAAATCAAGAAATTGGAAGGGCAAATCAAACCCAAATCGAAATTCAAGCACATATTAGTGATCACCTCAGTAAAAGGGATCAAAAGGTATGTAAATTTTGTAGAAAATTCTCATCTAAAATTTCTGGGTGAACATAAGAATTCGAGTTTGATGTTGCATGTTGGTTGTTTGGAATGAAATAGCGCCTACGGATAAACCCTAGTTAATTACTTGTTGAAATTTGGCCCATTTCTTGTGAAACTCATAACTATCATTTAAGGTGATAAGTGGGTTTTGTAGAAACATGTTGAACACTAGGATTATAATGTTATCTTAGTGTAATTTGAGCTCTAGGAAGTGAATTCAGATTTTGTTAATGTGAAATTGATAGGAACATGCTTAATTGATGTTAAGCTTGGCTAAATAACTAGTTATAAAAATTGATTGTTGATTTTATAGAATATGCTCACAAGGTGTTTGTTAAAATGCCTAAGTGAACGTTCATATGTTGAAATTTCGAAAGAAACGCGTAAATGGCTAACTTGACTAACTACGTGTAATAGGAAATAATACGGGTTCTAAACGTGATGTTGGTTGAACTTATTGTGCGTGTAATATGATTGAAGTTGGTTGACTATTGAAAGTCAAATTAGCCAACGTTGAAGTCGAATAGTAGTTTCGACATAGAATTTGTAAGATGGAATAGTCGTATGCGATAATGACTAAACTAACCGTCTTACGAATTATGATGATAGTTGACGCTTGACAAGCTAGGTAGAGGCTTGGAAAGGAAGCGGGTCAAATGAATCAAGCACGAGAAGAAAGGCGTATGCGGGATGCGAAGTAAGTATAGCTTACACTAGTCTTAGATTGTGTAATATTCCCTTAGCGTATAAATAACGAATGGAATAACTAAACAATTAAAATACGATGTTCCGTCGTGTAGGCGTACGGAACTAGATAATCAAAGATGAAAGAAACCATAATAATGGTTAACAAGGAAGTAAATTGATAATTCGGTCATATTATGACGAAAGTGGTAATAAAAGGTTTATAAGTAAAAATGACCGTACCGTGTTAAACGGAGCGGGTCATGTAGTTGAGATGATAATAAATATCATCTCAAAAAGACAAACGGTCAATTCGGCCAAACGGGTCAAAAGGTGTAGACATCACCTTTGTCAATATTGACTAATGATCTTTTGTCAAGTTATATGCTTACAGGAGTAGAAATCCAATGGGTACTCGCATCGCTCTTACATAGCGATTAAAAAGCAAGGTATTTATAAATCGGGTCTACTTGTTGATCCGGGCCAGGTATGCATATTCATGTCGTAGTTTAAAATGCTATTTTGGTCGAATAAATGGGAAAGAGAGTCTTTCGTAGTAAAAAGAACATAATCGACCAAAACGCCCTTGTTGGCTAATTCGAGCAAACAACCTTTAAAAGTTGTTTGGAAACGAGTTCTATGATTAGGTAAATACTTAGAATAAATATAGAAGCATTCGAAAGCGTTTTTAGGCTTGAAAATGCTTAAATATAGAGTTATCGTGAAATACACGTTACCCCAAATTAAATGATAGATATGGTTAACAACATTTCGTGCGTTGACACATATAGTACAAAAGCCTTGTACTATGATACAGGCATTTTGAAATACCCGTACTGTATAATGTTATATAACGTTTATTTCGAGGACGAAATTTCTTTTAAGTGGGTAGAATTGTAATATACGAAACTTTGTAAACCCTAAAACCCTAAATGAAATAAATGTCATAAGTTGTATGGCATATTACTATGTCGGATACCCAATGCCTAGAAAGTTGGTCAACTTTTAACCACAAATTAATTAAGGTATAATAGTAACGATAATAATAATAACAATAATAACAATAATAATAATAATAATAATTAAGATTTGCCGTATGCTCCAACGAAGAATGGAAATAAATAATTATACGAACTGTTATCACACTTTCTAAACATACTTGTAGTAGAAATTGTATAACAAAATAATAAATAAATAAATAAAATAATAATAACCATATAAAGGACTTGATTTAGAAAGAATAATAAACTTCCAGTTGTCATTTTCATTCTTTTCCAAATATCCAGCAAATTATGGCGGTACTTTCCTTTCAAAAACCTCCGACGTATATTTTTTTTAATTTCGTATCCGTTTAAAAAAAAAAACGAACATAATCGTATTAATTGATCCTTTTATACCCTTCCATCTCCACCAAAACCCTTCTATACTACCGACGAGTTCGCCGCCGCCAACCATCGGTTCGAACCTATCTGGCCAGTTTGTTTCACATGTGGTTCGTCTGGTTTGAGCCGAATCAAAACCGTTGAGCCTCACCACCGCAATTGATCGAACATTCAGTAAGTTTCCCTATCATTCGATTGTCCCCTGTTTAGAAGATCCGTAAGGAACCTGAACCACCTTCATTTAAAACCATTTGCCAGATTCCATTAGTTGTCTTCGCTCATACCGCGGATAGTGATAACTGCAAGCCACCACAGCGATACGCAGCGGTCGTCGTCTCAAGATCTTCGTTGAACCTGCTTCACCGCACCGACCGTCTTTTTCTCTTTAACATAAGGTATCAACACTAACCCGTTATCCTTTGATCCTTTCACGACTATGATTATGTGTATCGCAAACATAAATAAGTTCGACTTCCAGGCTAAATAAAAAACGAAGCAGGTGAATATTAACTCTAGAAAAAAAAAAACTAAACTTTTAAACATATGACATAACTTCCTTTCTGTTGAAGTTCGTTTTATCAATGACCATCACTAGCTAGTTCATAACATAACTCTAAAAAAAAATGATTTTTCATTGTTTTTTTTTATGATATAAAAGTATTTCGGAAGTAAAGATGTAAAATTTTGTACGTTTACACAAGATCAATAAGTTTAGTATTAAGGAATTATATTTGAGGTCAGGCATGGATTTCTTACTGTCGCCTTTGGTAAATTAATGCACTTAAAAAAAACGATGATCCTTTAGATTAAAATTGGTCTCTGTTATATAGGAAAAACAAGAATAAAAGGTCGAATGATTATTTATTTATTTATTTATTTATTTTAAAAATTTGAGAGTAGTGGGAACTAAATAATTAAATCCAATCAGTGGGTTCCTTAAAAGTAAATAAATGTAAAATTTAGTAACCAATCTAACTAAAAAAAATATTAATATGTAGGACTTTGTTTCAAGTGAGGACTTGTTGCGTCTACATTGTTTACGTTTAAGCTAAGGTACGGATTTTGTGGTGTCTTGCTCTTAGCATAATTATTTTAGTTCATGATGTCGTATTCGTTCGTGATTGCTACTTGAACCGTTGAGTTTTCTACGTTCTCTAATTATGGTTACATACATCATATCGAATTATTGTCCTTGTCACGCATGCGATAAGTTACACATTTATACTCATTGTCGCATGTTCCCATGAGTTTTATTATTTATTATTTTCATTGGCTAGATGTGACATAGCCTTAGTGTATCATTAGTGTATTTTGCGTTGACTTGAGTAAATCATTTTATTGATCTCAATACCCGAGCATATCCACCTATGGGGACATAGGGCGTCATCATAGGCACAGTTGACGTGCACCATCCGTGGCGGTGCGAAAGGCCCACGGCGTCTCTATATTATATTGTGTGCTAAGTGATTGCACTTATTGATTATTGAGAGGCGTATGGATCGATCCTAGGAGTGTAAGTGTAAGTGTTAGTGGTAGTGGGATAGGTGTGAGTGCCCACATCCCCTCTACATAATGGTGCATTGGAACTGCAGCTATTGTACAAAGTGTTAGTGTTTATTGTTAGTGGCTCACATGGGTATTTCTAATATACCTTTATGGTATTCATCAGTGATCATTCAGTGTATTGTATTGTTTGCATCGTTAAAGTGTTTAGTGTACTTCTTCTTTCATTTATGTGTTAGTGCTATTGTTTCTCCGTTACTGGGCAATTTTTGGCTCAACCGTTTCTTTTTTGTTGTTTCTTTTTATTATGTCTTAAACAGGTACTCAGGGAAATCGGGGAAATGTGTGAAGAGTGATAATAAAAAGCTAGAGTTGGAACAAGGAGTTTAATAAAACCTTATATTCAATAAATTTAGACACTTATGTTTTTCTGTCGAGACCGTTATGCCATTTTGGGGATTTTTGTTTTTAAACCTATGGAATTTATGTTTTAATTAAGTTATTAATTGTCTCTGATTACCGAATTGTGTAACACGTCAGCCCTAATCGGGGCGGGGTGTTACAGTTATGGTATCAGAGCTTAGGCTCTATCCTGTAGAAAACATTAAATAAATAATTAAGACACGTGAGGATTGGGTAGACATTGGGTTAGGTATTCCGTTATGTGATTAGTCCTTATTATTTGTTTTATCTAAATTCTTAATGTGACTTTTTTTTAGATGCCTCCTCGTCGTGAGACACGCAACTCTGGTCGTCGTAATGGAGGTGGACCAAATGAGCCTGATCCAAATATCGTAGCTGCTATCACTCAGGCCTTTACTGCTATGTTGCCTGCACTTGTTCAGGCCGTACGTGGTCCTGATCCGAATCCGAATCCTAATCCAAACCCTAATCCCAATCCTAATCCGAACCCTAATCCCAATCCTAATCCGAACCCTAATCCAAACCCAAACGGTGCAATTGGGGATTGGCTAGATAAGTTCATAAAACAGAAACCGAGATCTTTCACAAAGGCAACCACTCCAATTGTAGCAAGGGATTGGATTGCTCACATCGAGAAAATATTTCGGGCGTTAGGAGTTGGCGATGAATTTAAATCGAGATTAGCATCGTATAAACTAGAAGAAGATGCGCAAACTTGGTGGGAAGGTGTATTGGAGGAAAGAGGAGGAGACCCATTTGTGGAGAATTTACCTTGGGCAGATTTTCGTGCTATTTTCTTCGAGAAATATTTTAACAGCGTGGATAAGAGTTCTTACACACGAGAGTATCACAATATCCGTCAGAGGAATGACGAACCACTTTCTGACTTCACTGATCGATTTTATCGACTAGTTGGATTTCTTGGGTCAGCTGCTGGAACACCAGAGGAACAAGCAGAGAAATATCAATGGGCAGTTTGTGATCGGATCCGTAGAGCAATCATCCAGTCAACGTTCCCCACTGTTGCAGAGGCCGCTAAGGCTGCCAAAAAGGTTGATATGGAGAACAAAGAATTTTTGGGTGGTTCCAATAATAGTAGGAAGAGAAACAGAGACGAATACCGCACTTCGTTCACTAGTGAGTCGTCTCAAGCACCTACTCGAAATAATCAAATCAATATGGGGAATAGGTCATCGGGAAGGAATAATAGACCATGGCAGGGAAGGGGCCAAAATCAGGGTCAGATCAAACCCTACCAGCCACCAACCCAAGCTCAACCTGTAAACCAGAGAGGTAACCAGAACCCTACCCAGCCTCCAGTGTGTAACCATTGCAA
The DNA here is from genome assembly GCF_002127325.2 of Helianthus annuus. Lineage (NCBI taxonomy): Eukaryota > Viridiplantae > Streptophyta > Magnoliopsida > Asterales > Asteraceae > Helianthus > Helianthus annuus. The sequence goes on from NC_035437.2 coordinate 55,272,025, forward strand.
CAAGCGTCACCCAGGCGTCTGTCGTCGACTTACTGGGGCTTGTCTTAAGTGTGGAGATATGGGGCATAAGATTAGTGAGTGCCCAAAGGCTGGTAACCGACCAACTGATACCACTAGGGGAGCTACTGTGCCACCTACTACTGGAGGGCGTGTTTTCTCATTGACTGCAGGGGAAGCTGCTAATGCTCCAGGTACCGTCTCCGATAAATGTTCCTTTTAGTAGTATTATTTTGCTTGCTTAGTTGTTTATGGTTTTCATACAATCGTTTGTGTCTTATTGTTTATTAATGCATTAGGTACCGTTTCGGGTAGTATTTATTTGGGTGAGCGTGACTTGTATGTGTTATTTGATACTGGGGCAACCCACTCGATAGTCTCACAACTAATTGCCCGACATCTTAAAATTTTGCCTTCTCCATTGGATCAAGCTTTAGTTATTTCTACACCAATGGGAAATCCTTCGGTTATTACTCACGTCTATAAGGATTGCCCGCTTGTGATCGGAAATGTTATTCGTATAGCGAATCTTTATCCCATGCAAATGGGAGATTTTGATGTCATACTAGGCATGGATTGGTTATCCACGCATCGCGCTACCATCGATTGTCATTCCAAACGAGTCATTTTTGGTGATATTCTGAATCCTGAATGTATTTATCAAGGATCTCAACCTCGAAAATCCATTAAAATCATCTCTGCTCTTAAAGCTCAAAAACTTATATCCCATGGATGCGTGGGATTCTTAGCTACTATTAAAGATACCTCAGTGGATACACCACGTGTCGAAGACGTTCCTATTGTTCGAGACTTCTCTGATGTCTTCCCAGAAGAATTACCAGGGATACCACCTGAACGTGAAGTTGAGTTCACTATTGATTTGATTCCCGGAGCTGAACCTATTTCTAAAGCACCCTATCGTATGGCCCCATTGGAGTTGAAGGAATTGAAAGAACAGCTGCAAGAACTTTTGGAACTTGGATTCATTAGACCTAGTGTTTCACCTTGGGGAGCACCGGTTTTATTTGTGAAGAAGAAAGATGGTAGCATGCGTTTATGCATCGACTACCGGGAGTTGAATAAGATCACCATTCGTAATCGCTACCCCTTACCGCGTATTGATGACCTTTTTGACCAACTCCAAGGAGCGAAGTTTTTCTCGAAGATTGATCTTAGATCAGGGTACCATCAGTTGAGGGTCCGAGATCAAGATGTTCATAAGACAGCATTTCGTACCCGGTACGGTCACTATGAGTTCCTAGTCATGCCATTTGGGTTGACAAATGCTCCTGCTGTTTTCATGGACCTTATGAACCGAGTATTTCATGAGTACTTGGATCGATTCGTGATTGTATTCATCGATGACATCTTGGTGTTTTCTAAAAGTAGAGTAGAGCATGAGGACCATCTTCGCACTGTTCTAGGAACTTTACGCCAGGAGAAGTTATACGCAAAATTTTCTAAGTGTGACTTTTGGCTTGAACAAGTGGCGTTTCTAGGCCACATTGTATCAGCGGAAGGTATCATAATGGATCCATCAAAGGTGGAAGCTATCAATAAATGGCCCAGACCAACGTCAGTTACCGAAGTTCGAAGTTTTCTTGGTCTAGCAGGTTATTATCGACGTTTCGTAGAGGGATTTTCTATTTTGGCCTTACCTCTCACTCAACTCTTGAGGAAGGGGGTAAAATTTACTTGGAACGATGATCGAGAAAAGAGTTTTGAGGCATTGAAGCAGAAGCTAGTATCAGCTCCTATTCTTACTCTACCTTCTGGCACAGGCGGATTCGATATATACAGTGATGCATCGAAGAAAGGGCTTGGTTGCGTTCTCATGCAGCATGGCAAGGTTATTGCTTATGCCTCGCGTCAGCTTAAACCCTACGAGGTGAATTATCCAACGCATGATCTAGAGTTAGCAGCAGTTGTTTTTGCACTCAAGATTTGGAGGCATTATTTGTATGGGGAGACTTGTAACATATTCACCGACCATAAGAGCCTCAAGTATATTTTCACTCAAAAGGAGCTTAACATGAGGCAGAGGAGATGGTTAGAGCTACTCAAGGATTATGATGCCAACATTCAATACCACCCTGGTAAAGCAAATGTTGTTGCAGATGCATTGAGTAGGAAGAATTCTGGGGATTTGGCATGCTTGACTGTTCAGCCTCAAATTCAATCAGACCTGAGACGCATGGAGATCGGTATACATGTTGGTGAGTCTGGTGGTTATTTGGCTAGACTGAAGATCGAACCGAACCTTATCACTCAGATAAAGGAAGCTCAAAAAGAAGATGGTGAGCTTTGGGCAGTCTTACAAAATTTGGGAGTAGGAAAACAATCTGAATTTCGAGTGGATGAACATGGAACAATATGGTGTGGGAAGCGTTTATGTGTACCAGATGATTCCGCTATTCGTGAATCATTATTGACTGAGGCACACAGTTCACCTTATTCTATACACCCTGGATCTACAAAGATGTATAGGGATTTGAGGCAACATTTTTGGTGGAGTGGTATGAAAGAAGATGTAGCTAGACATGTGAGCCAGTGTTTGATTTGTCAACAAGTGAAGATTGAACATCAACGGGCTAGTGGATTGTTACAGCCTTTAGATATTCCTGTCTGGAAGTGGGATGATATTTCTATGGACTTTGTAACTGGTCTACCAAGAACCCGTATGAAGAACGATGCTATTTGGGTTGTGGTAGATAGACTTACAAAATCTGCTCATTTCTTACCCATTCAAAAAGGGTACTTGGTGAGTAAGCTATCAGAGATATTCCTTCGTGAGATTGTTCGATTGCATGGTACTCCATCATCTATTGTGTGTGATAGAGATCCACGTTTCACATCACGGTTCTGGAAGGGTTTCCAAAATGCTTGGGATACGAAGATACGATTTAGCACTGCTTTCCATCCGCAAACTGATGGACAGTCTAAACGTACTATTCAGACTTTAGAGGATATGCTTAGATCATGTGCACTTGAGTGGACGGGAAACTGGGATGAATACTTGTGCTTGGTGGAGTTTGCCTACAACAATAGTTGGCAAGCTAGTATTGATATGGCACCTTTCGAATTGTTATACGGGCGTAAATGTCGAGCTCCCACATGTTGGGACGAGGTCGGAGAAAAGATGATTGAGGGTCCTGAACTAGTGCAGATCACGAATGAAAAGGTTGCTATTGCTCGTGAGAAACTTAAGGAAGCCCAAAGTAGACAGAAGAGTTATGCTGATCGCCACCGAAGGGCTTTGGAATTTAATGTTGGTGAAAAAGTGTTCTTAAAAGTCTCACCATGCAGGGGTGTCCGACGTTTTGGTATAAAGGGAAAATTGAGTCCTCGTTTTATCGGACCATTTGAAATTTTGGAACGAGTTGGCGAAGTTTCTTATCGGTTAGCTCTACCACCACAATTATCGCATGTGCATAACGTGTTCCATATTTCACTATTACGTGGGTATAATTATCATCCACTCCATGTTGTGAACTATTCTCTACACGAGATTCGTGAGGACTTATCGTATGAAGAGGAACCAGAGGCTATTTTGGATCGACAAGAACGCGTGATGCGTAATAAGTCTTTTCCGTTTGTTAAAATCTTGTGGAAGAATCATCCAGAACGTGAAGCCACTTGGGAATCGGAGGAAGCGATCCGTTCTCAATATCCATATCTATTCGAAACCTAAGGTTAGTGTTCCTAATGGTTAAATTTCGTGTATCAAACTCATTTGTGTGTCTGTTCGACTCTTTTGCTAATTGTGTTTGCAACTTCGTTATCGTTTTTTCGCATCGTTAAATGTGTAACATGAATAGTGTACCTTATTCTGCATCACTAATTTCGTGGACGAAATTATTTTTAAGGGGTAGGGAGTTGAAATACCCGTACTGTATAATGTTATATAACGTTTATTTCGAGGACGAAATTTCTTTTAAGTGGGGTAGAATTGTAATATACGAAACTTTGTAAACCCTAAAACCCTAAATGAAATAAATGTCATAAGTTGTATGGCATATTACTATGTCGGATACCCAATGCCTAGAAAGTTGGTCAACTTTTAACCACAAATTAATTAAGGTATAATAGTAACGATAATAATAATAACAATAATAACAACAATAATAATAATAATAATAATAATAATAATAATAATTAAGATTTGCCGTATGCTCCAACGAAGAATGGAAATAAATAATTATACGAACTGTTATCACACTTTCTAAACATACTTGTAGTAGAAATTGTATAACAAAATAATAAATAAATAAATAAAATAATAATAACCATATAAAGGACTTGATTTAGAAAGAATAATAAACTTCCAGTTGTCATTTTCATTCTTTTCCAAATATCCAGCAAATTATGGCGGTACTTTCCTTTCAAAAACCTCCGACGTATATTTTTTTTAATTTCGTATCCGTTTAAAAAAAAAAAAAAAACGAACATAATCGTATTAATTGATCCTTTTATACCCTTCCATCTCCACCAAAACCCTTCTATACTACCGACGAGTTCGCCGCCGCCAACCATCGGTTCGAACCTATCTGGCCAGTTTGTTTCACATGTGGTTCGTCTGGTTTGAGCCGAATCAAAACCGTTGAGCGTCACCACCGCAATTGATCGAACATTCAGTAAGTTTCCCTATCATTCGATTGTCCCCTGTTTAGAAGATCCGTAAGGAACCTGAACCACCTTCATTTAAAACCATTTGCCAGATTCCATTAGTTGTCTTCGCTCATACCGCGGATAGTGATAACTGCAAGCCACCACAGCGATACGCAGCGGTCGTCGTCTCAAGATCTTCGTTGAACCTGCTTCACCGCACCGACCGTCTTTTTCTCTTTAACATAAGGTATCAACACTAACCCGTTATCCTTTGATCCTTTCACGACTATGATTATGTGTATCGCAAACATAAATAAGTTCGACTTCCAGGCTAAATAAAAAACGAAGCAGGTGAATATTAACTCTAGAAAAAAAAAAAAAAAACTAAACTTTTAAACATATGACATAACTTCCTTTCTGTTGAAGTTCGTTTTATCAATGACCATCACTAGCTAGTTCATAACATAACTCTAAAAAAAATGATTTTTCATTGTTTTTTTTTATGATATAAAAGTATTTCGGAAGTAAAGATGTAAAATTTTGTACGTTTACACAAGATCAATAAGTTTAGTATTAAGGAATTATATTTGAGGTCAGGCATGGATTTCTTACTGTCGCCTTTGGTAAATTAATGCACTTAAAAAAAACGATGATCCTTTAGATTAAAATTGGTCTCTGTTATATAGGAAAAACAAGAATAAAAGGTCGAATGATTATTTATTTATTTATTTATTTTAAAAATTTGAGAGTAGTGGGAACTAAATAATTAAATCCAATCAGTGGGTTCCTTAAAAGTAAATAAATGTAAAATTTAGTAACCAATCTAACTAAAAAAAATATTAATATGTAGGACTTTGTTTCAAGTGAGGACTTGTTGCGTCTACATTGTTTACGTTTAAGCTAAGGTACGGATTTTGTGGTGTCTTGCTCTTAGCATAATTATTTTAGTTCATGATGTCGTATTCGTTCGTGATTGCTACTTGAACCGTTGAGTTTTCTACGTTCTCTAATTATCGTTACATACATCATATCGAATTATTGTCCTTGTCACGCATGCGATAAGTTACACATTTATACTCATTGTCGCATGTTCCCATGAGTTTTATTATTTATTATTTTCATTGGCTAGATGTGACATAGCCTTAGTGTATCATTAGTGTATTTTGCGTTGACTTGAGTAAATTATTTTATTGATCTCAATACCCGAGCATATCCACCTATGGGGACATAGGGCGTCATCATAGGCACAGTTGACGTGCACCATCCGTGGCGGTGCGAAAGGCCCACGGCGTCTCTATATTATATTGTGTGCTAAGTGATTGCACTTATTGATTATTGAGAGGCGTATGGATCGATCCTAGGAGTGTAAGTGTAAGTGTTAGTGGTAGTGGGATAGGTGTGAGTGCCCACATCCCCTCTACATAATGGTGCATTGGAACTGCAGCTAATGTACAAAGTGTTAGTGTTTATTGTTAGTGGCTCACATGGGTATTTCTAATATACCTTTATGGTATTCATCAGTGATCATTCAGTGTATTGTATTGTTTGCATCGTTAAAGTGTTTAGTGTACTTCTTCTTTCATTTATGTGTTAGTGCTATTGTTTCTCCGTTACTGGGCAATTTTTGGCTCAACCGTTTCTTTTTTGTTGTTTCTTTTTATTATGTCTTAAACAGGTACTCAGGGAAATCGGGGAAATGTGTGAAGAGTGATAATAAAAAGCTAGAGTTGGAACAAGGAGTTTAATAAAACCTTATATTCAATAAATTTAGACACTTATGTTTTTCTGTCGAGACCGTTATGCCATTTTGGGGATTTTTGTTTTTAAACCTATGGAATTTATGTTTTAATTAAGTTATTAATTGTCTCTGATTACCGAATTGTGTAACACGTCAGCCCTAATCGGGGCGGGGTGTTACACATTTAGTAAAGTTGACATTACTAACTTTTGTGAATGTCTTGATTAAAGGACACTTGCATTTAAAGATGATAAATGTTAAACAAATTAAGAATGTGATAGAGGAACAATCTGAGGCATGACAAGAGGAACATGCTCACTAATGACCAAATCGCGTAAAGGGCTTCGTTCGTCTAGCTCCATCAGAATTGGAGGAATTGTCAAAGCAGCTACAAGAGCTCTTGGAAAAGGGCTTCATTCGTCCAAGCTCTTCGCCATGGGGAGCTCCAGTACTATTTGTGAAAAAGAAAGATGGTACGTTCAGAATGTGCATCGACTACCGTGAATTGAACAAGGTAACGGTGAAGAACCGTTATCCTCTTCGACGCATTGACGACTTATTCGACCAGTTGCAAGGGTCGTGCTACTATTCGAAGATAGACCTGAGGTCAGGTTATCATCAGCTGAGAGTCCGGGAGGAGGACGTCTCCAAGACAGCATTCAGAACTCGCTACGGCCACTACGAGTTTCTTGTCATGCCGTTCGGGTAAACGAACGCACCTGCCGTATTTATGGACCTTATGAACAGGGTATGCAAACCCTATCTTGACAAGTTCGTCATTGTCTTCATCGACGACATCCTAATCTACTCCAAGAGTCAGGAGGAGCACGAGCAGCATCTACGCCTTATTCTGGAACTCCTTCGGAAGGAACAGCTGTACGCTAAATTTTCGAAATGTGACTTCTGGCTTCGTGAAGTCCACTTTCTAGGCCACGTAGTGAACAAGGATGGGATCCATGTCGATCCATCCAAGGTAGACTCGATCAGGAACTGGCCTGCACCACGTACGCCAACGGAAATACGCCAATTCTTGGGTTTGGCGGGTTACTACAGACGGTTTGTTAAAGACTTTTCAAAGATTGCTCAGCTGCTTACGCTACTAACACAGAAGGGTGTCACCTATCGCTGGGGAGAGCCCCAGGAGACTGCTTTTCTGCACTTAAAGGATAGACTTTGCAGTGCACCTATCCTCTCATTGCCAGAGGGCACAGACGACTTCGTGGTTTATTGTGATGCATCCATTCAGGGTATTGGATGTGTGTTAATGCAGCGCGACAAGGTTATTGCTTATGCTTCGCGCCAACTTAAGATTCACGAACGAAACTACACGACGCACGATTTGGAGCTGGAAGCTGTTGTGTTCGCGCTTAAGATATGGCGACACTACCTGTACGATACCAGGTGCACGATTTACACCGATCACAGGAGTCTCGAGCATATTCTTAAGCAAAAGGATTTGAACATGCGTCAACGACGATGGGTCGAACTACTGAACGATTACGAATGCGCCATCAAGTACCATCCAGGCAAAGCCAATGTTGTGGCTGACGCCCTCAGTCGGAAAGACACTTTACCTCGGCGCGTGCGAGCGCTACAGCTTACGATTCAGTCTAGCCTTCCTGCACAGATACGAGATTCTCAGGTAGAAGCATTGAAACCTGAAAATGTCAAAGCTGAAGCCTTACGCGGCTCACGACAACGAATGGAACAGAAGGCAGACGGCGCCTACTATGTAACAGGGCGTATTTGGGTCCCACTTTACGGCGGCCTACGCGAACTTGTAATGGATGAAGCTCACAAGTCCCGCTACTCGGTACATCCAGGGTCGGATAAAATGTACCACGACATCAGAACTACGTACTGGTGGCCTAGCATGAAAGCCCACATCGTTACTTACGTCGGCAAATGTTTGACGTGTGCAAGAGCCAAGGTTGAATATCAGAAACCAGCTGGCCTACTTCAGCAGCCTAAGATACCTCAATGGAAATGGGAAGAAATTTCCATGGACTTCGTTACAGGCCTACCTAGATCCCAGCGTGGGAATGATACCATATGGGTGATCGTGGATCGACTCACCAAGTCTGCACACTTTCTGGCTATAAAGGAAACGGATAAGTTCTCCACTCTCGCAGACATCTATCTTAAAGAAGTTGTTTCGAGGCACGGAGTGCCCACTTCCATCATTTCGGATCGGGATGCACGATTCACGTCAGAACTATGGCAAGCGATGCACAAATCTTTCGGCTCACGGTTAGACATGAGCACAGCATATCACCCTCAGACGGATGGGCAGTCTGAGCGAACGATTCAAACACTTGAAGACATGCTTAGGGCATGCGTTATCGATTTCGGCAACGGTTGGGAAAAGCACCTCCCTTTGGTGGAGTTCTCATACACTAATAGTTATCACACCAGCATTCAAGCCGCTCCATTCGAGGCATTGTACGGACGTAAATGCCGGTCACCTCTCTGTTGGGAAGAGGTAGGGGATAGTCAGATCACGGGTCCGGAGATTGTAGTGGACGCCACAGAAAAGATTGCACAGATAAGACAACGCATGGCGGCAACACGCGACCGTCAGAAAGCCTACGCGGACAAGCGTAGAAAGCCTTTGGAATTTCAGGTCGGGGACCGGGTTTTACTTAAAGTCTCACCATGGAAGGGTGTGGTTCGTTTTGGCAAACGGGGCAAACTAAATCCGCGGTACGTCGGACCGTTCGAAATCATTGAGAAGATAGGCAAGGTAGCCTACAAGCTAAACCTACCAGCTGAACTCGATGCGGTTCACAATGTATTCCACGTGTCGAATCTGAAGAAATGCCTATCAGATGAGACCCTTATCATTCCTTTCAAAGAACTCACTATCGACGAGCGGTTGCAGTTCGTCGAGGAACCAGTTGAAATCACGGACCGGGATGTGAAGGTCCTAAAAAACAAGAGAATCCCTCTTGTTCGAGTACGTTGGAACTCCAAACGTGGCCCAGAGTACACCTGGGAACGCGAAGACAGGATGACAGAAAAGTACCCCCAGTTATTCGGAACCAATGCAACCACTACTGAGGCTGAAGCTACTACTTCGGAATTTCAGGACGAAATTCCAGATCAACGGGGGGAGGATGTGACACCCCAGGAAAACCAGTGAACAATACAACTTACCTAGCTTCCTCAGTGAGTGCGTACCAAATTTCGGGACGAAATTTCTTTTTAGTTGGGGATAATGTGACAACTCGTATTTCAAACCTACTTTGTGTAATGTATGTGAACGTGTTATGATTATATGAACGTTGATTTATTGAATGTTATGACAAGTGACTATATAAACGTTATGTGCTATATGTGTTACGTGCATGTATGATAAACACACAACCCAAACCACACAACACGAACCGATCGCACAAGGCCATTGGGCCGCGTATTGTTTGCACACGGACCAAAAGGGCAGCCCATGATTGGGTTCGGCCCACCCTCCTCACACGCATAACACTTAGAGTGTTTGTAATCCCCTCATATTTTGCAAAACATCATAACACACTCAAAACCCTAGTTCTCCTTCTCTCAAACCCTACGGCCATCATCTCCACATCTCGAAGACATCCCCTTACTCGGATCAAGCTTCCTGTTAATCGGTTAGTGTACTACCATGAACGTATGATTGCTAATATGTTGATTTCATGTGTTACATTATGATTTTAGTGATGATGTGTGGTTAATCAATGAGTTTGGTTTTCTTAGAATCGGCTTGTAGGTGTGTTTGAAATATGTTTTAGTCAATCGGATTGTATGATAGAAATCAAATGGTAATTGATGATGCTTGATAAATCAGTCGATATGCTATATGTTTCGGATTGTTATGTGTGATGATTTAAGATTTGAATGATTGTAATCGGGCCAAATCAATGAGTTGTTAGTTATTGTTATGCTTTGAATCAAAATTAGGGTTCATAAGAATTAAGGTGTTAAAACCCTATTTGATCGATGTTATGCTAGTTGAATGATGGAAAACGTGTTATTGATTTGATTTGGAAACCGAAGTAACTGCTAATTGATTTGGTTGTAAACTTGGAAACTTGTTGATTGATAAGTGTAGATAAAGAAACTCGTTGAATAATTGTAACCGAATGCATGTTTGCCGGAAATTCAAACTAATCGCACAATGGACTCGGATCGCACAAGAGTCCTCATCACATAAGGCAAGTCAAACCGCACAAGGGAGCCCATTCGCACAAGGCTCCTGGTCGCACAAGGCTTGCTATTTGGGCCGCACCTATAAGTGGACTGTTGTTGTTTCTGGGCCGGACTGCCCAAGACTCCACTCGCACAAGGTTGCCTGTCGCACAAGATCTCTCGGATCGCACAAGGCAACTGAAATCGTACAACCCACACTGATCGCACAAGTTGAGCCGTTATGCTATTTGGGCCGAACAAGCCCAAGTCACATCACACAACCCAATTGCAATCGCATAACTCGGCCGGACCGCACAAGTCGCTTAAACGTTAATTTTATCCTTGGGCCAATATGTCTTGGGCTTCTTAGGTTACTGGGCCGGGTACTATTAAATTACATCGGGTGGACCGCACAAGGTGTTGGGCTTGTGCGAGTCCAAATATTGCATACGTTATAAACTGTTGAACGTGTTAGTGTATGTTGCCATGATCAGTGTGTGTTATTTATCTGCTAGCCTATATGAAACATGCGTGTATTACTTGAAGTCAAAACCTGACTTGTGTGGTAACCCTGTTAGGACGTGGTTGACCACCTTTAGTTCAAGAAACCCTTTTGTGTGTATCTGCCGAGCAACCCAAGGTGAGTTCACACTCTTACCAAGGCATGGGATTCCCGGGGTGTTGGGAATGGGATTGATAAGGATAAGGTTGAATAGACTCATACGGACACTGTTACTAGACTACCATACCATCGTCCTCGGTTGGGCAGGACACATACGTAAAACCTACGTATAACTAAGTTACTCGCTATCCTCGGTTGTGAAGGATACTCACGTAAAACCTGCGTGAACGGATACTCACTATTGCCTCGGTTGTGTCAGGCACTTACGTAAAACCTACGTAAACCCCCACGTACCCTATCCTCGGTTGTGAAGGATACTTACGTAAATCCTACGTAAACTTGTACGTATTACTGTTCTCGGTTGTGAAGAACACTTATGGTTACGCATAGTCTAGTGGATTAATAACATGGGAAGCCCCCACCAATAGAAACCTATATTGGCCCAGTAGAGCCACTTGATACTCATGAACTTACTGTTACGCATTTACTTCTGTGAACTCGCTCAACTAGTTGTTGACTCTCTGCTGCATGCCTTGCAGGACCATAGGTACTAACGGAGCTTGCACAAGGAGGAGCAGGTCGTTGTGGGCAGATGGATCGTGATTACTTATTAAACACTTATGACGTTTCAAACATTAATACTTATGTTGGATTTTACATAAATGCTTCCGCTACATTTACTTATGTTGGTTTTGATAAACACCTTTCGTATTGATGGATAACTTTTACTATTTAATTACATGTTCAATATGATTGGTGGCTTGATCCTGGTCAGTCACGCTCCCAAGCGGTGATACTCCGCACGTGGATTTTGGGGGTGTGACAGATTGGTATCAGAGCCATTGGTTTTAGAGAACTTGCTTTTAATATGGGAAAACGTTTTATTAAAACCAGACTATAACCTGAACAGTGCTCTCAACGATCCACAACGACGCTTCGCTCCACGTGCAAGACTCGACATCCTAGGTAATATGGTTTATGTTTATTACCTGTATGCTAGAACTATATAGAACTTTGCTCGCATTACGCTTAGATACACATGACTTTACTAGATGAGAATACCTACGTGCTTACACTTTTCTGTCATCGCCCTACTCGCGAACCATTCTCACTTACGCTACTTTTACAATGAAGATCATGTCTGGACGGATTAACATGACTCAAGCCCAGCTAGAGGCTCTCGTTCAAGCTCAAGTTGCTGCGGCACTTGCAGCTGCTCAAGCAGGTAGTATATCCTGTAGTCATAACTTACGCTAGGATCTTTAGATCCTATACTCCTAAACTAGCCCTTGTATTTAAACTTTGCCCTATTCGTACACAATAGGTCAACCAGCGCAGCAGCAAGTCTGCACTTTCAAGAACTTCATGGACTGTCGTCCAAGTACCTTTAGTGGCACTGAAGGAGCGGTTGGACTCCTCCACTGGTTTGAAAAGCTCGAGTCTGTGTTCGAGATGTGTGAATGCCCTGAGGCTCGCAGGGTGAAATACGCCACCGACACGCTAGAAGGAATAGCACTAACTTGGTGGAACGCCCAAGTTCAGATCTTAGGGTTGGCAGCTGCTAACGCCACACCCTGGAACGAATTCAAGGAACTGATCAAGAGGGAGTATTGTACTCAGGAAGACATCCATAAGCTGGAGAATGAGTTTTACCATCTGAAGATGACTGGATCAGAGATTGAAGCTTACACCAAAAGGTCAAACGAACTGGCCGTGCTGTGTCCAACTATGGTGGACCCTCCAATTAAGCGCATTGAGTTGTATCTCAAAGGGTTGGCGCCAGAGATCCAGAGCCACGTTACTTCGGCTAATCTTGATAACATCCAGGATATTCAACGCCTCGCTCACCGCATCACAGACCAGGCAGTGGATCAGAACAAACTGCCTAAACGTATCAGCGCAACTGCTACCGTTACTACTTCAGCTACTCCTGCTACTCCCAGTGACAGTAAGAGAAAATGGGATGGGGAGTCCAGCAAGGGATCAGCTTCAGTTCAGTCTCAGGCCCAGCGGCGGAAGACTGACAGTTATCAGAGTCCCAGCCGGCAGGGCGGATATCGAGGGAACCTCCCAAAGTGCAACAACTGCGGCAGACACCACGGTGGCCAGTATAACAAGGGTCGCTGTCAAAGATGCCTCAAGATGGGTCATGAGGCCAAGGATTGTAGAAGCCCTCGTCCTGCGAACCAGAACCAGCAGCAGCCACAAGCACAGCAGAATCAGCAACAGGGCAACAAAGTATGTTTTCAGTGTGGGGCAGAAGGTCACTTCAAGAGGCACTGTCCTCAGCTAAACAGGAACCCGAACAACAATCACAATAATCAGGGCAATGGCAACAACAACGGGGGAAACAACAACGGCAACGAGGCAAGGGGTCGTGCATTTGTGTTAGGGCAGGGTAATGCCAGGAATGATCCCAACGTCGTTATGGGTAAGTTTCTTCTCGACAACATTTACGTTACTGCTTTATTTGATTCGGGTGCGGATACAAGTTACATGTCTTTGAAAATGAGTAAATTGTTAAAACGTACATCAACTTCCCAAACCACCAAACACGTCGTAGAACTAGCTAATGGTAAGAGTTTAGAAGCCACGCAAATAGTCAGGGGTTGTAGTATTGTCTTAGCCGGTCAAGTTTTCTCCATCGACCTTATTCCCATAGTCTTGGGAAGCTTCGATATCGTCATAGGGATGGATTGGTTATCCCAACATCAGGCAGAGATCTTATGCAGTGAGAAGGTCATCCGCATTCCCCGTACTGGTCAAGAACCCCTCGAAGTTCAAGGTGACAGGAGTGGTGCAGTGGTAGGCATCATCTCTTTCTTGAAGGCTCAGAAGTGTCTGCGGAAGTGTCACACCGCAATCTTGGCACTTGTTTCAGATGCATCAGTGAAGGAAAAGAAACAGGAGGATATCCCAGTTGTACGCGACTATCCTCAGGTGTTCCCTGAAGACTTACCTGGTTTACCGCCTCATCGTCAGGTCGAATTTCAAATCGAGCTCGCTCCAGGAGAAGCACCCATAGCTCGCGCACCATATCGTCTAGCTCCATCAGAATTGGAGGAATTGTCAAAGCAGCTACAAGAGCTCTTGGAAAAGGGCTTCATTCGTCCAAGCTCTTCGCCATGGGGAGCTCCAGTACTATTTGTGAAAAAGAAAGATGGTACGTTCAGAATGTGCATCGACTACCGTGAATTGAACAAGGTAACGGTGAAGAACCGTTATCCTCTTCGACGCATTGACGACTTATTCGACCAGTTGCAAGGGTCGTGCTACTATTCGAAGATAGACCTGAGGTCAGGTTATCATCAGCTGAGAGTCCAGGAGGAGGACGTCTCCAAGACAGCATTCAGAACTCGCTACGGCCACTACGAGTTTCTTGTCATGCCGTTCGGGTTAACGAACGCACCTGCCGTATTTATGGACCTTATGAACAGGGTGTGCAAACCCTATCTTGACAAGTTCGTCATTGTCTTCATCGACGACATCCTAATCTACTCCAAGAGCCAGGAGGAGCACGAGCAGCATCTACGCCTTATTCTGGAACTCCTTCGGAAGGAACAGCTGTACGCTAAATTTTCGAAATGTGACTTCTGGCTTCGTGAAGTCCACTTTCTAGGCCACGTAGTGAACAAGGATGGGATCCATGTCGATCCATCCAAGGTAGACTCGATCAGGAACTGGCCTGCACCACGTACACCAACGGAAATACGCCAATTCTTGGGTTTGGCGGGTTACTACAGACGGTTTATTAAAGACTTTTCAAAGATTGCTCAGCCGCTTACGCTACTAACACAGAAGGGTGTCACCTATCGCTGGGGAGAGCCCCAGGAGACTGCTTTTCTGCACTTAAAGGATAGACTTTGCAGTGCACCTATCCTCTCATTGCCAGAGGGCACAGACGACTTCGTGGTTTATTGTGATGCATCCATTCAGGGTCTTGGATGTGTTAATGCAACGCGACAAGGTTATTGCTTATGCTTCGCGCCAACTTAAGATTCACGAACGAAACTACACGACGCACGATTTGGAGCTGGGAGCTGTTGTGTTCGCGCTTAAGATATGGCGACACTACCTGTACGGTACCAGGTGCACGATTTACACCGATCACAGGAGTCTCGAGCATATTCTTAAGCAAAAGGATTTGAACATGCGTCAACGACGATGGGTCGAACTACTGAACGATTACGAATGCGCCATCAAGTACCATCCAGGCAAAGCCAATGTTGTGGCTGACGCCCTCAGTCGGAAAGACACTTTACCTCGGCGCGTGCGAGCGCTACAGCTTACGATTCAGTCTAGCCTTCCTGCACAGATACGAGATGCTCAGGTAGAAGCATTGAAACCTGAAAATGTCAAAGCTGAAGCCTTACGCGGCTCACGACAACGAATGGAACAGAAGGCAGACGGCGCCTACTATGTAACAGGGCGTATTTGGGTCCCACTTTACGGCGGCCTACGCGAACTTGTAATGGATGAAGCTCACAAGTCCCGCTACTCGGTACATCCAGGGTCGGATAAAATGTACCACGACATCAGAACTACGTACTGGTGGCCTAGCATGAAAGCCCACATCGCTACTTACGTCGGCAAATGTTTGACGTGTGCAAGAGCCAAGGTTGAATATCAGAAACCAGCTGGCCTACTTCAGCAGCCTAAGATACCTCAATGGAAATGGGAAGAAATTTCCATGGACTTCGTTACAGGCCTACCTAGATCCCAGCGTGGGAATGATACCATATGGGTGATCGTGGATCGACTCACCAAGTCTGCACACTTTCTGGCTATAAAGGAAACGGATAAGTTCTCCACTCTCGCAGACATCTATCTTAAAGAAGTTGTTTCGAGGCACGGAGTGCCCACTTCCATCATTTCGGATCGGGATGCACGATTCACGTCAGAACTATGGCAAGCGATGCACAAATCTTTCGGCTCACGGTTAGACATGAGCACAGCATATCACCCTCAGACGGATGGGCAGTCTGAGCGAACGATTCAAACACTTGAAGACATGCTTAGGGCATGCGTTATCGATTTCGGCAACGGCTGGGAAAAGCACCTCCCTTTGGTGGAGTTCTCATACAATAATAGTTATCACACCCGCATTCAAGCCGCTCCATTCGAGGCATTGTACGGACGTAAATGCCGGTCACCTCTCTGTTGGGCAGAGGTAGGGGATAGTCAGATCACGGGTCCGGAGATTGTAGTGGACGCCACAGAAAAGATTGCACAGATAAGACAACGCATGGCGGCAACACGCGACCGTCAGAAAGCCTACGCGGACAAGCGTAGAAAGCCTTTGGAATTTCAGGTCGGGGACCGGGTTTTACTTAAAGTCTCACCCTGGAAGGGTGTGGTTCGTTTTGGCAAACGGGGCAAACTAAATCCGCGGTACGTCGGACCGTTCGAAATCATTGAGAAGATAGGCAAGGTAGCCTACAAGCTAAACCTACCAGCTGAACTCGGTGCAGTTCACAATGTATTCCACGTGTCGAATCTGAAGAAATGCCTATCAGATGAGACCCTTATCATTCCTTTCAAAGAACTCACTATCGACGAGCGGTTGCAGTTCGTCGAGGAACTAGTTGAAATCACGGACCGGGATGTGAAGGTCCTCAAAAACAAGAGAATCCCTCTTGTTCGAGTACGTTGGAACTCCAAACATGGCCCAGAGTACACCTGGGAACGCGAAGACAGGATGACAGAAAAGTACCCCCAGTTATTCGGAACCAATGCAACCACTACTGAGGCTGAAGCTACTACTTCGGAATTTCGGGACGAAATTCCAGATCAACGGGGGGAGGATGTGACACCCCAGGAAAACCAGTGAACAATACAACTTACCTAGCTTCCTCAGTGAGTGCGTACCAAATTTCGGGACGAAATTTCTTTTTAGTTGGGGATAATGTGACAACTCGTATTTCAACCCTACTTTGTGTAATGTATGTGAACGTGTTATGATTATATGAACGTTGATTTATTGAATGTTATGACAAGTGACTATATAAACGTTATGTGCTATATGTGTTACGTGCATGTATGATAAACACACAACCCAAACCACACAACACGAACCGATCGCACAAGGCCATTGGGCCGCGTATTGTTTGCACACGGACCAAAAGGGCAGCCCATGATTGGGTTCGGCCCACCCTCCTCACACGCATAACACTTAGAGTGTTTGTAATCCCCTCATATTTTGCAAAACATCATAACACACTCAAAACCCTAGTTCTCCTTCTCTCAAACCCTACGGCCATCATCTCCACATCTCGAAGACATCCCCTTATTCGGATCAAGCTTCCTGTTAATCGGTTAGTGTACTACCATGAACGTATGATTGCTAATATGTTGATTTCATGTGTTACATTATGATTTTAGTGATGATGTGTGGTTAATCAATGAGTTTGGTGTTCTTAGAATCGGCTTGTAGGTGTGTTTGAAATATGTTTTAGTCAATCGGATTGTATGATAGAAATCAAATGGTAATTGATGATGCTTGATAAATCAGTCGATATGCTATATGTTTCGGATTGTTATGTGTGATGATTTAAGATTTGAATGATTGTAATCGGGCCAAATCAATGAGTTGTTAGTTATTGTTATGCTTTGAATCAAAATTAGGGTTCATAAGAATTAAGGTGTTAAAACCCTATTTGATCGATGTTATGCTAGTTGAATGATGGAAAACGTGTTATTGATTTGATTTGGAAACCGAAGTAACTGCTAATTGATTTGGTTGTAAACTTGGAAACTTGTTGATTGATAAGTGTAGATAAAGAAACTCGTTGAATAATTGTAACCGAATGCATGTTTGCCGGAAATTCAAACTAATCGCACAATGGACTCGGATCGCACAAGAGTCCTCATCACATAAGGCAAGTCAAACCGCACAAGGGAGCCCATTCGCACAAGGCTCCTGGTCGCACAAGGCTTGCTATTTAGGCCGCACCTATAAGTGGACTGTTGTTGTTATTGGGCCGGACTGCCCAAGACTCCACTCGCACAAGGTTGCCTGTCGCACAAGATCTCTCGGATCGCACAAGGCAACTGAAATCGTACAACCCACACTGATCGCACAAGTTGAGCCGTTATGCTATTTGGGCCGAACAAGCCCAAGTCACATCGCACAACCCAATTGCAATCGCACAACTCGGCCGGACCGCACAAGTCGCTTAAACGTTAATTTTATCCTTGGGCCAATATGTCTTGGGCTTCTTAGGTTACTGGGCCGGGAACTATTAAATTACATCGGGTGGGCCACACAAGGTGTTGGGCTTGTGCGAGTCCAAATATTGCATACGTTATAAACTGTTGAACGTGTTAGTGTATGTTGCCATGATCAGTGTGTGTTATTTATCTGCTAGCCTATATGAAACATGCGTGTATTACTTGAAGTCAAAACCTGACTTGTGTGGTAACCCTGTTAGGACGTGGTTGACCACCTTTAGTTCAAGAAACCCTTTTGTGTGTATCTGCCGAGCAACCCAAGGTGAGTTCACACTCTTACCAAGGCATGGGATTCCCGGGGTGTTGGGAATGGGGTTGATAAGGATAAGGTTGAATAGACTCATACGGACACTGTTACTAGACTACCATACCATCGTCCTCGGTTGGGCAGGACACATACGTAAAACCTACGTATAACTAAGTTACTCGCTATCCTCGGTTGTGAAGGATACTCACGTAAAACCTGCGTGAACGGATACTCACTATTGCCTCGGTTGTGTCAGGCACTTACGTAAAACCTACGTAAACCCCCACGTACCCTATCCTCGGTTGTGAAGGATACTTACGTAAATCCTACGTAAACTTGTACGTATTACTGTTCTCGGTTGTGAAGAACACTTATGGTTACGCATAGTCTAGTGGATTAATAACATGGGAAGCCCCCACCAATAGAAACCTATATTGGCCCAGTAGAGCCACTTGATACTCATGAACTTACTGTTACGCATTTACTTCTGTGAACTCGCTCAACTAGTTGTTGACTCTCTGCTGCATGCCTTGCAGGACCTTAGGTACTAACGGAGCTTGCACAAGGAGGAGCAGGTCGTTGTGGGCAGATGGATCGTGATTACTTATTAAACACTTATGACGTTTCAAACATTAATACTTATGTTGGATTTTACATAAATGCTTCCGCTACATTTACTTATGTTGGTTTTGATAAACACCTTTCGTATTGATGGATAACTTTTACTATTTAATTACATGTTCAATATGATTGGTGGCTTGATCCTGGTCAGTCACGCTCCCAAGCGGTGATACTCCGCACATGGATTTTAGGGGTGTGACAGATTTAGACAAGTATTGGGAGGGAGTGTACTTACACTCGAACACAGAAAACATCAAGCATGTAAACTGATTTAGACAAGTATTGGGAGGGAGTGTACTTACACTCGAACCCAGAAAACATCAAGCATGTAAACTGATTTAGACAAGTATTGGGAGGGAGTGTACTTACACTCGAACCCAGAAAACATCAAGCATGTAAAATGATTTAGACAAATATTGGGAAGGAGTGATACTTACACTCGAACCCGGAGAATGTAAACATGTAAGATGAGTTAGATATGCATTGGGAAGGGGTGTACTTACACTCGAACCCGGAAAATGCAAATATGTTCCTTAACGGGTCATTCTTTTTGTAAAACGTCGAACTTAAAAATAAAGTCAGAGTATAAAAACCGAAGCAAGGTCTTAATGCATACCGGGAGGGTTGCAATAATAACAATTTCGGTAAAACACCCGGTGGATGGGTAAGAATTAAACGCATGCGTAAACCAAGAGACGTGAACGCGGGTTGAAAGATCAAAGTAACGTGGATTACGAGTTATGATTATAAAATCTCGTATATAGAAATTGTGAGTAAATATGTTCAACTATTCGAAGTCGAATGGGTCGAATAAAGAATAAAGTTGATTGTTTATAAGGGATGGATTTCGCATTAATAGGTCAAACATGTTGAATACAATATAACGCCGAATGGCACAAATGAGCACTAGCCAGATAAAGGTAGTGTTAAATGCAAGAGAATAATGAGCCCAGCAATGGGACATAATCAAACACGAATGTATGTAAATTGGATAATGGTGAGCATAAGATAAACCGACGCATAAATGACGTGAGAAATCATAAAGTCAGAAAATGTGCCCGAAAAGAAACGAATGTAGCCTTAGACTACGGTCAAGGTCAAAGATAATATCAAAACGACAATAATTGATGTTAAGCAAAAACATGGTGCCTTAACGCCGTATGCGTATATAAATGTATACACATTTGAAGGAAGACTCGAATAAAAGATGATCTACGGGATCATCATAACCTACGAGGTATTAATTAGAGCAAAAGGTCTACGGGGCCAAAACGACCCACGGGTCATGATTAGAAAGAAGTTATAAGGACTTCGCCTTAAAGAGGTGAATGTCTAATCAAAAATAGCCCATAAGGCTAAGTGATAAACCTACGGGTTAGATGGAATAAAGCAAGGAAATCAGTTAAGAATCCCCGCATAAAATACTAAGACTGTAAAGGATTAAATTACGGACTGTCAATATCCCGGTATGGATGATTGACACAAGATAAAGAAAAGATCCTAAAACTAAAACTTCCGTTTTAGTAAGAAATAATGTTCTTATAAACATAAATTCTGATAGGAATTTAAATAGTAAGCATGAAAGATACAAGTCTTGACACTGATAGGCGCAAGATGATATATTCGAAAGGTGATATTCTCAAAAATGAAAGGTTGATATAAGTTAAACATGATGTAACACAATCACGGTCAAGAAATGTAATGTGAAGTAGAATCACAATATGACCAAGCAAGCGGTAAAAAGGAACCGGACAAATAAGTCTAGTTAGTGAGACCAGTTAAGGTCATTTAAATAAATTTGGTTTACCTGTAATCGGTGGACACGGTATAATTGAACTGAATATATACAAGTGAAAGATTTCACTAAAGGCCCTTAAACGGGTCAAAATAACTGATTCATAAAGAATTCGATAGTATATGAAAGCGATGAATATCGCTAGGTTAACTAAACTAGAGGAAATAACGAGATTACGTTATTTCAAGTTGCACTATGTCGTATGAGATACGTAGACAATTAGTGACCAAAAAGATGTTACCATGCTTATCTGGTAACACTAACAATTGGTTAAAAGTATAAGTAATGTTTAAAAGATGTCTCAGATCAAATACATCGAGTTTAAACTCAATGAATTATGTAAGAAAAGGTTTCGAGGACGAAACCTCTTTAAGGGGGGTAGACTTGTAACACCTCGAAAACGGGTTTAGTAATAAAACCTCGTTAATATTGATGAATGGGTAAAATACCGTTAGTGGTAAAATTTAACCCGGTAAATATTAGGACTTAAATAAATAAACCTAATATTAATTAAAAGGGGAAATAAATACTTTGAGAAAACAAAGTGTATAAAAAGCCCAAATTAACGGGACTTAAAATATAACGGGTTATAACTTCCCGAACACGTTAAAGTAACTAGGAATAATTAACCTAGTTAGTAGCATTTAATTAAGTGACTAACGGTGAGTTACAGCTTCATTTGATCAAAATAAAACATGAGGGACTAATGTTGCCATGTGGGAAACTTGTTTTAATAAAACAAAAGTTAAAACACCAAAACACACACTTAAAGTGTGTGTTCTGGTCGACATGTTCACAGAGCCAAGAACTCTTGAACTCAAAAACCCTAACAAGTACAAAATCAAGAAATTGGAAGGGCAAATCAAACCCAAATCGAAATTCAAGCACATATTAGTGATCACCTCAGTAAAAGGGATCAAAAGGTATGTAAATTTTGTAGAAAATTCTCATCTAAAATTTCTGGATGAACACAAGAATTCGAGTTTGATGTTGCATGTTGGTTGTTTGGAATGAAATAGCGCCTACGGATAAACCCTAGTTAATTACTTGTTGAAATTTGGCCTATTTCTTGTGAAACTCATAACTATCATTTAAGGTGATAAGTGGGTTTTGTAGAAACATGTTGAACACTAGGATTATAATGTTATCTTAGTGTAATTTGAGCTCTAGGAAGTGAATTCAGATTTTGTTAATGTGAAAATTGATAGGAACATGCTTAATTGATGTTAAGCTTGGCTAAATAACTAGTTATAAAAATTGATTGTTGATTTTATAGAATATGCTCACAAGGTGTTTGTTAAAATGCCTAAGTGAACGTTCATATGTTGAAATTTCGAAAGAAACGCGTAATTGGCTAACTTGACTAACTACGTGTAATAGGAAATAATACGGGTTCTAAACGTGATGTTGGTTGAACTTATTGTGCGTGTAATATGATTGAAGTTGGTTGACTATTGAAAGTCAAATTAGCCAACGTTGAAGTCGAATAGTAGTTTCGACATAGGATTTGTAAGATGGAATAGTCGTATGCGATAATGACTAAACTAACCGTCTTACGAATTATGATGATAGTTGACGCTTGACACGCTAGGTAGAGGCTTGGAAAGGAAGCGGGTCAAATGAATCAAGCACGAGAAGAAAGGCGTATGCGGGATGCGAAGTAAGTATAGCTTACACTAGTCTTAGATTGTGTAATATGACGCTTGACAAGCTAGGTAGAGGCTTGGAAAGGAAGCGGGTCAAATGAATCAAGCACGAGAAGAAAGGCGTATGCGGGATGCGAAGTAAGTATAGCTTACACTAGTCTTAGATTGTGTAATATTCCCTTAGCGTATAAATAACGAATGGAATAACTAAACAATTAAAATACGATGTTCCGTCGTGTAGGCGTACGGAACTAGATAATCAAAGATGAAAGAAACCATAATAATGGTTAACAAGGAAGTAAATTGATAATTCGGTCATATTATGACGAAAGTGGTAATAAAAGGTTTATAAGTAAAAATGACCGTACCGTGTTAAACGGAGCGGGTCATGTAGTTGAGATGATAATAAATATCATCTCAAAAAGACAAACGGTCAATTCGGCCAAACGGGTCAAAAGGTGTAGACATCACCTTTGTCAATATTGACTAATGATCTTTTGTCAAGTTATATGCTTACAGGAGTAGAAATCCAATGGGTACTCGCATCGCTCTTACTTAGCGATTAAAAAGTAAGGTATTTATAAATCGGGTCTACTTGTTGATCCGGGCCAGGTATGCATATTCATGTCGTAGTTTAAAATGCTATTTTGGTCGAATAAATGGGAAAGAGAGTCTTTCGTAGTAAAAAGAACATAATCGACCAAAACGCCCTTGTTGGCTAATTCGAGCAAACAACCTTTAAAAGTTGTTTGGAAACGAGTTCTATGATTAGGTAAATACGTAGAATAAATATAGAAGCATTCGAAAGCGTTTTTAGGCTTGAAAATGCTTAAATACCCGTAAAGGGTCAAAATAAGTATCCGAGTAAAAATGGGTTTAATTTGAGTAATTAAACCGGCGATTTAAAATCTAATATGATAGGCAACATTAAGTCGAAGAAGTATATGTAACATAAGGGTCAAATAAACATGTTTGATGGTGAAATCACAAACGGGTCAAAATTGGCAAAAAAGGGAAATAAGCCGAAGACTTAGAAGTCTTAAATTTTGTTAAGTCGAATGTCGGATTTTAACCTCATAAGATGGAGGATTAAATTACGGATGCGTAGGAAAAGGAATCGGGTAAAACGGATCAATAACGAAGAAGTTATGGCCGTTTCCGTAAAAACTGGCATAGCTGAACCAAGCTGCAGACCTGCTGATGCAGGGGCCACCGTAAATTACGGTGTCCACCGTAATTTATGGTGGAGTTGAAAAATGCTACGGTGGATCCCTCCTGGTTTACGGTAGGGGCCTGTACTACCAGTGGCCACCGTAAATTACGGTGCCACCGTAATTTACGGTGGAGGTCAGGTTGAAAACTTTGTTTTGTTATCAATTGTTTCTCGAACTCGTTTAGACGCGTTTTAAGTCCTGTATGACTAAAGCATTTCATGTTTATGAAATGTAGGTACATTTTGGATGCCGGAAGACGATCAAGCATCATCGAAGAACCGAACACTATAAAGATTCACGCTTCCGCACATTGTAAATCGATATTTTGAACGACGAATTTTGTCACATTAGGCGGTGTACTTGGAAATTGTGAAAGTTTTAATTAACTCGTGTTTTCTAAGGATACTTAACACTAAATACATGTCTGTATTCGTAATTTATACGAAAATCTTTCAAATAATAACTAGAGTGTTACAAAAATACAACTTTGTATGCCATGGTTATGAAACAATTAATTCTGTCCTCAACACTCCCCGACGTTTTCCGCCGCGGTTGCATGTTACACGCGGTCGGGGTGTGACAGTTTACTTTCTAAATTCTTTCATATCATGTGTCGACACGTGTCTAAAGTATATTAGCAGGCCCGATTTAGTAGGTGTGGGAGTTGTTGACGAAAAGGTTGAAGAGGAGCCATTAGAGGAGAGCGAAGAGTTGTGGGTTCCCGAGACGTTGGAACTCAATGAGGTTAGTGATCAGAGTACTCCTTTAGATATTCCACCGCCTTTAGAGCTTAAGGTCCTTCCATCACATCTTGAGTAAGCATTCTTAGGAGAAAAACCGAACATGCCCGTCATCATCTCTTCGAAGTTGACGGAGGAGGAGAAGATGAGATTGATTGAGGTGTTGCGAAAACACAAAGAGGCGATTGCATGGAGGTTGTCGGATATAAATGGGAGTAGTCCCACTTTTTGCACGCACCGTATTCTTATGGAGGAGCTGGTTTATAAGCCGGTGGTGCAACCACAAAGATGCCTCAACCCGAACATGCAAGAGGTAGTTAAGAAGGAGGTTATGAAGTTGCTAGAGTCCGGGTTGATATACCCGATTTCCGATTCTGCGTGGGTGAGTCCTACTCAGGTCGTCCCAAAGAAAGGGGGGATGACAGTCGTCCTGAATGAGAAAAATGATCTCATCCCTTCATGCACGGTCATCGGTTGGCGAGTATGCATTGATTATCGAAAATTAGATGATTTTGTTGGTTGTAAAAATATTTTCGTGAGAGAATCCTAATGATTGTAGTCTAGACTCGAGAAGGAATCCTAGTTCACTACAATCGAAGCTCTGATACCAACCTGTCACACCCTGACTTTTGCGGAAGCGTGTACGTGTGACTTGATCAGTTTCATTGCATTCGATCATACCAAACAACTACCTGCATAAAATTTAGAGATGTTCATCCATACATAGTTGAAACATGACAAACACAAATTCTCCAAATTCCCAACCAACACGAGTATTAAGTTAAGATTACAACCCAACATAAGTTTTAAGGTTCCATAAAAGGACTTTTTCTAACAAAAGTTAAACTTCATGTGGCTTTGCGTTCTATATCTCATCGAAGATGGGATATACAAACCAAACCCTCCAAAAATATGGATGACATCTAGACTTGAAAACCAAAAACTTATAGATAACACCGCACCAAGATCCGTTCATCTTCCTGAAATACATGTAAGTTGAAAAATCAACAAAAGTTGAGCGAGTTCATGTGTTTTATGTGTATGCGCATCAAATGAGTCTCAAAAACATTTGAAAGTTTAGTTGTAAGTAGGTATGTAAAGCGTCTATGAACAGATCATTAATGTTTTGCAAGGACATTAATATATGTGACGACATAGGAAGTACTCAACCCGAGTAGACGACTTTTAGTATCGAATCACCTCGACCGGGACACAACAGCACTCAAAGTGGTCACCCATGGACCGTGAGTGGGGCTCGCCCGTGCCCATTAGATCTAACCTTTGTTCCGTGGTCCTTAAAAGGATTAATGGCACTTCAGTTTCAGCTTATGCTCACATGATCTAATAGTTCATTCCTTAGCTAAATCATACCCAAGTAGACATGTATTTCACCCCCGAAAGTTATAAATCCGAAAACAGTTGAGAGAAAAAGGGGACATGAACTCACAAGTTTGCGTCCGTAATCTCGTGTACCCAAAGTCGATATCCTCAAGCTGTACTACTACCTACACACGTGCTAAGTTTTATTAGACGCTTACGTCGTGTAACGACTCTTAGTCTTTGTTATTTATTAAGACTTATTTTGGAATTTTTGGTATACTTTGAGTTACACGCTTGGCGTATATTGTATATGTAATTATATAATTCCAAATTATATAAATATTAGTTAAAATAATGATATTTAACTTAAATTATTTCCATTCAAGTATTTGGATTATTGTTAAAAATAATATATTTTTAACTAGTTTGTCATATGGTTCCCACATATATATTTTCAAGTATAGGCATACTTGTATGTTATTTATATTCTCATATTTGTGTATAATTCTTGTATATGCGTATTTTACCAAGTGTTAGTAGTGTATGCCGATATGTATTTATACGTATAGGAATACGTATTTTATTGTATTTATCAAGTATTTTATACTTAATTTATGTATAATTTTCCGGAATATTATTTTTGTACAATTAAAAATCACCAACTTTATATTCTTGAAATATACATACTTTAAGAGAATTTTATAGAAAAATATCTATAAATTTTATTTGATAAAAATATGTATACTTCCACATATATCTTTAAAATAATATACTTTTAAGATTAAAGTTAGAAAAATATACTATATATTTTTGAGTTGTTCTTGAAAATATATATTTCCTTCCACTTCAAAAATAATATATTTTCTATTTTGAGAAAATAAGATATATTTTATAATGGTTGTAAAGATTCACATTTTGTCGTATCTTCGGTTTCAAAAATACCGTTTACCACATTTGTCAAGCTACGAATTTATTTCCGGAATATATATATTTAGTCCAAAGTGTCCGTTGTCAGAATCGTCCAATGTTTGGGTATAAGTTATATATTTATTTTCTTCTGATTTTTGTAATATTTCACATTACAATTTTTAATATTTTGGTGTGGTGTATTATTTTTCAAGTTCCTAATTTTTAGTATAACTAATACAAATAGTATACATGTAGCACATAATTTTGTGACTTCTAAATATATATTTTTCTAAATATATACTTAGTCATTTTTACAATTGAAAATCAACCTCCAATACTTATAATTTTTATAACAAAAATTATGGCAAATTTTATATTTGAAACCATGATCAAAAATTACTTGTAAACACTTGTTTTAAAATATTTTTCTAAGTGTTGAATTTTTACAAAAAATTTGCCATAGTTTCCCTTGAAAATGGAGGTTTCCATGCTTATTAGCATATCATTTTCTTTTCAAAAATTCATCATCAATCATCAACAATTATCCTACAACTTACCATGAGCCATAAACATACAATTCTACAAGATGGTATGAACTTGAAGTTTATAAAATCTTGTAGTATTTTACCATGCACTACTAGAAAATACACATTTCTTGACGCACATTGTGCGTCATAAAACAGTAATTATGACACGCAAAAGCTTGTCGTTGATTGAAGAGTCATAAAATTAACATAACATGCATTTGTGTGTCATGTTTTTATGACACACATTTAATAACACACATTCATGACACTCGTTTTATGACACCTTTTAATGACATACATTCATGACACTTATTTTATGACACTTTTTAATGACACACGTTAATGACAAACATTTATGACACATATGTATGACATTCATTTACGCGTGTCATGCTTTTAATTGTTTAAAATTTTTTATAGAATTACTAATTTGCCCTGGATACATGTATAATAACAAAAACAATAAATCTTTTTCATAAAACAAATGCACACACACACACACACACACACATATATATATATATATATACACCAAAGGAATCCATTACATAATCATTTGTCAAGTATACTACAAATATTTTAACGTTAACAAAAAAAAAAGAATTGTTTGTCAATACATCATCAATACCTAAAATACGATTTGTCACTTAAAAATAGGGGTAACCGCATAAGTCGACCAATCTTCGCGAATGCCATCCATATCCACAGCCGAGTATTCCTCAACTCCTTTCCTAACCTGAGACAACAATTAAATAAAATAAATCTTAAAAATCATAATTAGGATATATGAATTTAAGCATTTGTTTGGATATATAAGTACATATTTCTCTAATATACAGACTAAAATATGCCTAAACTTATGTTATCATTGTCAAGTATTTCAACTCCTTCATAAGCTATCTCCTTCATGATCTTCATCACATAGTAGCCGCATTCAGTACCTCTACCTCCTGGCTGACGTGGACACTACACAATTAAAAATACCATGAAATGTGAAACCATTGCGATTTAAGTTTAAACTAAAGAGTTTCAATATTTACAATATCATTACAACCACAATTTAAATAAGGGACTAAGTGCTTACCCCAGCATTAATCCAGATGAGTTTAACCCTTATGTTGGCACCACTTCGTGAAGCATACACGCAATTGCCCTATAAAAATCAAAATTTATGAAACTATATTCTAACTCTTTTATCATCCATTGTGATAATTTATATTACTTACGTATCGGTAATTTGCATCAACTGCTCATCGACACTTCTAGGCCATAAGGAATCAAGAAAATAGCAAGTAGTTGTTTTCAGGTTTAGTCCAACCAACACCCAATGGTTTCTTCAAAATCCAAAATTCAATCAAAATAAATTAAGATAATAGATCTTTATGAATACTTATTTAAAAGGAAAATCAAACCCGGGATTGTAGGGCAATAGGATGATGTCATTGCCTTTTCTGTTATACAACCGATCTACAACCACTCTACCTGCATCCTCGATGTGTTTGGGTTTAGGTTTGCATTGATCAGCCCGTGAAATTGCAAACGGATTCATAAAACATATTCCACGATCATGTATTTGCTCTTTCTTAATTTGCTCATACAGGAACCTGCAGTTAACATATACATAAACCAAATCAATAAAGTAAATCTTGTTTTACGAACGGTAATTTATACTAGGTATAAGCACTTACATTTTATAAGAAGTGATGATAGCACCGGTCAGCTCGGTGAATGTAAAAACCGCTTCAAAATCATCACAATTTAAGTAATGTTTTAATATAAAAAAACTACTTTAACATGTACGTCCATTTTCCTTTTTAGCTAATCGTTTAATCTTTACCATTTGCCCCTTGAGAAAAAAAAAATCCCAAATTGATCCATTCATAAGTATATGGATCGAATTTGCCACCAGGAGCCTTCACTCACAAACCTTATGGGATTCCACCGGTTGACACTATATGTTGTGATGATTTTCAGTATTCTAGATGGTTGCTGGACAATGATATCATGGATCGCAAAATATCTTGTTACCCAAATGTACCATAAGTATGATTCAGCCTTCCAAAAGGAAATTGGTAACAGTATCTATCAAAATATATTGTGAAAAGATGATAATTAGTGATCAAGTTTCAAATAATCACTTACAGTAAGCAAATCCTAGTTGTTGGATTAAGCTTTTCAACAGGGCAGGGTGTGCCCGATGAGCATGTTGCAGTCACAAATCAACAAAGTACTTTGAAATAAAAGAACAAATAACTAACCAAAAAACTTAAGGGGTTAATTCAACACAATTAGAGAGCCTTCCACTCATGATTGCAAGGTTCAAGAAGAGCGTGTTCGTTAAAGAGCATTGCCCTAAACCCTAAAGAAAGGGTGAAACGAGCCTTCCTTAAGTCACCACTCATGATTGAAGATTTGTGATGACCATTTATAATCTAAATTATTAACCCTTGAAATTAATCCAACAACAGATATTACAAACTTCTCAATAGGGTGTAATATTTGGTTAAAAAATCTGCATTAAACAAAAACATATAATCAATTTTTTTTTTGCATTTATATAGAGCAAATAGTAACGATTTAACTATTTTTTATGCATCAAGAGTCTTTCAGCTAACCTTTAAGTATCTAACAAATCATAAAGGCTTTAAAAAAAATACTAAATTAAATGAATCAACAACCGATTCGTTCCTAGTGAACTAAACCAACAAATAGAGTCTTCCAGGAAGCATTAACAAAACCTGCATTAAAAAACTTTAAAAGATGGAATGAACAAGAGAATTCTATAGTCAATCAAATCGACAAAAACTAAGAAATCAAAAGAAAACCTACAAACGTTTAATATCTCACTGAACTCACAAAAATATTCAACTTAATGAGCAAATTGGGAAAATCTACAAATAAAGTAAAACAGAAAACTCCACCAATAACTAGTCATTACCCGTTCAAAATAATTCAAAAAATCCGATGAATTTGGTTACCAGTTGCCAACTAAGTAGATGATGATGAGTAGAAGCTTTGACAATGAAGGCAATATGTTAGGATCTGAGTTTGGATTGATTGTGATTTGTGTTTGAAATTAGATGAACAAATGAAAGAGTAGTGCAGCAGAAATTATATGGAAACAAACTTTTCACAATCAAACAGAAGAAATGCTTTCAATCATACATTTTCAACAAGGAATCAAATGATTAAATTTATTTTTAAACATTGATTACAATGCAAGTATGATATGCAAACTCCCCCTCAGCCCGAGCTCAGTGTTTGTTCGTGCAGAAAGAAGATGGTGAAAGAGCTAAACAGAACAGTACAGAGTACTGTTCTATTTATAGGCACTTGCAAACCACTGAGCATCAAAGCTGACGTCACCATGAAAGTGACATCTAACCTTCTAACATACTCTAACCTCTGATCTATACAAACACTGCTATGCTAACTACTGATATTACATTTCATTACATAAACTAGTATAAACTGCTGCTGCATCCTTCCACTGCTGTAATCCCAGCAGTTCTTGTCATGATCAGCAGTGCTTGAAGTATGGCAGTAGATTGAGCAGCAGAGTTTTAGTTCTTCAGTCAGACTTTGTCTTGATCAGTAGTTGTAGGTCAGCAGTTTGCATGATCAGCAGATAGGAGGTCAGCAGATGTTGAGACCACCTTTAAGGGGAGAGACTTGCAACCAAACATCTGCTTATTCTGAATCTACTGCTGTGATCCAGTTTTGGCTTTTATTATCTGTTCCTTTGGTAGGGTTCAATCCCAACAATCTCCCCCTGGAACAGATAATGCCAAAACTCTTCATTATTGTAGATTTTTATTGCCTCAACAACAGTTCCCTTATCTGCCCTTTGAATTGTAATTCAAAAGTTAAGACATCTGTATCATCATCATCCCTGCTAAGAGGAAGATCAAGGAGATCGTGCAAATCTTCAAGACTCAGGCCAAGAGCTTGTTCCCTTGTTAGTTTCTTCTCTTCTCCATCAGTCCTGAGCAATGTCAATACGTAGGTCTGTTTATCAGTTTTCCACTTTTGTATTTTTGAGCCTGATGGGTTTCTTGGGAGATTTTTATTTGCAGAGGAATTTGGTGATGCTGGCATGTTCATAACTGGCTGAGCAGTACTTGCAGATTGTTCCAGTTTAGATTCTTCTTTCAACATTAACAAAATGCCCTTTTTCACAATGGCATTTCCAGTAAGTATATCTTGAACTGTTTCAGAACCTAACTGGCTTTGTCCCCTTCTTTTGTAGATGGCAGTACCAGCAGGAGCAGTGGTTCTTTTGGGTTGCAGCTTTGATAATCCTTTTGAAACCTCTGCTTTGGAGTAATCAGGTTTTTGTGGAGCTGTTGGATCTTTCTTCCTAAGCTCTTCCAACCTTTTATAGGTGGCCCTGACCCTCGCTTCTCCCCATTTAGACATAGAGTTCTTTGACCCATATTCAGCAATTATCAGCTCCTCTTTCATTCTCTTCAGCTCTAAAGCCTTATCAGCTTCAACCTTTTTGAATTTTTCAGGGGGAGTCTGCTTGACCTTATTCTTGATCATTTCATGAATCCTGGCTACTTCTTTTTCAAGCTCAGGAATGGTCCAGTTTCTGTACATGTGTTTCTCCCCCTTGTATGTCTTGTAGGTCATGATGTTTTCAATGTAGTCTTTTCTCAAGGACTCATCTGCCTTCTCAGAGATTTGCTGACATACATTTTTTGCAAACTGTTCCAAAGCTCTGACCTGTGTGAGTAGAAACTGATAGTTTTGTTGATACTCTCTATCAGATTTCCCTTGTTTGTTTTTGATTGAGATATCCTCTGCTTGCTTGGCCTTGATTTTCAAGTATTCTTCAATATTAGTTGGCCTGGGATATCCTTCAATCGATGGCAAGCTCCTTTTGGCAGGGTCATCCTTATAGTAGAAGAGGAAATTGAACACCTGCAGGAGGTAAAGGTTTGTAGATTTGAGCTAAAGAGAGAGGAATGCGTTTTGGAATTGTGACAAGTGCTTGGGATTTTGAAGCTGATGGTGGTGGTGATGGAGAATCATCATATGATATGATAACCCTTCTCCTTTTTATTTTAGGAAAGGCAGATGATGCTTTGGGTGGATCAGTGGGAGTGATTTGGGTGGCAGTGGTTTGTGACTGACTAACAGCTGTTGAAACAACTGGTGTTTCAACCACTGTTGTCATTACAACAGATGTTTTAACATCTGTTGGCTTCTGCTTTGGGGCAGGAACTGATGGTGGTGGTAAGGCAGTGGCAGTGGTGTGTGTTGAAGTGGGAGCAGTTGTTGTAACAACTGAGGTACCAGCAGATATTGATACAACAGGAGTTTCAGCAACTGTTTGGATGGAGGTTTGATGTTGGTGGCTTTTGGACAGTGGTTTTGGAGTATGCTTTGGAAGACTGGATGGTGTGGATTTGGGTTTCCTTACTTTTTTAGTAAGATTTCTTTTAGGCGCAGGATTTTGAACATCCTTTTCACCAGAACAACCCTGCGCATTCAGCATCATGAAAGCTTTCTTCTCCTCATTCCACCTTGACAAGGCCTTTGCCACTCTATCCCTTTTTACACTTATGATAGCATCATCAAGTGCATTCTGGGTAACATCAACCTTCTTACTACCATCTGGCAAGGGAATTTCTCTGAGCATTGCACCTGTTACTGTATCAAGATATAGCCCATTATCAATCCCTTTCTTTATCCACTCCTTAACTTTCTCCCCCTTTTTGGCATTATCTGTAGGGAGTTCATCAATGTAAAGCACAATTGGAGGAGCAGTGCCAGTGGTTGTCAACAAATGGGCCTTGAGAGCCAAGATGTCATATTTAGTATCCTTGAACCTAGACTCCATTGCAGTTTTGAGATCTTGAACATGTTTTGCATGTTGCTATTCAGCTAGTTGATGCTGTTGTTGGAGAAAAGGTTGAAAAAGGTTCCAGAGCTCATTTGTAACATCTGCAGGTGGTGGAGCAGGTGTTTGAGGTGGAACAGCAGTGGATGGTACCTTTTGAATTGTTAACAACTGTTGTAGCATTTCTTTAATTTCTACAACAGATGCGTCCAGTTTTTTAACACGTTTCATCAATTCCTTGTACTTTAAACCATCACCCAAGTTAATGGGATCATCTGATTTCCCACTAGCAGTGGTTTTATCAGATGTTGAGGTAGGGAGTGTACTCCAAACATCAACAACTGATGCCCCTTTTTCTTGGTACTGGGGTCTTCTTCCTTCAACACTTGATAATCTTTTAATGTTACCTGTGCTTAATACAAACTCACCGGCAGATAACAGAGGTGTTATAGAAGGAATTGCCTCCAAGGAAGTCTTATGGATGTAACCATTGTCCAAGTGTAAACCTGTAGGTTCAACACTTGTTGTGGTTGCTTCACTTGGAATACCACCATGAGTTACTTGTAACTCAAGGGGTGTAACCTCCTCAGGTTGTGTTGGTGGGTTAGCAAAGATTGATACATCAAGCCGAGTCTCATGTTGAGGTATATTCTCATGAACAGGTGAGTGAGAAGGACTGGTTTGTGCTAGGTTCAAATCAATTGCATCCAACAACAGTTTGGTGTTTGGTGGAATTGGGGATGTGAAGGTAGGTTTATAAAGCGGAATTGCCCCGGGTATTGGGCTGTGGAGGATGGAAACGAGTGCTTCCAGAGCCTCATGATGTGGTGACCCGTGTTGTACAACCTATTCTTTTTGTGAAGAGACAGGAGGAGTGTCGGCTTTGGGTTGAGATATTTTTGCCAACTGCTGTGGGGAAGTAGCAGCAGTGGTTTGTTGTGACTTTTGTGCAGTCACAGGCAGTTGCTCTGGTATCTCATCCTCCAGAGTTGCCTTTTTGATGGGTTTGGCGGGGTTTTTGATTTTTCTTTTTTTGTGGCTTTTTGGTGATTTTAGGTGTGGGTTTCAAGGCAGTTGTTTGGCTACCTTGATCACCTTGAGCAGTGGGCTCAGCAGATACCTGAGGAGCAGTGTTTTCTGCTAAAATCTGCTCAAGCACCTCTGCTTGTGTTTTGCAAGGTGTTGACATTCTTGTAAAGGTTTCAGTCGTTAAGCTTTTTATTTGAAAAGAGTCACCTTGATTTATTACCGCAATATCATTCTTACTGAATTTTTTCTCAAAATAATAGCTTAAAAATCTCGGAAACAATAAGAATGATTTTGTTTCAACATTTTTAACCAAATCATTGAAGATTACCTTGGAATAGTTAAAATTTTCTCCTTGTAAAATAGCATATCCCAAGTTTTGAATCTTCAGTGGGATTTCATTAAAAGAAGTGGTTTTATTTGAAACACATACGAGGAAGGTATGGAATAAAAATCTTGTTGTAGGAGGGAAGAATCCTTTTTCTAAGGTATCCCTCTTCATCATTGTGTCTGCATACCCTCGCTCAATGAAGTCAAATTTTAACTCGTTTTTAGGGAAAGAATCTGTACCTTCCTGATCAGCGAGCTGAAAGACCTCAGATATGGATTGCGGTGTTATTCGGACTGCTTTCTTCTGCAGAGTAGAGTTAATGGCTATGACATCTTCTCCTTGTTTTTCAAGGATACAATTTTTCCAAAACTCTCTCTGAGTTTGCAGGTAAATGGGTCCATCAGCGGTCAACAAAGTTTTGTACTTTGAAGCGTTGATCATGTCGAGGATGGAATCAAATGTATCGATGTTGCCTGATTTTGTGAGAAGACCGAGTAGATTGTGAGATGGTTTGTGTGGGATATCGGTGGAGGTAGCCTTTTGAGAGGCCCCTTTGGAAGATTTTGCGGATGATTTCGATTTAGTCATTTTGAAAATGAGAATCGAAGATGAAAATGTGAAGAAATTTGATGGAATGTGATGGAAACTGCTTTGAGAAGAGAACTTTTGAGAATTCAATTCGACAGTGAAACCCTATTTGGGTTTTGAAAGGGGGTTTTATGGATGAAAAGTGAATGCTGACGTGGCAGCAGTTACAAAAGATCTGACCACTAAGTACTGTCCGTATGCCATCCCCTGGTAAAGTGAAGGACAATACTTTTGAACAGTACAGTTTGTGAAAACAACTGGTGAAAACAGTAGTTGTAATGATAATGGAGGACAGTGGATGCTTTTCACTATCAGTAGATAGCTCAGCAGTGGATACAACACTGATTATGACCGTCAATGGTGAACAAAATAGAATGAGAGCAGGGGATGACTTTCAGCAGTGGACAGACTTTTTGTAGTAGCACAAACTTTTGAACCCATCAGTGGTTATGGCAGACTTTTAGGAATTTAATGAAAAATTCATTTTAGCTATTTTTAAGGATGGATTTTTGATTTTCTGACAACATTTTAATGCTTTTATTCATAGAAAAACAGGATTTTGCCTGTTATTCCATGTTGAGCATGCCAATCCTCGAGATCAAGCTTTCAAAGGTAGATGTGTCTAATGCTTTGGTTAGCACATCTGCCAGCTGATCCTTACTTGGAACATGATGCAGAGAAATCAAACCTTTTTCATAGCAATCCCTCACAAAGTGATGTCTGATGTCGATGTGTTTGGTGGTTGAGTGGGAAACTGGATTTTTGATGATATTTTCTGCTGCCTGGCTGTCCAACATGAGTGGTGTCTTCAAGGCAGTGATACCAAAATCTAGTAACTGATTCTGAAGCCAGAGCAGTTGGGCTGTACAGCTTGCAGCAGCTCTATATTCTGCCTCAGCAGTGGATGTGGAAACAGCTGCTTGCTTTTTGCTTTGCCAAGACACTAAGTAGTTGCCTAGGAATTGGCACCCTCCTGAAGTGGACTTCCTTGTTTTATCACATCCAGCAAAGTCACTATCTGAGAAACCTGAAAGCTCAATTTTACCATCAGCTGGATACCAGATACCAAGTGTGGGAGCACCTTTGAGGTATCTGAATATCCTTTTTACAGCAATAAGGTTTGACTTTCTAGGGGCTGATTAGGATCTTGCACAGAGACATGTTGCAAACATGATATCTGGTCTAGATGCAGTTAGGTATAATAAAGACCCAATCATGCTTCTATATAAGGTCTGATCAACCAAATCATCCTTTTCTTCAGACATGACCAATTTATTTGTGGCAATGGGTGTACTACATGGCTTAAAATCATCCATATCAAATTTCTTTAAAAGTTCTTTGGCATATTTGCCTTGATGGATGAAAGTACCATTTTGCAGCTGCCTTACTTGGAGACCAAGAAAGCACTGGAGTTCACCCATTGCACTCATTTCAAACTCAGCTGTCATGAGTTGTCTGAACTCTTCACACATTTTATCACATGTGCTTCCAAAAATGATGTCATCCACATAAATCTGGACAATCATCAAATCTTTTCCTCTCCATTTTAAAAACAGTGTTTTATCAATCCTGCCTCTGGTGAAACCAATGGAAAGTAAAAAGGTGGAAAGAGTATCATACCAGGCTCTTGGTGCTTGTTTCAAGCCATACAAAGCTTTATTTAGCTTGTAGACATGATTTGGATAAAATGGATCCTCAAAACCTGGAGGTTGACAAACATAAACCTCCTCTTGAATCTTACCATAGAGGAATGCACATTTGATATCCATTTGATACACCTTGATGTTGTGGTTGACAGCAAAGGCCAGAAAGAGTCGGATTGCTTCAATTCTTGCTACAGGAGCAAAGGTTTCGTCATAGTCAATACCCTCTTCTTGTTTGTAACCTTGAACCACAAGCCTGGCTTTATTCTTGACAACAATACCCCTTTCATCAGTTTTGTTTTTGAAGACCCACTTTGTGCCAATAGGACTTACTTCCTCTGGCAGTGGTACAAGCTCCCATACTTGTTGTCTTCTGAACTGTTGGAGCTCCTCTTGCATGGCTTCTACCCAGCTGTTGTCTTTCAGTGCCTCTTCGTACTTGACTGGCTGATGGAGTGATAGGAAGCCAGCAAAAAGACAAATGTTTTGGGATTGCTTTCTTGTAAGCACCCCTTCATTGATGTTGCCAATGATTTGATCTGGTGGATGAGATTTTAAGAAGATGAGCTCTCCTTGGTATGGAACAATGGCGTTTTGAGGTGAGGGCTGCAGATGTGTATCATCTGAGCTAACCACTGCTGGTGACTTTGATGACCCAGCAGTGGCTTCAAAAGGTGGTGGCATTGGAGGTAAAGGTGTGGACAACTGCTGACTTTGATCCACTGTTTGAGGACTTTTGTCAGCAGTGTTTGATGAGATAGAAGCAGGGATTAAGGGGCTACTTTGGTCAACAACTGTTGAGGTAGCAGTGGTAGAGCTTTGACAGCTGTTTTGAACACCTGATGCTCTTCCCTTTGAAGCAGACCTTTGAGGAATGATGATCTCATATCCATAGTCTGGTGATGAATCCTCTGATGACCCTGCACTGTTAGTGTTGACAACAGTATTTTCAAAGGTGAATTTATCAAGATCAAACAAATCAGCAGGATTTGCTGTGATTTTCATTGATGAAAGTTCATTAAACTTTACATTCAAAGTCTCTTCCACTGCCTTGGTCCGTGTATTAAACACTTTGTAGGCCTTAGCAGTGGTTGAGTATCCTAGGTGATAACCACAATCTACTTTGGCTGCAAATTTTGAGATGGAATCTTTTAAGTTCAAGATAAAACATGGGCAGCCAAATACTTTAAAGTATGAGATCAGTGGTTTGATTTTATACAGAATTTCATAGGCAGTCTTTTTGTGCCTGGGGTTGATTAAAACTCTGTTTTGGACATAGCAAGCAGTATTTACTGCCTCTGCCCAAAAAGTTAATGGCAAACCTGAATCTGCAAGCATAGTTCTGGCAGCCTCAACTAATGTTCTGCTTTTCCTTTCAACAACCCCATTCTACTCTGGTGTTCTAGGAATGCTGTACTGCCTTACAATCCCTTTCTTCACACAGAATGCATCCAACTCCTTATTTTTGAATTCTGTGCCATTGTCACTCCTGAAGACTTTTACTGGAAGGTCAAATTGCTTTTCAACCTGTGTCATAAAGTCTTGCAAAATGCCTGCAGTTTCATCTTTTGAGTGCAAAAAGAAAGTCCATGTAAACCTAGAAAATTCATCAATAATAACCAGACAATATCTCTTCTTTTTTAGACTCATGACTTGAATTGGGCCAAACAAATCCATGTGCAACATTTGTAAACACTGGGTTGTTTTGGACTCTTCAATGGACTTGAAAGAGCTTTTGTGCTGTTTTCCTTTTAAACAGGAAATGCAGTGCTCAGGACATGAAAACATTTTTTGTGGTAGTCCTCTTACAAGGCCATTTTTTGAGATTTCAGTGATGGTTTTGAGATTTGTGTGCCCTAGTCTTCTGTGCCAAAGTTCTGTCTCTTTGTTAGAGGCAGCTGAGAACAGACAGGCATCAGCTCTAGGGCACTCTCTTGACATGTCAACAAAATAAACATTGCCACTTCTTTGAGCAACAAGTTTAGTTGTGCCTTTCTTGATTATTGCTTCAATCTTACTAACCATTTCTGGTCCAATAATCCTACAACAATCCTTTGTGAAGAATGAGCCAAACCCTTTATCACTCATTTGAGACACACTTAGGAGGTTGAATTTTAGATTGTCTATAAGATTGACATTTTCAAATTTTACATTTCCAGACTTTACTGTACCAGACCCCAGAACTTTTCCTTTACTATTATTACCAAAGGATATATCACCCCCTCCATGAGTTTTAAAATCTTGAAGAAGGGCTTTACATCCTGTCATGTGCCTGGAGCCTCCACTATCTACATACCAAAGACTATCTAAGCATGCAGAAGCTCCCTGCACATGAAGTAAAAGGATTAGTTCATAAAAGTCTCCAAAGCCAACAGGGCTTTAGATGGGGTCTCAACAGTGTCTGGGATGGAAGCAGTTGTATGGACACTGGTTAGCACAGGGGTTTGAACATTTTTGGGAAGGTTTTTCTCTAACCACTGTTTGGGGTCTTGACCCATCATCTGTTGATAACCGAAAGGATGCCTGTTCACTCTTGGTTTAGAGGGCTTTTTGTAAGCCTCATAAACGTGTGGAGTTCTTTGGTATGATGCCTTTTCCTTGCCTTTTCTGAAATGATTGGCTGGAGGGGCATCAGTCACTTGTACATCCCTTTGAACAGAAGTTTGGTTCAGCTGTTTTGTGACAGCAGTTTGGACAGGGACAAACAGTGGTTGTTTCTTAGTGAACTTAACAGATGATGCTGATGAACTTAAGGATGTTTTTGCTGTGTACTCTTTCTTCTTTTCATCAAAGTTCTTGAGATACACACAATCCTTAGTTTTGTGGTTATTTTTACCACAGATGGTGCAGCTTTCAGCAGGAGCAATGACATTTGTTTTGTTTAGATCATGTGCTTTTAGATGAAAACAATCTTTTGTTAGATGATTCTTCTTTTCGCAGAAATCACAAAACAGGTTTTTAATTTTTTCTCTTTTCTTCCTTTTCTCAGATTCCTTTGCAACAGAGTTTTGAACCTTTGTTGGGATATCTTTGATAGGAATGACTCTTGCTTTTGGAGCTTTTACACCATCAGTGGTTGTGAAATCCATTGGTTTGAAATTTTCCAGGATATCACACTCATCAGACCATGTGGGTTTAAACTGGTATTTATCAATTTCCGCAAAGGTTCAGGATCCCACAGATCTTTCCATAGTAATTTTGTTACCAAGTTTATCAGTTATTTTAACTTCTTGGCCACTTTTGTTGGTTGGTATGATTTCAGGAGAAAAAGCTTGTATTGCAGTAGTGCTTACAATATCATCATATTTTCTATGACCTATACCAAACTTGACATTGCTTTTAATCTGTTTCTCAAGCATAATCTCATACCCTTTGCAGGATTCTACCCATCTTTCATAAGTGATCTGGGTAGACTCTAACTCCTTTTTGCAATCTTGGTATTTTTCTACCATAGTTTGGAGTTGAGTTTTGGTTATGCTTTGTTCTTCTTTTAAGCTGCTGATCTCCTTATCCTTTTCAGCCAATTTGTTTCTAAGTTCTTTGACTGACTTTTCAAATTTGACCTCATCAGATAGGATTTTATTTCTAAGGTTTTCATTTACCTCTTTGATGTTAGCAAATGCAATAATACATTTGTCTGAACATAGTTTTTCAAGAACTTGAGGTGATACCTTAGCAGCAGCCATCATGGCACAATCACATTGATGATCATTATCTTCATCAGCTCTTCCTTCTTTTTCACCAGCTTTCTTCAAATCTTCTTCCTCTTTTTCATCTTGTGACCAATGGTCGGTCAGTGGTTCAATCAGGTTTTCTGAGTTTTCTCCCAGCAGTAGTTCACTAGCAACTGCTGTAACCACTGCTTCAGCGACTTCATCCACTGTTTCAGCACTTAGCTGTTCACCTTCAGTTTCAACCCCTTCTGGTATTGACTCTAATGCCATCAAACAAAATTCATCATTAAAATTATCATTAGTAGCGTAGAGAGCAAAATTTGCATCATTAAGATCTTCAGGCATGCTGTTCCAATCAACAAAGCCTTGTGTGAAAAAGCTTTGCTGATCTGGTGGTGTAGCTGTTGGAGCAGCTTGTTGGGGTGCAGCAGATTGCACTTGTGCCTAAGGGACAGGGGCTTGAACATACTGAATTTGTGGAACAATGGTTTGAACATAATGCACAGGCACAGGGGTTGCAACATAATGAGTAGTGTTAACATGTGCTGCAGGGGCATATTGGGTATAGTGCACAGTGTTTTGTTGTTGTGGTCTAGGGTTTGAGCCAGGGTGAGTAACTATAGGACCAATGGTTTGACTCCTGCATTCCCTAGCAAAATGACCTAGCCTATTACACTTGTAACACTTGATTTTTGATTTATCCAACCCAACCCTCAAATTTCCTTGAAGCCCTGGAAATTTTCTCCCTGTTCTTTTGTAGAACTTGCTTGTTCTAACACTAAGCAAGGCCAATTGATGCAAAATGTCCATCTCTTCTAAGTCAGTGGGATCAAAATGTTGCAAATTATTTAGCAAAGCATAAGTTATCTAACATCTGGTTTTCAGCATTTGCAGTGAAAGCATAATTTGCAGAGTGAGAATCAGAGTTGTTAAAATTACCCCCAGCAGTTATGTCAATAAAGTGATCATAACTCTGATCCTTACTTCTGCTACCAGATTCTTCCTGACCAAAAAGAGCTGTGCTGCCAAATGAATAGTCATCAGCAACCTTTACAGACTCTTGCAACCTCCTTTTCTGGTTCAACTCCCTTTCATAAGTTAGGAGTCTACCATGGAGTTGGGTCAGGGTCAGATCTTTGAACTCAGCAGAGTTTCTGGTGACAAAAGCAATTGTATCCCATTTTTCAGGTAGTGATCTAAGGAACCTGCTATTTTGGGTTGCATTTGGAAATGTAACCTTAACAAGCCTTAGTTCACTGATGAGACAACTGAAACGTTCAAATTGTTGAGTTAGTGACTCCCCTTTGATGTGACAAAACGTTTCATACTGCTGATTCAGAATTTCCCTATTGTTTTCGATAACCTCCTCCGTTCCTCCGAACTGTTCCTTCAATGCATCCCACAATTCTTTTGCACTGTTACAATGTAACAGTCCAACATAGATTTCGTTGGGGAGTGCAGAGGCTATGATGCTAAACGCTTTGGCATCCAGTTCAAACTTCTGAAAATCCAATTCAGTGTAATTTTCAGTTGGTTTAGGAACGAACTTTTTGGCGTCCTCTGCGCTTGGCACCATAGGAACATGAGGACCGAAAACGACAGACCTCCAATATCCAGTGTTTTGTTGAGCGAGGATGTGACACATCCTTCGCTCCCAGATGTTGTACTCATTTCTTTTCAGCATAGGTGGTTTAAACAAAGAGCCAATGTTGTTTTTATCATCTTGTGATTGCGACATCTTTCCGGTTGTTTTACAGGCACTGATTAATCAACTTTATTGGTGATTAAACCTTACTCTGTTTTTCAACACAACGAACAAACAATCAGTATCAACAATTTCGAGCTGAACTATTTACGTCAAAATGATTGTTAGATCAAGTTTGACTGTCCTAGCTCTGATACCAATTGTTAGGATCTGAGT
Source organism: Helianthus annuus (assembly GCF_002127325.2). Taxonomy (NCBI): domain Eukaryota; kingdom Viridiplantae; phylum Streptophyta; class Magnoliopsida; order Asterales; family Asteraceae; genus Helianthus; species Helianthus annuus. Next base: position 55,314,434 of record NC_035437.2, read on the forward strand.
TTGGATTGATTGTGATTTGTGTTTGAAATTAGATGAACAAATGAAAGAGTAGTGCAGCGGAAATTATATGGAAACAAACTTTTCATAATCAAACAGAAGAAATGCTTTCAATCATACATTTTCAACAAGGAATCAAATGATTAAATTTATTTTTAAACTTTGATTACAATGCAAGTATGATATGCAAACTCCCCCTCAGCCCGAGCTCAGTGTTTGTTCGTGCAGAAAGAAGATGGTGAAAGAGCTAAACAGAACTGTACAGAGTACTGTTCTATTTATAGGCACTTGCAAACCACTGAGCATCAAAGCTGACGTCACCATGAAAGTGACATCTAACCTCCTAACAAACTCTAACCTCTGATCTATACAAACATTGCTATGCTAACTACTGATATTACATTTCATTACATAAACTAGTATAAACTGCTGCTGCATCCTTCCACTGCTATAATCCCAGCAGTACTTGTCATGATCAACAGTGCTTGAAGTATGGCAGTAGATTGAGCAGCAGAGCTTTAGTTCTTCAGTCAGACTTTGTCTTGATCAGTAGTTGTAGGTCAGCAGTTTGCATGATCAGCAGATAGGAGGTCAGCAGATGTTGAGACCACCTTTAAGGGGAGAGACTTGCAACCAAACATCTGCTTATTCTGAATCTACTGTTGTGATCCAGTTTTGGCTTTTATTATCTGTTCCTTTGGTAGGGTTCAATCCCAACACAATATAATTCCAGTGACGGTTCACGGTTGTTAGTAAAGGATTGGCATTTATCTAATCTTATTATCAACCTAAAGTCACAACAAGATGTCTGACTAATGGGAAAGGGGTTGGAAGTTCTGGGATTTAGGGGGGAATAGAATTCACGAGGGAAGTTTCAACATTGAAATATCTTTTAGCAAAATATCAGGAGGGAACAAGTATTTCTAAAACAATGTAAATAATTTTTTAAAAATAAAAACTCTTTATAAATTAAATTATATTGTTTCATATTTTTTAGTAGCATTTTTATTCCATTCCAATCATTAGGGCAAATTACATAAGGATAGCGGGTAGACGAGCAACAAACTGCGCCACCATCCCTTTCTGAATAGAAAACCCTAATCTACTAAAAACAAAGCCTCGCCCCTGAGGGGTCGAAAAGTTGCTGTGGACCACACGCTAAACTCTAGACAAGAACCGAACTGCCTCTGGCGCCAAGGAGCCGAACGTGTCGAACGCCAGGGGGACAAAGGCATGCTGATTATCCTCACAAGGTTTCGCGTGCTTTTCCACATTCTTTGACTCTGCTTTCAGTAATGCTTGCGCCGCCACAAACCCATTTTCCCGGAACCCGGCTAGTGGGGATACACCTGTGAGATCGACACAAGCATGTTTCCCGCCCTCCCAACCAAAAACTAGCACGTCAGCTGGGCGTAGGGTGGACCTCCCCTCTGGCGGGTATGTAAGAAAATTAACCAGTGCCTCTTTCTTTGCCAAGATCCCTGCTCGTCTAAGAATATCCATTAACGCGTCTCGCACAAAGTCATGTCGACACTTAAACAACAAAAAGTTATTTTTATAAACAAATGTTACATCATAATATATATATATATATATATATATATATATATATGTGTACATTTATAATAACCAATTCAAGTTAAGTTTGATAAACTAGGGCAAATTTGAGTCATTGATTATCGGTTAGTAGGGGTATAAACAAGCCAAACTACTCGCGAGCTACTCGTAAAAGGTTCAAAATGAGTCGAGCTTATACGAACTTAGGCATAGTCCGAGCCTAAAATTATGTTTGTTTAGTAAACGAGTCTGAGCTTCAACTTATCATAAATGTATTAACCACCCCCTTGGGCGTTGTTTTCAAAAAAATCCCCAAGGCGTGCTTTATAAAACGCCAGAATCGAGCCCACTTTTCAAAATATGACCGTTTGTTCAACGGTAATAAAATTAAGTTTTAAGTTTTTATTCCACTTTTTTACCTATATAAACAACCCACCTTACACATATTTTTTATAAACTTTCCCTACTCTCTTCTGTACTTCTTCATATTTTTATAAAAAAAATTACATGATGAATCCCTTCTGACCCCCTTTCGGTGTTCCGTCTAGACCCGGTAACCCCACTACATATCGCCCGAACACCACTAAACCGCAACCAAACTTCAACTTTCAAGACATGGATCTGAATATGTTTGCGTACGCGCAAATCCTATGCATGGGCGGTTCGCAACGGTTCTTTCAAGATCCACAAGCCTTTGCATCCATGGGCGGTTCGCAACCGTCCACCCAAGAAACCGAACCCGAGATAGAAACGGTACTGGAGACACAACCCGAGCCCGTTTCCGAGGGATCTCAACGTGGTAAACGGTCTCACAAAAAGAAGGATCCAACCGCTCCTCGTAGAAAGGGAACCTGCCTAGCTATGTAATTTTTTTATTTGTTTTTTTTGGTTTTTTATTTTCATTTTTAGCAATGTAATTTTTTTTTATTTAGTGAAATTTTATTAGTTTTAATTTAAAAAATTAATAATTGGGTAATCATTGATGGGACATTATACCACTACACCCATTTTAGAAAAAACGCCTCATAATGCCCCATTGCTGACTGGACTACCACATGGCGAAAAGGCCCACAGATGAGTGCATTACTTGGGTCTTCTACTACACATGGTTTAAAAGAAGAATGATCACATGTTGCATTAAGCCTATTGGATTTGGAGGTGGCCAATTAACGAAATACCTATGGAAAATGGGGAATTATTCTAATTACTTAAGTAAGCACAAATAATCGATACTTTTAAGTTTTCAGATACCTTGTAGTAAAAAGAATCAAGCTCGACTGGTAAACCAAAGGTCGGTAGTTCGACTTGGAATCCAACTTTTTTATTTGAAATGGGTGTCAGATTCCCATTTTATACTCCTTTTTTTCTTTATATTCAATATACAATTATTACAAAAAATATTTTTTATTTGAAATATTTAGATGTTTTAATTGGGTGTTGAATTCCCATTTTCTACTCTTTTTTTGTCAGACCCTGACTTTAGCGGAAGCGTGGTTATGGTGTGACTTTCTTATTATCATTGCATTCAATCATAACAACAACTATATGATAAAACCATTGGTTTGTCATCCATTGAATAAATTCAAAACATAACAGCTTTGCTTAAAAATGTAGACTTTAAATTTAAGTTTTACAATCATACCAAAATGTTTATGAGTTCACTAAGGACTCATCGAAAGATAGTAAATAGCACCAAGGCTTGGGAGACGTGTCTCGTCCAGGAATAAGACACACCGACCAAACCCAAAGACCATGGATGACATCTTTATTTCAAACGCGGCATAAAAACTTTCAACGCCCGCCAGATCCAATTATTAGTTCCCTGAAATACATGTGGTTTGAAAAACATCAACAAAAGTTGAGCGAGTTCATGTGTTTAGTATGTGTGCGTGAATCATTCATGAAAACCTTTGTAAGTATGTATGTATGTCTGTGTAAACTGGTATGAAGCAATAAGGAAAAATAGATCAATTAATGTGTAGCTAATACATTAAAAAGTGACATGGTATAGGAAGCACTCAAACCTGTATGTTGATTTCGTACCGGCCCCTCCAGCGGAACGACAAAGTCACCACATGCGGCCGACTCGCAGGCCCATGGGTGGGGGTCGCAACACCCAATAGATCTATCACTCATGTCCCTCGGTCCTTATACAAGGATTAATGGTCTTAAGCTAATGGCCTACCCATTCACGTGAGCTAGCAGTACCTTTCCTTAGCTAATCATACCATGGTAGTTGTTTGTAAGCAGTATGTAACATGTATTCCACCCCGAGGTATAAAACTGAAAACAGTTAAAAGAAAAGGGGGAGCATGAACTCACTGTTTTGTGTTCGTTGTATCTGATGTAACTCAAAGCTTCCTCTAGAACGCACGACTACCTACATGTGTACTACGATCCGTTAGAAGAGCGGGTCGTGCCTTGACTTGGTATTGATTAGTGCCTTTGAGTTACGTTTCTCGAGTTATTCCAAGTTATAATTATTTGTTAAAATAAATTATTTTAACTTTAAATTATATTCAAGTTTTGGAATAATTGTTTAAACGATGTTTCTATACTCATACTTCTCAAGTATATATTTCCGTATTTCCTTCCCAAGGATGGGGGTAATTTATACATGTATATTGGTAGTTCCGAAATAATATTTTTTTAAGTCCCACTTAGAAAATATATATAACTTATTTGTCAAAGAAATAATTTATTCCAATATATATATATATATATATTTTTCCAAAAATAATATATTCCCACTTCTTGTATCCAAAACAATATTCACCAAAAATATATTTAACGGTATTCTTCGGAATATTTTGTAAGTTACGTTTTACCGTTTGGTTTCACCATATCAAGCGTGTAACTTAAATATTTATTCCTTGTAATTTTTGGTATTATTTTGGAGCTGTAATTTCTTGGTCTTTTGTTAAGATATATTATTTTACCCTAAAATGATATAACTAGTTCACAAATCATGCAAGTATTCACACAAGCGTCTTAGTATAAAATATATATTCTAAATATATATTTACCCATTGTTATTTACAAAAACCATCCTCCAATACTTTGTATTTTCGTTACAAAAATCTATGGCAAAGTTTATACGGGTGATCATAGTTAAAAAAAAATACACTTGTAACACTTGTTAGAAAATATTTTCTAATTGTTTGGATTTTTAGAAAATTTCGCTATAGTTTCCTTTGTAAATGGATCATAACTAGTCCAAAAATAGTTAAACATTGTTTCTAGTAAAATTTTGGTATTCCAGGTAATGTCCGGTTGTTCGGTTTGATTCCGGTTCGTTAAAGTAAGCATGTAGCATTATAGTCATAGCACAAATATGCAGATCAACAACGTGCTTAGTGAGAACATAGCAACTGAGCTTTCATTATTTATTAGTCATAAGTATTGTCGCATGTTTAATGATGATTGGGCTTTCATTATTCTCCGACCATAATCACTTTGTCTTACAAAATGTATCACATCAAAAAGGGACACAGGGTCACCCTATCCTTACCCAATAAGTCTGTTAGTGTATCATGATCACGCGGTCAAAAGTAGTCTTTAAAAAGTCTCCGTAATCCCAACTCATTTGTAGTGTCTTTACCCAATAGTAATGTAATCCGCATAAATTCAGAAACTAACTACACTGGTAACTGAGGGGGAGGAGGAAAGAAATGTAAACTCATTTGTATATTCATTGAAGTAGTTAACTGATCTGTCGCTTGATAGTAAAGAAACGAGCATCAAAATCCTGGGAAAGGCGTTATAGCAGCAGGTGAGAGCGCAAAAGAAGTCTTTGATAATTGTGGAGGATCAAAGTATACTGGCAATAAACAGGGTGGAGGTTGTGGTGTCAGCTCAAGCTTCAAAACCTTGCAACTCATATTCTCAAACCGTAGCTGACTTAGAGTTCCTTCCCGGGGTGCGGGTATGTCTTGAAAGAAAGCAATAGGCAAACTGGTGCGATGGACGTCGGACTCCACGGAGGAAAGGAGTAACATCAGTGGTTGCGGGTGCAGTGGCAATTGTCCCGAAAGGAAGATCAACATGTGCAGGTACGGGTTCAGGTACAAGGGGCGCAATGTCTGTTAAACCAAAATAAATGGGGTCATGATTAAGCAAGGGCGTAGGATCCGTAAGTGCAACATCAACCTGGCCCACAAGGAACTGGAGCTGCCTCAGGGGCAGGTTATGGGTCGTGTGAGGGTATATGATCTTGAGCAGGTGTTAGTGCAGTAGTCAAAGCGGCGTCATCGTCCGTGTCTGCAGCAAAAAGCGGTAACCTGCCTGCTCGTAAAGCCGTAAATGTCGCAGACTCAAAGGAGTCGAGTGTATACTAGAATCAGAGGATAGCTTGATAATACGGATCTCAAAACGTAAAATTAGTAACAACGTTCCCATCTAACTTTCCATCATCCTGGGTGTCAACGGGAGGATCATCAACAAGCAAATTAATGTCGTCATTAAACAATTTGTCAAGAGGCAAATCCTCGGGGGAAATAACCACGCGAGGTACGGCGTCGAGGATTGGAGCCAGGAGGTACTTTCCACCGAAGTGTCCAAATGGTAAGGTGGTCATGGACAGAAACAAGAATGACAGGAAGATTCTCGTCAAGGAAGCCATCAGCAAGGGTAATTCGCCAAAGTCTGGCAGCGCGGAAGGTTGGAAGTCGTCCTCGTCCTTGGTCAGCATGTCAGGGTCACTCTCAGTGTCTGACGTAAATATCTTCGGTGCAGGTACAGTCTCATCATCTGTGGCGGTGGCCGTAGGGTCGTCATCATCTGACAATTCGTTCCCTGAGGAAGGTGACGTGTGTGCCGATACATAATAGTCATAGCATGCATATTCACAGTAATCTTTAACACTTTGTGTATTGCAAATAAAGACAATTCATAATGTAATCATGTATCCACATATTCGTCCTAGTCTTCCAGACTATCCCACCCAGCCTCTCAGACTGAACTCCCTAGTCTCTCAGACTAGCTCCCTGGTCTCTAATACCAAATCTCCCCAGTCTCTAAGACTAACTCCCTGGTCTCTAAGACCAAACTCCCCAGTGTCTAAGACTAACTCCCTGGTCTCTAAGACCAAATCTCCCTAGTCTCTAAGAGTAAATCCCTGGTCTCTAAGACCAACTTTCCCAGTCTCTAAGACTAATTCCCTGGTCTCTAACCAAATCTCCCCAGTCTCTAAGACTAACTCCCTGGTCTCTAAGACCAGATCTCCCCAGTCTCTAAGACGACTGAACCTCCCTCGGTCTCTAAGACTGAACCTCCCTCAGTCTCTTAGACTGATTCTCCCTCAGTCTCTAAGACTGAATTGTAAACATAACCCTGAAATGTGTTTTGTGGATTTGTTTGTAAAAATGTTTGTTTTGTAACAACCGTAAATTTATTTAAGCGATTTCCATTAATAATTACAGTTACTGAGTAATTGTATATAAACATTCACGCTAAAATACTGGTTTATGAAAAACTTTTACAATTTAAAGTGATATAACATAATGTGGTTTAATTCTCCGTTTTAGAATAACGACGAAACAACATAGCGGAAGCTTTGTTTAACGTGTGTTCGGTTCTTGCTCGATGCTTGATCTTCATCCGGGACTCTCGACATTCACATGTGATCAAAACCAACTTAAAAGTCAACTTTGATAATTTAATAACTAGTACAACAAGGAATATTGGGTCAAATAATCGAATTAAACAAGGAAGTCAAGTAATTCCAACATTGATATCTTTGTTCCAGAAACAAAGACTTGAATCTGACATCCACCGTAACTTACGGTGGGCACCGTAAGTTACGGTGGCCCCTGGTATAAAATTCCCCCACCGTAAGGCATGAGGTAACTGCCATAATGTTTTCAGCCTCCACCGTAACTTACGGTGACCACCATAAGTTACGGTGGCCCCTGCATCAGGCCCTCCCATTTTGCCGTTTTTGACACGAAAACTTGCGTATCTTTCAATCCGCTTGTCCGTTTGACCTACCGTTTCTTCCTACATGATTGTAAATTGATCCTTCATCATATGGAGTTAAAATTCAACACCCGAATTAACAAAATTTAAGACTTTTAAGTCTTCGGCTTATTACCCTTTTTACAAAATTTTGACCTTTCGGGATTATATCAAACAAACATTTTTACTTGATCTACAAACCCATGAGAATCATAATTTCAATAACTCCTATCAAATTAATCATAAATCATGGGTTTCTTACTTAGTTAGAACCCGTTTACGCTCAAGCGCTTATTTTGACCCATTAAGGGTATTTAAGCACTTTAAAGCTTAAAATCGCTTTCATTCATTTCTAGCATCGTATTCCTACATTTCTTACCAAGTAATTTTCCACCACAACTATACGTGTGGTGGATTAAATGTGGATATCTATATGTTCCTAGTTTTACCCCTCGGATTATTGTTTTACGTCAAAGACTCATATAAAGTCATTCGACCCAAGAATTTACATCTTTCACTATCTTTTCTTATTCTAAGCATCTATTTAATCATAAAACTTGTTTCCGAACCTCTTGCAAGGGTCGTTTGTTCGAATTAGCTTACAAGGGCAATTTGGTCAATTTTTATCCTTTCTTTAATACAAAGGAACTTTTAAATACTTGTTTGACCCAAAAAATCTGACCTTTTAACTATAATCTTGTTTATAAACCCATGTGCTTCTAAACACCATAATCATAACTCAATTTATTCAGTTTACCTAGAAGATAATCGAATAACTAAATTTTAACCTTGACTAACTCTTATAGAATCTCAAGTTCTACATGATGAGTTGAATCATTATACATACCTGGCTCGGATCATTATATTGACCCGTTTCAATACCTTGACTTAGTAGCCGCTAAGCAATAGCGATGTGCGTATCCATTTGATATTTATTCCTATAAACATGTAACTCGACAAACCATTAGTCGATGTTGTCAAAGGGTGATAATTTTACCTTTTGACCCGTTTATTTACCTAGTGATCTTCGTCACCTCAACTAAATGCCAATTTCATGTATTATGCTAACTTAAAGTTTACTAGCGAAAAAAATACGAAATCAAGCACAACGTAACGGAATCATAGTTACGTACCTTTTTAAGCATCCTTTTCAAACGCGTATTTCCACCAGCTTGTCCACTTGACGATCCGGATTCCTCGCCTAATGATTTCAATTCACAAACCGTTTAGAATCCTTTTTATAAGTCTTAACGCACAATTTGCCACTCAAATCAAATATGCGTTTTTAGTCCGAATTTTCAACATTTCTTTTCTCTTAGGCATTATATCTAACACCTAATGAGCATGATTTCATATAATTCACAATCAAGTTATTGACTAACTATTTAGCCAAGATTTAAGCATCATGTCGCATGTTCATGTCAAATTTTTATATCAAAATTTCTGGATTTTCTTCATGGAGCTCAAATACACTAGGTTAACAAAGATAATCCTAGTGTTTAGCATAATTCTACAAAACCCACTTGACTCATGAGTGTATGATCATGAATTCACAACCATGAACATCAATTCAACAAATAAATGACTAGGGTTTACTCCTAGACATAGTTCCATCCCTAATTTCATCCAAACAACGAACATGCAAGCTCATATTCGAATCTCATGTGTTCATCAAAATTTGAGATGGAACCAAAATGGGAATTTTGACATACCTTATGATCCCTTCACTGAGGTGATCACTAGTTTGTGCTTGGATTTCGATTTAGGTTCGATTTCCCTTCCAATTTGTTGATTTTGTGCTTGTAAGGTTTTGAGTAAGGGAACCCCTTTGGCTCCTGTGATTATCTCGACCAGAACACACACTTAGAGTGTGTGTTTTGGTGTTGATGTTTTATTAAATAAAACTAGTTTCCAGCTTCTCACCTTTAGTCCCTCTACTTCACATAAGTTTGCATAAAGGGTGTTTTAACCCTGATTTTCTTATTATTCCAAGACTTATAACTAACTAGGTTAATATTCCTAGTTACTTGGTGGGTCCCGGGAGTTATAACCCGTTTTACTTTGAGTCCTGTTAACTCAGGCTCTTATAAACTCAATTCCTTAAAACTTTGATTCGCTTGTATTTAATATTAGGATTTCTTATTTAAGTCCAAATATTCACTGGGTTATTTTTACTACTAACAGTACTTTACCCGTCTTTTAGTATAAACGAAGTTTGATTAACAAATCCGTTTTCGGGGTGGTACAAGTCTACCCCCCTTAAAGAGGTTTCGTCCTCGAAACCCTTTCTTACATAATTCATTGAGTTTAAACTCAATGTATTTGATCCGAGAAATCTTTTAAACATTACTTATACTTTTAACCAATTGTTAGTATTACCAGATAAGTATGGTAACATCTTTTTGGTCACTAATTGTCTACGTATCTCATACGACATAGTGCAACTTGAAATAACGCAATCTCGTTATTTCCACTAGTTTAGTTAACCTAGCGATATCCATCGCTTTCATATACTATCGAATGCTTTATGAATCCGTTACTTTGACCCGTTTAAAGGTCTTTAGTGAAATCTTTCACTTTTAGCAACAAATTCTTTTGTTTTCAAATTTGTTTATTCGGTTCAGTTATACCGAATCTACCGCTTACAAGCAAACCAAATTTCTTGATTTGAATTACTGACCTTAACCGGTCTCACTAACTAGACTTATTAGTCCAGTTACTTTTACTGCTCTCTTGGTTATAATGTGATTCTACCTCACATTGCATTTCATGACCGTGATCGTGTCACTTCATGTTTAATTCATATCAACCGTTCGTTTTTGAAAACATCGCTTTTTCGAATATATCATCTTGCGCCTATTAGTATCCATACTTGTATCCTTCATGCTTACTATTTAAATTTCCTATCAAAATTTATATTTGTAAAAATGTTATTTCTTGCTAAAACCAAAGTTTTAGTTTTAGGATCTTCTCTTTAACTTTTGTCAGGATTATGAATATTGACAGTCCATAATTTATTCTTTTACAATCTTAGTTTTATGCGGGGATTCTCAACTGATTTCCTCGCTTTATCTTATTAACCCGTAGGTTTTATCACTTAGCCTTATGGGCTAACCTGATTAGACTTTCACCTCTTTACGGCGAAGTCCTTATAATTTCTTTCTAATCATGACCCGTGGGTCGTTTTAGTCTCGTAGACCTTTCCATTGTTTACAACTCTACAGGTTAGGTTGACCCCGTAGTTCATTCTTTATTCATGTCGTTCTTAAAATATATGTTTGGTGTTAAGGCACCCTGTTTTTGTTTGAAGAATCATTTATTTTTCGCCCTGGGTATTTTCTTTGACTTTGACCGTAGTCTAAGGCTACACTCGTTTCCTTTCGGACAATTTTCTGACTTCATGACTTCTCACATCATTTATGCGTCGGTTTATCTTATGCTCACCATTATCCAGTTTACATACATTGATATTTGATTATGTCCCATTACCGGGCTCATTATTCTTTTACTCTTAACGCTACCATCATCCTGCTAGCGTTTACTCGTGCCGTCCGTCATGATATTATATTCGACCAGTTCAACTTTAAAATAGTTGAACATAATTTATTCAATATTTCTATTTACATTATCTTGTCGTCTTTTAGTTATGACTCAAACCCGAGTCTTTTAATCTTTCCATCCGAGTTCCCGTTTCTCGGTCTACACATGTGTTTAATTCTTACCCATCATCCGGGTGTTTTACCGAAGTCGTTATTATTGCAACCCTCCCGGTACGCATTAAGACCTCGCTTCATTTTATATTCCGACTTTGTCCTCAAGTTTGGCGTTTTACAAAAATGGCCCGTTAAGAGGCATATTTGCATTTTCCGGGTTCGAGTGTAAGTATACTCCCTCCCAATGCATATCTTGATCATTCTACATGTTTATATTCTTCGGGTTCGAGTGTAAGTACACCCCCTCCCAATACATGCCTACATCATTTTACATGTTTGCATTTTCCGGGTTCGAGTGTAAGTACACCCCCTCCCAATGTGTATCTTGATCATTCTACATGTTTATATTCTTCGGGTTCGAGTGTAAGTACACCCCCTCCCAATACATGTCTACATCATTTTACATGTTTGCATTTTCCGGGTTTGAGTGTAAGTACACCCCCTCCCAATGCATACCTTAATCGTTTTACATGTTTACGTTCTCCGGGTTCGAGTGTAAGTACACCCCCTCCCAATGCGTACCTTAATCGTTTTACATGTCTACATTCTCAGGGTTCGAGTGTAAGTACACCCCCTCCCAATGCGTACCTTAATCGTTTTACATGTTTCTTTGTCCCTTCTCTCGGGCTCATTATCCTAATGTAATACGCTTCCGTCATTCGGATGTGCATTTACATTATTATCAAATGTTTTGCTTATCTGATTCATTTGGGTACTTTTTAATTTGTCCCACTCACCCCGTCCTTACTACATCGGGTGTAAGCGTGTCCATCATAAAAAGTTCATGGTATCATGTGTTCACTACCTACTTGGCCAGAGTAGGCGATCAACACACGACATACATGACCCTTTTATAACTTTCACATCACGCCCCACATAAGTAACACCTCTATTTATTTCTCTTGGAAACAATATCCCGGATAGATTTTCTATCAGGGTTTTTCCAAGTTTTTAATCTACATATGCAACTTTCAATCTCTACGTATTTATTGCATATTGCTATTTGTGCGATTATATTTAAAAGCGTGCACTTGGTAATGCTTGCCCCGACGGGCATTCCTTGCCATCAACCTTGTTCGCGGTCGTTACACGATTTAGTCCTTGTTGAGCATACTCCTCTTGTCATACTTCGGACCGTTCCACTATCATATCCGTAATTTGTTCAACCCTTGTCATCTTTAAATGTAAGTGTCCTTTAATTGAGACATTCACAAAAGTTAGTAATTTCAACATTAATAAATGCACGTATTGTAATACAAGGCTTTTTACTGTACATGATTTCGTTAACTATACTAATCATTTTCGTTGGTGTAACGTGTATTACACGATTCCCTATGTGTTGTTCACAACACATTAATCATACTAGCCCATTAATATACTTGTACTTACCGGATTTGCGATCAAGCCTTGAACCGAACACCAGTCTTTATCAAGAGCATAAGGTTTAAGTCCAAGCATAGCTTTCCCACCATACTTGAATCTCTTAAACCAAGGCTCTGATACCAACTTGTAACAACCGTAAATTTATTTAAGCGATTTCCATAAATAATTACAATTACTGAGTAATTGTATATAAACATTCACGCTAAAATACTGGTTTCTGAAAAACTTATACAATTTAAAGTGATATAACATAATGTGGTTTAATTCGCCGTTTTAGAATAACGACGAAACAACATAGCGGAAGCTTCGTTTAACGTGTGTTCGGTTCTTGCTCGATGCTTGATCTTCATCCGGGACTCTCGACTTTCACCTATGATCAAAACCAACTTAAAAGTCAGCTTTGATAATTTAATAACTAGTACAACAAGGAATATTGGGTCAAATAATCGAATTAAACAAGGAAGTCAAGTAATTCCAACATTGATATCTTTGTTCCAGAAACAAAGACTTGAATCTGACCTCCACCGTAACTTACGGTGGGCACCGTAGGTTACGGTGGCCCCTGGTATAAAATTCCTCCACCGTAAGGCAGGAGGTAACTGCCGTAATGTTTTTAGCCTCCACCGTAACTTACGGTGCCCACCGTAAGTTACGGTGGCCCCTGCATCAGGCCCTCCCATTTTGCCGTTTTTGACACGAAAACTTGCGTATCTTTCAATCCGCTTGTCCGATTGACCTACCATTTCTTCCTACATGATTGTAAATTGATCCTTCATCATATGGAGTTAAAATTCAACACCCGGATTAACAAAATTTAAGACTTTTAAGTCTCCGGCTTATTACCCTTTTTACCAAATTTTGACCCGTTCGCGATTATATCAAACAAACATTTTTACTTGATCTATAAACCCATGAGAATCATAATTTCAATATCTCCTATCAAATTAATCATAAATCATGGGTTTCTTACTTAGTTAGAACCCGTTTACGCTCAAGTGCTTATTTTGACCCATTAAGGGTATTTAAGCACTTTAAAGCTTAAAATCGCTTTCATTCATTTCTAGCATCATATTCCTACATTTCTTATCAAGTAATCTTCCACCACAACTATACCTGTGGTGGATTATATGTGGATATCTATATGTTCCTAGTTTTACCCCTCGGATTATTATTTTACGTCAAAGACTCATATAAAGTCATTCGACCCAAGAATTTACATCTTTCACTATCTTTTCTTATTCTAAGCCTCTATTTAATCATAAAACTTGTTTTCGAACCTCTTGCAAGGGTCGATTGTTCGAATTAGCTTACAAGGGCAATTTGGTCAATTTTTATACTTTCTTAATACAAAGGAACTTTTAAATACTTGTTTGACCCAAAAATCTGACCTTTTAACTATAATATTGTTTATAAACTCATGTGCTTCTAAACACCATAAACATAACTCAATTTATTCAGTTTACCTAGAAGATAACCGAATAACTAAATTTTAACCTTGACTAACTCTTACAGAATCTCAAGTTCTACATGATGTGTTGAATCATTATACATACCTGGCTCGGATCATTATATTGACCCGTTTCAATACCTTGACTTAGTAGCCGCTAAGCAATAACGATGTGCGTATCCATTTGATATTTATTCCTTAAACATGTAACTCGACAAACCATTAGTCGATATTGTCAAAGGGTGATAATTTCACCTTTTGACCCGTTTATTTACCTAGTGATCTTCGTCACTTCAACTAAATGCCAATTTCATGTATTATGCTAATTTAAAGTCTACTAGCGAAAAAAAATACGAAATCAAGCATTACGTAACAGAATCATAGTTACGAACCTTTTTAAGCATCCTTTTCAAACGCGTATTTCCACCGGCTTGTCCACTTGACGATCCGGATTCCTCGCCTAATGATTTCAATTCACAATCCGTTTAGAATCCTTTTTATATGTCCTAACGCACAATTTGCCACTCAAATCAAATATGCGTTTTTAGTCCGAATTTTCAACATTTCTTTTCTCTTAGGCATTATATCAAACACCTAATGAGCATGATTTCATATAATTCACAATCAAGTTATTGACTAACTATTTTGCCAAGATTTAAGCATCATGTCGCATGTTCATGTCAAATTTTTATATCAAAATTTCTGGATTTTCTTCATGGAGCTCAAATACACTAGGTTAACAAAGATAATCCTAGTGTTTAGCATAATTCTACAAAACCCACTTGACTCATGAGTGTATGATCATGAATTCACAACCATGAACATCAATTCAACAAATAAATGGCTAGGGTTTACTCCTAGACATAGTTCCATCCCTAATTTCATCCAAACAACGAACATGCAAGCTCAGATTCGAATCTCATGTGTTCATCAAAATTTGAGATAGAACCAAAGTGGGAATTTTGACATACCTTATGATCCCTTCACTGAGGTGGTCACTAGTTTGTGCTCGGATTTCGATTTGGGTTCGATTTCCCCTTCCAATTTGTTGATTTTGTGCTTGTTAGGGTTTGAGTAAGGGAACCCCCTTGGCTCCTGTGATTGTCTCGACCAGAACACACACTTAGAGTGTGTGTTCTGGTGTTGATGTTTTATGAAATAAAACTAGTTTCCAGCTTATCACCTTTAGTCCCTCTACTTCACACAAGTTTGCATAAAGGGTGTTTTAACCCTGATTTTCTTATTATTCCAAGACTTATAACTAACTAGGTAAATATTCCTAGTTACTTGGTGGGTCCCGGGAGTTATAACCCATTTTACTTTGAGTCCTGTTAACTCAGGCTCTTATAAACTCAATTCCTTAAAACTTTAATTCGCTTGTATTTAATATTAGGATTTCTTATTTAAGTCCAAATATTCACCAGGTTATTTTTACTACTAACGGTACTTTACCCGTCTTTTAGTATAAACGGAGTTTGATTACAAAATCCGTTTTCGGGGTGTTACATGTTTCATGGATCTGGGCGTTTTGTGTATGCAATGAAAACATGTCGTATAAACGTTTTCATGTGAGCCCTAATGATCGTAGACTAGACTCAAGAAAGAATCCTAGTTCGCTACGATCGAAGCTCTGATACCAAGCTATCACACCCTGACTTTAGCGGAAGCGTGGTTATGGTGTGACTTTCTTAATATCATTGCATTCAATCATAACAACAACTATATGATAAAACCATTGGTTTGTCATCCATTGAATAAATTCAAAATGTAAGAGCTTTGCTTAAAAATGTAGACTTTAAATTTAAGTTTTACAATCATACCAAAATGTTTATGAGTTCACTAAGGACTCATCGAAAGATAGTAAATAGCACCAAGGCTTGGGAGACGTGTCTCGTCCAGGAATATGACACACCGACCAAACCCAAAGACCATGGATGACATCTTTTTTTCAAACGCAGCATAAAAACTTTCAACGCCCTCCAGATCCAATTATTAGTTCCCTGAAATACATGTGGTTTGAAAAACATCAACAAAAGTTTATACGGGTGATCATAGTTAAAAAAAATTACACTTGTAACACTTGTTAGAAAATATTTTCTAAGTGTTTGGATTTTTAGAAAATTTCGCCATAGTTTCCTTTGTAAATGGATCATAACTAGTCCAAAAATAGTTAAACAATGTTTCTAGTAAAATTATGGTATTCCGGATAATGTCCGGTTGTTCGGTTAGATACCGGTTCGTTAAAGTGTCCGGTTGTTTGAAAATATTTTCAAAGTGTTTGGATTTTTAGAAAATTTCGCCATAGTTTCCTTTATAAATGGAGGTGTCAATGCTATTTAGCATATCATTTTCTTTTCGAACATTATTCAAACAACCAACAACAAACTACACTTCCCAAGTGCAAAAATTATTCTATTTACAATACATCATGAACTTGATATTTCGCAAAAACGCGTAGTAACTTGGTAAAGCGTTTAGTGGCCTTAGTTACCTTCCAAAGTGTATTTACCTTCTTTAAAATCTCATTCTTGAAAAGATTTGGTGTTTACAACTAGTAAACATATTTTACAAAATATTTACTTGTTAGATCTTCTTGTTTTTCTCGTGCTTCTTTACTTGCTTTACTACCAAAGATAGTGTCGGTTTTAGTAAAAACTATGATCTTCTAAAAATCATACTTTGAACCTTGTTCTTTTGAGAAACCATTCATTATCCTTAGATTCACAAATTATAAACTCTCTTTGATGTTTATTTTTCAAGAAATCATTTTAAGTTTCAAGTTCGTTTCTTTACTAGAAGATGATTCTTTTTATGTAACCCATGATCATCTCCTAACTTGTTAAATCATGTTTTTAATCATAATCTAACAAGTTCCATGTAATGATCAACAATAATATTTCTAGTAATCATCAAGCAACCATCATACATTCACTAAACAACATCATACTAACCATATTTCATCATGTTTCATCTTTATGTAAACTTTATGTTTATGATTTTGGTTTATGTTCTTTAGTGCTTTTATGATTCATAACAATATACATCTTTTAACCACTAAAAAAATAAGTAAACAAGGATCAAAGGAACCTTACTACTAGCTCAAAGGCTAGGGGAGATCACTAGAGAAAATAATGAAGAAAATGGTGAATGAAAGCTATGGATGGAGGTTCTTCAAGATCTACAACTTCAAGCTCCATGTATCATCTTCTTGCACTTGATATGAGCTTGAGAATGGATGGATGAAGGTTGCAAATGGTGGTGGTGGTGGCGGCACCTTCTAGCCGAGAGGGAGAGAGAGTTTAAAGGAATGGGGTGAAGATTTTGAAGGTGAAATGAAATGATGAAGATCTTGTAATCTTGGCCTTCATATTTATAATGATCTTCCTCCATATTTTGTTCACTCAAGCAAGTAAGATCAAGTAATATCTAAATAAAATATAGAATAAAGATCTAGTGGGATATGGGGGTGGGTCCATGGTGACCGTAAATGGCATGAGGGGGGGGGGGTAGTTGTAAATTTTAATGATAAGTAGGTTACTTATAATCCAAAGAAAATCTATAGAATATCAAGGGAAATCTATACAATATCTAATAAAATCAAGTAATATCCCATAATATCTTGTAGGATTTTGGGGATCACAAGTGGGGCCACCCCTTCCAACCGTAAATCAAAGGGGGGGGTTATGTGTAACTTTGATGGTAAGTGGGAAAATAGCTAGGGTGTTAAGTGTAAAAGTCTAGTGTTTTAAGTGTATGACACATTATATAGTATGTTAGGGTGTTTGGGGATCATAACTAGTCGAAAAACAATTAAACAATGTTTCTAGTAAAATTTTGGTATTCCGGGTAATTTCCGGTTGTTCGGTTAGATACGGTTCGTTAAAGTGTCAAGTTATTCAGTTTATTGTTCTTTAAGTACCCTTTTGCGACACTTTTAATTCCCAACACTTAGGAAAGCATACAGGACCATTTAGTCAATTTTCTGCACAATACCAGTATGTTAAAGTGCTGAATTTTGCTGAAATATGAAGAATTCTGCACTTTTAGTGGGTTTTAGCCACTTTCTGGCACTTAAACTATCACCTAGTGACGCAGTTTTATGGTCCTTACTTCCCTACACTCCATACTAGTGTAGTACCTTGTCTCTGGCCCATACTGGGTCTTTAAACACTGTCTGTCTATGTACTGAACATCGTCAGCATTTTCTCACCGTGCCAACCATGCTTTGTGCATCGTTTATGTCACTAAAGTTTGTATGTGATAAATGGTGTGACAATATGAAATGTGGTACACATGTATGTATGATACAGAAATCAGAAAACAGTTGAAGTCATCGGTTGTAATTAAGCACAGTCATTAAGCATAAATAAATATTAATTAATTGTACGGATGCATGCAAATTTGACGGTTGTCACATTTTTATATCAAATACATAATTTATTAACAAAAATAAAACTTTCTTTTACACCCATTGTTTCTTCTTCTTCTATTTTTTAACAACCAACAGAATCAATCCCGAGCACTCTCGGGGCACCCACCGAACCAAACGAAGTACTCCGAGAGTAACCCAAGTTCACCACCAATTCTGGGGAAAACCCGGTATCCCATCCGTCCGGCACAACGGTGAAATTATGGGTAAAACCCGTTTGGCGCAAGGATGGAACCCAAGTTTCCCTGGGTCTGCTATCATTGCCTGTGAGTGTCTCACACTACACCAAGTGGGAGTTGAACCTGCATCTCCCAAGAGAAATACAAGACTTCCACTAATTAATCTAGAGATCATTGTTAACACCCATTACCTACATATACAAAGAACGTTTACGGCAATAGTTCCACCCTTCAATTGGTGGAAAAGGGTGGTGGCCCTCTTTTTTTTTTTTTTTTTTACTTTTTAATATAAATAAGTAATCTCATTGGTCTAATCAATTTACGATTTTATCTGTAGCTTACTATTACCGTCTTGCCGCCAGATTAAAATAAAGTTATGCTTTTGCCCCTAGCTCAAAGTTACGATTTTGCCCTTTCGTCAAAAATATGAATTTGCCCCTTTTTCAAAAACTACGCTTTCGCCCTAAGTGCAAAATTACGATTTTGCCCCCATTTCAAAATAAATTTATGCCAATGCTTCCGGCTCAAAATTACGATTTTGCCCTTAATTCAAAACTCATAATTTTAAACTGGGGGCAAGTTCGTATTTTTTAGCTAGGTCAAAACCATAATTTTATTTCGAACTGAGCCTCAGCTAAAATTTGTAGTCTTGCCATCATTTTAGTTTTTCCTCCCTTGCTAAAATTTACGATTTTCCCTCGGTTCAAAAATATGATTTTGCCCCCTTTTCAAAAATTACGATTGCGCTATGAGTTCAAAATTACGATTTTGCCCTTAGTTCAAAACTATTATTTTGCCCGAGTTCAACATAAAATTATGGTTTTGCCCATAGCTTAAAGTTACAAATTTACCCTCAGCTTAAAATTATGAGTTTGCCCTCATCTAAAAAAATTTCGATTTTGCCCCAAGTTAAAATTTGTGGTCTTGCCATTGATTTAGTTTTCTTTTATTTTTTTTTTCAAAACTATAGTAGTTTTTATTTTACTTCGTTGACTCAATTTAACTTTTGTATCAACCAGGTGTCTAGCACTCGCTCATTGGTTCATTGGTTCTGACAAATTACTATTTGCCCCCAACTCAAAAGGTTTGCCATCGTTTTAGATTTTTTTGTTTTAGCAAAACAATGATAGTGTTTTAGTTTAATTGGTTGACTCGATTTTTTATAGATGGTGTTATAAGTAGTATGTATAAGTAACTAAAATATATGCGTGCATGTTATGAAACTAAGAAATTTTTGGCTTGACGCCCCGTGACACGGGCGAGGCATCCAACTAGTTCTAATATCAAAATTTTGATATTCAATAGTACAAGCGAATTTCGATCATCTTCCAAACTGAACTAATTATCCAATTTTAAGAGTATGTAAGTTTATTTATTGATATGATAATTTTTTACTTAATTTTCTTAATGATTCATCTTGATAACCTACTAGTACTGTAACTTTATCATATATAACCTACTTAAGTTTTTTCAGATAATCCTACTTTTCTAGAATTATTTTCTAGTGGTGCTAGTTTAGAAAATAAAACATGTAGCTAGAAAGATAATAAAAAAAATGTCTAGACATACACATTCTCATAGTGTCGTTTTTTATGATGCTAAAAAGAAGACACGCTACAAAGAGTGTTATAAATTAATTGAATTTTATAAATTCATGACATTTATTTCTTGACACACGTTTTTGAATGTCATAAATATAGCGTGTGTCAAGATAGATCTTTTTTTCTTTTATGACGCTAAAAAGATGATACGCTAAATAGAGTGTCATAAATTAAGTGAATTTTGTGATCCATGACATTTTTTTCTTGACACACACTTTTAATTGTCATAAAATGAGTGTGTGTCATTATTTGCGTGTCAAGGTAGGTATATTTTCTAACACTAAAAACATGGTTTTTATTTCATAAAGCTCATTTTTGTAAGATTTCAATCTTTACAACTTGTGACACAATTTTACAAAAATTTATCTTATTGGATTTTTCATGTTTTCCATACTTTAATGGTTCCATTTAAACACCTAAAACATGTTTATTTTCTTTCAAAAACCAAATCATGTAAATCATGAAGTAGACTTTATTTTCTTGAAACTTTATTTTTGAAATCTTATATTTTTAAGACTTACAATTTGTAGGAATCATCATCCTACACAAAATCATGTTCATCTTCAAGTTCACACTTAACATAAAGGATGATGAACATAGATCTTTCAAGATTCATCCTCATACTTGCTAGATCATGTTTTAAATCATCATCTAGCAAGCTTTTATGTGGTGATCTACACCATACATTCAAGAAATCAACAAACTAGTTCATCACACACATTAATCAATTTAGATCTTCATGATTTCAAGCTTTATGTTTATGTTCATGTTCTTGTTTTGGTGCGATTCTTTAAATCTTTAGTTACTACATACTTTAACCACTAAAATCAAGTGTAAAAACAAGATCAAGAGAGCTTACTACTAGCACAAGGGCTAGGGAAGAACAAGATGCAAGATGAAGAAGAAAAGAGGTGGGTAATAGCTCCACAAGATGGTCCTTCAAGTCTCCTTGCTTGCACCCTTCCTAAGTAGCTTTGATACACCTTAGATTGCTTGGAAATGGAATTGAAATGAAGATGTAGAGGAAGAGGGTGTTGGCCGTGAGCTTTGTGAGAGGGAAGAGATGTTTTTGTGTGTTTGAATGTTGTGAAATGATGAGTGTTAAGTCTTATGGTCTTTATCAACTTCTTTCCAACATAAGTTACAGATTGGTTTATATGTTTGATATCTTCACAACATTCACATTAAAATAATCAAAAGAATGGTGGGGTGTGGGCCCCCTATGTTGACCTTCCACCATATGTGGGGGGGGGGGAGGTCTTGGTTTGGTTTCAACTATTAGTTAGATGTTAAGTTAGGATTTAAGTGTTCTAGTTAGAGGTTTAAATGTGTTTAGGGATTTTAAGATTTAATATGGTGTTTAGGGCTACTAACTAGCTTTATGATGTTAAAACAATGCTTCTAGTTCAATTTTGGTGTTTCGGGTAGTGTCTGGTTGTTCGTTTGGTTACCGGTTCGTTAAGGTGTTAAATTACAGAGTTTAGTGTATTATGAGATACCTTTTATGACAGTTTTCATTCCCGACACTATACAAGTTATTCTGGACCTTATACCATATTTCTGCATTGTATTTTGGTGTTAAATTGCTGAATTTTGCTGAATTCTGAGAGTGTGTTTCGGACACTTTTTGGTGCTTAATCGTCACTCCGAAGGCGGTTTTATAACCCTTCTTTCCTATATAGAGTTCTAGTGTATACCTTGGTTCCGGGACTCAATCTGTGTCCTAACATGATGTCTGTCTGGGTACCGAACTCCCATCAGAACTACTAGTTTATCTGTTATTGTGCTAGTTTCGTTCTGTGCACTAATTTAACTGTTTCAAGTTGCATTTAACAATCATAAGTAACATGCAATATGTAGTGCATTTGTGAGCCTTTTGAAAGTAAATCATGCAACCTTTCATATCATAAATTCGTCATACACGACCACATATTACAAATTATTGTTCACATTGTACGGAAATTACATGGAAAAGTGCTGGTTGTCATAATATGCACGGATTACACAAAAACCACTTTATCAAACATCACTAAAACACCAAATTCGACTTACTTGATGTTAGAAACACTTAAGTGATCGACATTCCTAGTTCATGCATTCATTTAGCCCTTAAATCCCCTTTCAATTTGATGGATTTGTGTTGGTAGGGGTTTTTGTTCTTCCTTGCCCTTTCTCTCGATCGCACCCTTCAACAACACTGACTAATTTTTTTGTCAAGTGTTTTATTTATAACAGTTTTCATTTTAATCCCTCAATCTTTTAGAATATGCCATTTATTTCATTTTACATACTAACTTGGTTAACTTCATGTGCACATAAGCTTTAGACTTTTCATAGTTTATAAAACTTAGAAAATGGTAAAAAAAAAATCTATACTTGCCATTTCTTATCATCTAAACATTAAAGTTTTAACATTATAATACGACGTACGGAATTTGGGGTGTTACATAGGCGGGGTTATGTTACTTTGATACTTGGAAGCTACTTCAGTGTTCATACAAAAGGTTCACACTTTTACAAGTCACAAATTCAACCATATGGAAGATGGTGAATCGTGACTGTTTTCAACACTTGGATTATAACATGTATGAACTTTAAAGTAAAGATTTTTAAACTCATAACGTGATGGAAATCACCTCAACACAAACTCACAACTATATGCTAAGTTGTGAACTTGGTGGGTACAAGATTTCACTAAGTTTTAGTAAAGAAATTGAAGTAACATAAACATGAACAAAAGCAGAAAATAAATCTCACTTTTGACCTCAAATATGGTGAGGTTTCACCTTAGTTTGCCATGGAAAACTTGTGAAAACCTACTTAGAGGTTATCCAAGTAAGATAGAAGAAGAAACAAACAAGAATGGGTGAAAAAGTGAGCTAGAACTCACTTTAGAAGTCGTGAAACTTTCTGCTCAAAATCAGAATTTGTGAGGGTTCTTGAGAGGATTTGAGAGTGTTTGTGGAGTTTGAAAATTGAAAATGTGTGTTAGAATGGTGGTATTTATAGTGGGGGGTAAGGGTTAGGAGTTAAGAGTGTATTAAAAGAAGTTAGGAGAGAGTTGTGTTGATACATGGAATGTCTGTTGACTACGTCTGCATTACGTCTTAGGTCAAAATAGGTCAAAATAGGGTCTAGAATGTCAAAATTAGCTTTTATGTTAAAGGTCCGCTTATATGAACATGTAAGTAGGTTCGCTTATGTGTCATTTAGGTGGTTCGCTTATGGGTGCAATAGGCTGGTCCGCTTATGTGTCAAGTTGGCTGGTTCGCTTATACGGCATGTCGTATAAGCGGAACCATGAACACTATATATAGGGATGTTCAAGCGAACCTGATTAGTTGTTGATGTACGTTGGAGCGAAACTGTGTGTATGCTTTAGGTGTGAAATTCTGTCAAATAAGTATCTAAAAGCAATAAAAAGAAAGGAATTGAATAGGAAAGCTGTTGTAACTTCATTTACGTTGATTCCGCCTTCGTACGTGAAGATGAACGTTCTCTACTGACTATTCAGGGTCGGAACACGGTCCAACAAGTGGTATCAGAGTTCAGGACGAGGAGTTCATACTACTACAGCTTGAATCTGCAGAAATCTCTCATTTCTACTCACTTTCTCTCATACTTTTTCAGTTTGAACTGGTTTCTATGGTTGAAATGGCCTGAATTTTGACTATAACGTGTGAAATACAGTAATAACAAACCCTAGAAAGTTTCAAGTTAAAATTCGGACTAAAACATGGTGAAAACTGGTTAGAACTAGGCTCCGCTTATACGGACATCGAAAGTTCCGCTTGAAAGACCTAGTTTCGCTCATAGTTTCGCTTGAAATACAATAGTTCCGCTCGAAAATAACTTGTTAGATCCGCTTATTCGGACACTTTCGCTTGTACGAACAGGATAGTTCCGCTTGAACGAACCTTGTAGTTCCGCTTGAACAAACAGTTTGATACTTCCGCTCGAACGGACACTTATCTGGTCCGCTTATTTGGACATTTACCTAGTTCGCTTATTCGAACATAACCTAGTCTGCTTATTCGGACAGTATACTTTCGCTTATTCGGACATTTGTAGTTCCGCTTTTCTGTCAAAGTGTAGTCCGCTTTTGTGAGCAGATTGGCTTTCGCTTATTTGTCACACAAGCTGGTTTCGCTTATTTGTCATTGTTTACGAAAATTTCGAAAATTTGTCTAAGTGTTTGCTGATTTTGCAGCTACTTTTACGATGGATGATATTTTCTTGAATCCGTTCAGCGACATGTACCCGTTCACGGGAAATTTCGGAAACGATGATACTTCATCAAGCAAAGAAAATGAGAATCCGCCGAAAGAAAAGAAAAAGGAAGCTTGGGAATCGGAAAGTGCCTTCGGAACATTCAATAAACCCCCAAAGCTAATGGCTATCGAGGAATACAGCCGGTGGTCAAGAAAGTTTGAAGATTGGCAGATGGCTTTCGCATTTCCCAGCTGGAAAAGTTTGAAGAACGGTTATGCCAATGGAAACAAAAATGGTGAAGCGTTAAGATTGGCTGAAGAGATTGATGCATTTGTAGCCGAGCAAAAATGTGTGGCTTTGTTATTTCAGTCTGTTCGGGAGGACATCATCTCTTTGATCGATTATTCAAATGCAAAGGATCTTTGGCAAAAGCTAGAAAAGAAATGTCTAGGAAGTACTGAAATTGTAAAAAGTAAAAAGAAACTTCTTAGGAAAGAGTTTGATATGTTTGGTTGTCTTAAGAATGAGTCAGTTTGTAAAATGATAGAAAGGTTCGGTCATCTGAAGCTGGAATTAGCAAGACATGATATCTGATATTCTGATGAAGAACTTGTTGACAAACTGTTCGATTCATTACCAGACGAGATAGATTGGAGATATTATGCGCTGATGTTTAAGAACACTATTGCTCCTGAAAATTTGAAACCAGATTTGGTGATTGAGAGGCTTGAAAGTCATGAATTGGAATTGAAGAAGACATACAAAGTCAATCACTCATCTTACCAGCAGAATTTGGATCTATACTATCCAAAGAGCATGATGCCGAAAGCTACTTCTCCCAAGACTGCATTTTCTGCTGAGAATGTGTCGACACCAAGCAAAGAAAGTCAAAGCAGTGGAAGTCACAGTGGTAATCACGGTGGATCTTCATCATCTGCAAGTCATTCTGATGCAAAGTTTCAGTGCAACATCTCAATAGATTTGAAGAATGCACATAATTTTGACGAGGAGTCGGCTAAGCAGTAGATGGTTTTCTTGGCGTCAGTGTTGGAATCATATGAAGGGTTAGTAGCTGGGAAGATCGGTAACACAAACCAGAAGAAGGAGGACTATGATCAAATAGATCCTGAAGAAATGGAGTTAATCGATATTTGTTGGGCTATGGCAAGTGCTGTTCGTAGAGCACAACGTTTTATGGAAATTACCGGCAGGAAGACGATCGGTGGTCCATCTACTAAGCTGGGGTTCGATAAATCGAAGGTGACATGCTTCAAGTGTAAGCAAAAAGGTCACTTTAAACGAGATTGCAGGAACGCTTATGTTGATGAGTCAGAGAACCCTTTCAGAGATGATTACTACAAGAAGGCGATTTATTATCAAAATAAATCTGAGCCGCCTAGATTGAAGCAGTCTGAAGATAACAGAGAAAAATCTAGAGCTCTTGCAGTGATTTACGATGATGAGGGGTATGATTGGAGCAAAGAGGTTTTACCGGAAGAAGATGCGGTTGGTTACGCATTCATGGCGAAAAATGATGAACCTATTCCGTGGAAAGATGATCGTACTGAAGAGCAGAAGTATAGCTATAGGAAAATGATTGCTGAAAACAGAATCATTAGAAATTCTCGTATCTATCTGGAAGCTAGAAGAGCGAGAAGATGGGATCCGGATAGGGAGTGTTATCTTGATGAGTATGGTAATATTGCGATTGATGACAAAACGCTTGATCTGGAAGCCATCATCAAGGAGATAAAAGAAGATGATGAGTATTGGCAAAACAAATGGTGGGGAACTCCAACCGAGAAAATGAACGAAGAAGAGAAAGAGAAATAAGAGAAAGAGAAACAGGAGAAAGAAGAGATCGAGAAAGCAAAGAAGATTGATACCGGCATTATCGATACAACGCAGGAGTTGACTGCAGAGAACCTGGGAAAAATGGCTGACAAAGTGCTAGCTGCTAAAGCACTTGAGGTAGACTCTAACTCCGTGTCTGAGTCAAAAGGCCAGGTCAGTCCAAACTCGTCAACAAATGCATCAGGTAAAAAGATCGAAGGAAGTGCTGATTGCAAAAATTGCAACAAAGAATGCAAATTTTGTAACACTGTCACGTATCTCAACGGTCAGAAAGTTAAAGATCTGACAGCAAAGGTCAGAAGCGTTGAGAATCAGATTCTTGCGTGTGACAAAATAGTTAAAGCTTCAACTAAACGGATTAAAGAATTAACTGCTCAAATTGAAACTGATAAAATTGAACATGAAAAAGTTAAACAAGAAAATGAAAAGTTAATTCTTGAAAACCGTCAGATTTCTGAAAAATTTGAAAAACTCAAAAGCATAGTGAAAGATAGTGATGATCGAAATGGTAAAACTTTTAAAGAAAACGAACATCTAAAAGCTGTGCTGAGAATAAAAGAAGAATCAATCAACAAACAACTGGATGAAATCGCTAAATTGAAACTAAAATTTCAAGAGGCTGAAATTGAAAACGAGCGAATCCAGTTGAAGCTTAACAGTTATAGCTCCGCAAGCTTTGTTTTGCAACATATTATTCCAAAACCCATTGGCAAAAACAAACCTGGCGAAGACGTGTATTCTGATGGAACTGGGGTGGGTTTTCACAAAGTTCCACTGCCGATTCTGGATAACTACACGAAAAAGCAATCTGTTTTGGTTGAACTTGAGGCAGAAAGTGAAGTTAAACTTCTGGAGAATATTGATGTCAAGTTCACATCATCCAATGATGACAGTGTCCAAAATGATATCGTAAAAGGTGTTGTTGAAAATGTGCTTAAAACAGATAGTGACACTACTGAGGAAGATGGGTGTTTCTTGGACAAATACATTCCAAAACAAAAGTCCAAGAACAACTTAAATGATGAACCTACTCTTGTCATGTACAAGATGTCGGGATCGGATAAGTTGTTTTCGGATTCAGAGTTTCCGATTGAGAATGTAAAAATGAACAAATTGACAAATGTTTTCAAACTGGTCGAAGTTGAGTTGTCAGCAGTGAACAATCTGAGTCAAAAGAAAAGTAAAATGAGGTTTGAGAAAGAAAAGGTTTACAACAAAAAATCAGTTAATTCACCATGTGTTTATAATAACAACAGAAACAACTGGTCGGGTGGTTATCAGGGGGGTAAGCCGGTTCAGAAAAGAAATCTTCCAAACAAGAGGTTTGTCGAGAATAAAAAGTTTGTGAACAGTTCTAGTTCACTTGCTGATGAAGAAAAAGAATTTTTTTCAAAATCAAACAAAGAGTTCTTTGAGAAAAGAGCTTCTCAGTCTCAGTCTGAAGGCACAAGTCGAGTAGCTGATAATCGAACTTCCTTTAGATGTAATCAAGTGGGTCACATTGCATGAAAGTGTACCAGTGTGAAGCCTAAGACTGAAACTGTGAAGACTCAACAGAAGAAAGTTGATGTGAAGGGTAAAATACCAATCGTTGTTGAGGAAAAGAGTGTGAAAAATGATAACACCAAAGTAAAAAATGAACCCGTAAACATGTTGGTAACTAAAAACGACAAATTTTACAAAAGGGTTGCATTATCTCAACAAATTTGGAAGCCAAAAAGTGAGAAGAAAATTTCAACTTCTGAGGTGAAAAAGTCTGAAGAATCAATTACGGTTGATTATGATGCAAATTTTCCACCTCTCAAGGCTGAAAATTTCAAAATTCAAATTGCGAGAGTCAAGGTTGCACCTAAGGTTGATGAGGCCTGGGTGGACTCGATGTTTGACTAAACAGTTTGAATTGCCGGAGATTCTTGGATCGCGAAGCATGAATCGGCATCTTTCTTGAAGTTGTTTAAGTCATAGTTTGTTATGTGCAGGATCCTCCAAAATTTGTATCCAGATGGATCATGGATAGTGGAACTTCGAGACATATGACAGGGAAGACCGCGTTACTGTATGATGTGAAAAATATAAATGGTGGTTACGTTGGTTTTGCGGGTAATCAAGGAGGAAAGATTATAGGTGAAGGAACGTTATCCAATGGAATCGTAACGTTTGAGAGAGTTAACTACATCGCTAAGCTGGAGAACAATCTGCTGAGTATCTCCCAGATCTGCGACAGGATGTATACTACTCACTTCACTGACAAAGAATGTTTGATCTTGAAACCGGGATTTGTGATACCTGAGGAATGGATCATCATGAGGGCACCAAGAGTCAATGATCTGTACGTGTTGGACATGAGTGTAGCTACTACAACCACGGGCCAGGCTCATTGTTTTGTGTCCATAGCAACTGAGAAAGAATCAAGATTGTAGCACCGGAAAATGGGGCATATTCATCTAAGGAAGATGAATCACTTGGTGCATAATGATTTGGTCACAGGAGTTCATGTCAAAGGTTTTCATCGGGAAGGGGAGTGCATAAGCTGTGTTAAAGGCAAGCAGAAGAAAAAGTCACACCCTATAAAGCAAGTCAATTCAGTTTCAAGACCATTGGAAAGACTTCACATGGATTTGTTTGGTCCAATGAACGTTAAGAGTATTACAGGAGATTATTGGTCATGACTGATGATTATTCCAGATTTTCGTGGTTTTCATTCTTGAAAACGAAAGACGAACATTTGACAGTTTGATGGCGTTGTTTTAAAGAATTGAGAATCTGTACCAGAGTCCTATCAGTAGAATTAGAAGTGATAATGGTACTGAATTCAAAAACAGTAAGATGGAAGAATTTTGTGATGAAAGAGGTATATTGCATGAGTTTAGTGCTCTGTACACTCCGCAACAGAATGGAGTCGCAGAACGTTAAAACCGGACGCTAATCGAGACGGCTAGAACTATGCTCGCAGATTCAAAGTTACCGATTAATTTTTGGGCTGAAGCTGTTTCTGCCGCATGCTATACGCTCAACAGGGTTCTTACTGTCAAGAAGTTCAACAAGACACGCTTTGAGCTAATCAATAACCGCAAACCGAATTTGAAGTATCTAGAACCGTTCGGGTCACCATGTACAGTTATAGAGTCTCATGGAAAGTTTGGTCCGAAGTGCATCGAGGGAATATTTGTTGGTTATGCCAATCCATTGCGACGTGTCTTCGTTCCAAGTGAGAAGCGGATTATTGAAGCAGCGAATGTTGAATGTCAAGGTTACACTATGCCGCCGCAGAATCCTGGTGATTCATGGAAATATCATTATGATAAACTTTAGGATTCATTTGACATGAGAGAAGAATCAGAGGAAGATGAAGATTTCTTTGATGAACTGGATATTTTGCGAGAGTATGACTCGCAGCTCAGGTTCCCAGCGGAGTATTCTAGAAGACCTCGGGAAACTTCAAATGATGATGAAGCAGGTTCGAGTCATGCTGGTGAACATGATGATGAAGTTGCTTCTGGTAATCAGTCGGAGGTGAATGATAATCAAGAAGCTGAAAACATGCCAGTTTTTTATCATGGTGATTCAGACTCTGAGGGGGAGCTGATCCAGATATCAAGTCAAACAAACCAAGTTGGTGAACAAGATGCAGAACAGATTGTTACTAATCTGGAGGGAAATGTTGATGTTTCAAGCGAAGTGATGCCGCGAACTCTTTCTCATCATCCAGAGGATTTGATCATAGGAGAACTGCATTCAGGCGTTCGCACAAGATGTCAAATAGACCAGGGCTTAACATGTTTTTATTCTACAGTAGCACCTTTACAAACTGAATTTTCATTAAGTTGTTTTATCTCGCAGGTCGAACCGAGAACGTATAAAGAGGCGCTTACTGAAGACTCTTGGGTCATTGCAATGCAAGAAGAGTTAAGTCAGTTTGAAAAGTTAGGAATGTGGAAGTTAGTGGATTTACTGGATGGTCAAAGGAAAATCAATACAAAATGGGTATTCAAGTGTAAGAGAGACGATAGAGGAGTGGTTGTAAGGAACAAAGCTCGACTCGTTGTTCAGGGCTTTAGTCAACAGGAGGGGATTGATTTTACATAAGTATATGCTCCTGTAGCACGACTAGAGGCTATCAGAATTTTCCTAGCATTTGCGTCTTGGAAGAACTTCAAAGTTTATCAGTTGGATGTAAAATCGGCGTTTCTTTATGGGAAGGTTAAAGAGGAGGTTTATGTCGGTCAGCCGCCGGGCTTTACTGATCCAATCCACAAGAACAAAGTTTATCTGCTGGACAAAGCGATGTATGGTTTACACCAGGCCCCGAGAGCCTGGTACGAGACTTTGTCTCAACACCTACTCACTAACAGCTTTATCAGAGGGAAAGTGGATGCCACTCTTTTCACTAAAGAGGTCGACGGACATCTGCTGATAGTTCAGATTTAGGTAGACGATATAATTTTTGGGTCAACGAATGAGAAATTGTGCAAAGATTTCGAACAGGTGATGAAGCAAAAATTCGAAATGTCATCAATGGGGGAGATGAAGTTCTTTCTGGGTTTACAAGTTGAACAACTTCCTGAGGGAATTTTCATTCACTAGACGAAGTACGTGCATGATATTCTAGAGAAATTTGGAATGTCAAGTTCTACTCCTGCTACTACCCCACTTGCGACTAATCATGGGATTCACCCAGATCTCACCAGAGACAGGGCTGATGAAACGTTCTACCATTCCATGATAGGTTCTTTGATGTATCTAACTGCTTCACGTCCTGATATCATGTACCCAACGTGCCTCGCAGCAAGATATCAATCTAACCCGAGAGCTTCGCACATGATCATTGTTAAGAGGATATTACGTTACTTGAAAGGAACACCCACATTGGGGTTGTGGTATCCTAGAAAAGGCGATTTTACGCTCGAAGGGTATTCCGATTCGGATTTCGGATGCTGCAAAGTCAATACCAAATCAACAACTGCAGGATGCCAGTTCTTTGGACCTAGATTGATTACCTGGCAGTGTAAGAAACAAACGTCTGTGGCGTTATCTACATGTGAAGCGGAGTATGTTTCTGCTAGCAGTTGCTGCTCTCAGATCCTGTGGATACAGCAACAGATGCGCGACTACGGTTTGCAGTTTCTTAACACACCTCTGTTTGTTGACAATGAGGCCGCAATAAATATAACTAAAAATCCAGTACATCATGCTAAAACTAAACATATAGAGATTCGTCATCACTTTATTCGCGATTGCTTCGAGAAAAAGTTGATACGAATTGAGAAAATCCACACTGACGAACAAAAAGCTGATTTGCATACCAAAGATTTTGATAAAACTCGGTTTCAATATTCGTTAAAACTTAATGGTATGAAATTGCTTTCGGTGTCGGATGGAATTGTGAGGGTTGATGAGAGTACTATTGTAGATGAAGATGAGAGACAATCTGCAATGGTTTGTCGATTTTTTACATGTTTTGGTATTTAGGGGGAGTATAGATAGTTGTATATAGTTTGTTTTCAGAAAATACAAAAACAGTAAAAAATCCAAAAATACAAAAACATGATAAAATTGAAAAAGAGCTTGTGTATATAGGGAAAATGATAGTACATCGGCTAGACAATTACAGTATGCTAAAGATTTGTAAAGTCTAAATGAGTTAAACAGTCTCACTGATGATGTGTCGATAGGTTGTCGCATGTTTAGTAGATTTATTCGGGATATAAACCTAAAATTTCAAACTTGTGAAATTCGTGGGGAACACAACTTGGATATATAGGTAACCCCTGAAATCTCGTTTGAAAGGTCTCGTATTCTGATATACTAGGTTTTTATACTCAATGATGTCTGGGGTATTATTCCGGGACTTCTGCTGAACGGAAGTTCTGACCTAGTCCTTGGATAATACTTTCACCAAAATGCTTGAAACACAGCATAAACCCTCAGCATGCAGATGAAACAATAAAATTGATAGTCGCTGCTGTTGTAGCTAAAAGATCCTCTAAAGGGGACATACTGAAAAGTCGAAGCTGATATCTCTCTGCGCATACAGAAGTATCGACCTGAGATCCCTTGGCCCTCGCATACCTAATTTATGTACATATATCATTATAGTATACTCACCTGTAAGACTGAATATTGAGATTCTGGATACGGGAGTATATTCAAGAGGTGGGACACATGAATTGAGCTAAGTTCATAAGACATATAAATCGTATCCTGAATAGATTGAAACCTGTGTGAGAATTTAAGATGGATCAGTATATCGACAATCGAGGTGAATTGTTTAAGTCTGAGCATGTAATAAAGCTTAATGGTACTAGTAATTTGTCTGAAAAGCTGATATGATTCCCTGACACGCTCGTCAAAAATAAGTTTGTATATAGTTCAATTTCTTTATTTTTTTGCAATTTAAGTTTTCTGTTATTTCATTTCTTAGTTTAGAACACATTAAAAATCCAAAAAGATTTTTCAATTCTGCTTTAGTTTAGACAAACCAGAGTGGAAAGTTGATTGTCTGATTCTCGAGATTTGAAGCAGATGCAGGAGATTCTGAGCTGAAGAATGAGGAGAGCTTACTTAGTTGGAGTTTGAAGATGTTTTCAAAGTTAAAACAAGTTCATTAAGTTGATGCTTGTTACATTGTTTTTAGAAAAATTGAAAATGTTTTAAAAAAATCAGTTTGATTCGTCAAATGATCAACCAAGGTCATTAAATTGAACTTGGTAGATTAATTGGGTAAGCAGGGTCATTAATTTGGACCTGAATACTTGAGTGGATTTCTAATGATGATTAAGTTTGTGATTTTGTGAAAAGATAGCTTGTAATGTTATTGGTTGAGTAACAGGTTTGAACTTCATTATTCTCAACAGAACCTAACTGTCAAAGCTTGAACCAGATTTCTCAGATTCTAGCATATCGAGAAGGGGAGTCTGTGAAAGGAGAAGTCTGGATTAACAGTTAAAGGGAAAATGGAAGATGGAGTCAGGTTGTGATTCTGAAGCCTGTGAAGAATGCTTTTGATGAGAAGACAGAGAGTTGGAGAAAAGACCAAGACTGAAGACTCAGGAGCTGAAGACTACGTCAACATCCAAGGGGGAGTCTGTTGATACATGGAATCTCTGTTTGCCATGGAAAACTTAGTTTGCCATGGAAAACTTGTGAAAACCTTCTTAGAGGTTATCCAAGTAAGATAGAAGAAGAAACAAACAAGAATGAGTGAAAAAGTGAGCTAGAACTCACTTTAGAAGTCTTCAAACTTTCTGCTCAAAATCAGAATTTGTGAGGGTTCTTGAGAGGATTTGAGAGTGTTTGTGGAGTTTGAAAAGTGAAAATGTGTGTTAGAATGGTGGTATTTATAGTGGGGGATTAGGGTTAGGAGTTAAGAGTGTATTAAAAGAAGTTAGGTGCGAGTTGTGTTGATACATGGAATGTCTGTTGACTACGTCTGCATTACGTCTTAGGTCAAGATAGGTCAAAATAGGGTCTAGAATGTCAAAATTAGGTTTTATGTTAAAGGTCCGCTTATATGAACATGTAAGTAGGTTCGCTTATGTGTCCTTTAGGTGGTTCGCTTATAGGTGCAATAGGCTGGTCCGCTTATGTGTCAAGTTGGTTGGTTCGCTTACATGGCATGTCGTATAAGCGGAACCATGAACACTATATATAGGGATGTTCAAGCGAACCTGATTAGTTGTTGATGTACGCTGGAGCGAAACTGTGTGTATGCTTTAGGTGTGAAACTCTGTCAAATCAGTATCTAAAAGCAATAAAAATAAAGGAATTGAATAGGAAAGCTGTTGTAACTTCATTTACGTTGATTCCGCCTTCGTACGTGAAGATGAACGTTCTCTACTAACTATTCAGGGTCGGAACACGGTCCAACAATTTGTGTGATAAAAATGGACCAATCCGTGTGAAATATAGAGCTGGCTGTGGATCGTTATGGGCCGCACATCGCGGAAGTATTTGTGGGGGCGGGGGGTGCTTACGCGTGTCGTTGGGGCTTCCTCCGGGCAACTTTCATATTTTGTCAATATTAGCCCGTGCAGTTTGGTTCTTGGCGTATTTTAAGGTATTGTTTGTATAATTTTCATATAAGTAAGTGTGTAATACATATAAAAGGATAGATTATGTATGGTGAATATGAAACTAAATATTTGCATGTATAACGTGTATAAATACGTATTTTACGACAGTTTGCTTGCAAGATAAGTACGTTTTTACGTGAACGATGAGTATGTACCGATCATGTGAATAAGGTAAATGTAAAACAAAGACGTGAAATAAATGTATAATTTAGGTAAAATAACCAAGTTTTATTACGATTAAAGCTTCGAATTACAAAGCTGGAAGTGAAATATGAATACTATACGATTATAAGTTTCCAAAAATAGGAATATATAATCTTTCTAAATGAGTAAAGTTCTAAAAGGCGAGGCGTTACATTGTGTTTCTATGAAATTTTCAAGGTGTGCTTCTTGGTTCAACAAGTTAATATAGAATAGAAAGCCTTTTTATGATTTGAAGATTTAATGTGCCTCAATAATGGACATTTACCCCCATCATTAACTTTTTTTTCTAATTGTCAAATCCTTCACTAGTAAACGCACTATGATCGTGGCTCTCATTTGGATTATCATTATATAAATAACAAAGAAAAACAATAAGCCTTGTGTTTTGTTGGAGGTTACTCTAACCAATTAGGGAACATATCAAACCAAGCATATTTAAATCTACGAAGATTGTTCTTTGGACCTCTAGGGTTATACTCTTCAAACTTTATTTGATACACTCCTAAAGATATCTAAGCTAGACTTACTTGCTCCCTTATATTAGCCGTACATTTCCACATTTCGAGTCGCTTAGCGGGATCCCTTTCTAGACTACTAACATCCACTTCATTGATGTTAATCAGATTTTGAGGAATATCATGCTCTTGTTGACTGTTTTGATTTGCTTCATTAATCGGTTCACCAGTTCGCTTATTGAAGCTTTTTGACGTTTAATCGCATGGTTTTCATCATCAATTCTCTCTACTTGTTCTTCATTCTTTCTTTTGTAAAAAGAAGCTATTGGTTTATTCTTCCCCATAGCATAATAATAACAACTTAACAAATCAACCCTAATTTCTACCTGAATCACATAAAGATTAAACAAATAAACATAGACATAATTACATAAAGATTCAACAAGTTTAGGACAAAAATCCGGCCCCAATTTCAACCCTAATTTCAACCTAAATCACATATATTTAAACCATAAATTAAACCTAAAGATTGAAATAACATACCTTATGAAGATTGAAGAAGAATCCGGTCGAAATCCAACAGTTTAGCTCCCTACGCCCTTGTTTTCTGTCTGATTTTGAAGCTGGCAAGTTGCTGCCTTTACTCCTTCAGCGCCTTTTTTTGTTCTTCATGTGGTTCACCAACAGCAACAGTAGCAGCGCACAAGACAATGTTTTGGGTTTTGTTTGAATTAGGGATTGGGCCTTCTATTTTAATTAGAGCATTTGGCTTAACTTTTGGGCTCTCCAAAATTAGAGTTAAATGTAATTTTAGTCCGTGTGGTTCGGGCCATTTTAGCAGTTTAGTCCAAAGATTTCGTTTTTCATCTGTGGGTCCAAAAAGGTTTCATCGTTGCCATTTTAGTCCATTGGGTTAACTTCATCTATTTTTTCTGTTAACAAGAAGGGCAATTCGGTCATTTTATATGGCCGAGTTGTCCTTCTAGTTAACAGAATTACATATAAAATGACCGAATTGCCCTTCTCGTTAACAAAAAAAATGGATGAAGTCAACCCATTGGACTAAAATGGCAATGGTGAAACCTTTTTGGACCCACAGACGAAAAATGAAACATTTGGATTAAACTGGCAAAATGACACAAATCACAAGGACTAAAATGGCATTTAACACTTTATAAAACTAAAGTATTTGGGCTATATAAGTAAAAAAAAGAGTTAATTGCCAAAATCGTCCCTGAGGTTTGGGCACGTTTGCCATTTTCATCCAAAATGACACTTCTATACCAAATTGCCCCCAACGTTTGTAACTTTTTGCCATTTTCATCCAAACCACTAACTTAGTTTATTTTTTCTGTTAAGTTGAGGATATTTGGATGAAACTGGCAAATAAAAAACCACAGGGACTATTTTGGTAATTTACTCAAACCCTTTTTAATTTCTTTTATTTAATTATTTTTGTTACATATATAATAAAAAAGAATATACATGCACTTTTTAGAAAACAATTAATAGTTTTGTCACATAATTTTTATAAATTTTCATCCAAATCACTAACTCAGATTATTTTAATTTTTCTGTTAAGGTGAAGGATGTTTTAAATTTTATAAATCAAGACAGAAATTAATTTGCAGCTTCTTAATATAAATCAGTTTCATAAAGAGAAAAGGTCATTGGTGTGCAACACATAACAATCCGATTACAACTTTTAGTATTTAGCAATTGTAGAGATAGAAAAAAATTGTAAAACGTTACATATTTTTTAAATGTGTTGAGCACCTAGGAAATATGTTGGTAGAAATAAAATATTTATTTAATTAAGATTATAAGGGTAACTAACTAATACTTATTCTAAGTGGCTTGAGTAAAGAAACTTTTGGTTCATAGCATTATAATTAGAATTTGATGGGTAATTTTAAGGTTTAGTAACGATGCATTGTTTGATTTGGGGGGGGGGGGGGGGGCACTGGCTTCGGTTTTTCCCTTAGGAGCGAATTTAAAAGAGTAGAAAATGAATTACAAACTTGGTACATATGATAAGATTTTTTTTATTTGAACCATTATCAATAAGGTCACCAGCATTTTAGTTTTATAAAATTTAGAGGTTTAAGTAGATTTTATTTTTATAAAACTGATCTATATAAAAATTAGAAATTAATTCCAGTCTTAGTTTATAAAAATCCTTCGTCTTAATAGAAAAATTAACTTAGTTAGTGGTTGGATAAAAATTAATAAAAATTATGTGACAAAGCTATTATTTTTTTCATATAAAAATTGCATGTATATTCTTTTTATTATATATGTAACAAAATTAATTAAATAAAAGAAATTTAAAAGAAATTTAAGTGAATTGCCAAAATCGTCCCTGTGCTTTTACATTTGCCAGTTTCATTCAAATATCCTCAACTTAACAGAAAAAATAAACGAAGTTAGTGGTTTGGATGAAAATGGCAAAAAGTTACAAACGTTGGGTGCAATTTGGTACAAAACTGTCATTTTAGACGAAAATGGTAAACCTGCCCAAACCTCAGGGTCGATTTTGGCAATTAACTCTAAAAAAAATTATAAAACTGGGGGGTTGAAAACGTACATACCTAAAAAATTCTATACGAAAACTACATACCGGGCACTACTGAGCGAAAAGTTCGGGTCTTCATCCATTTCAAAAAGGTTTAACTGTTGCCATTTTAGTTCACTGGGTTAACTTCATCTATTTTTTCTGTTAATGAGAAGGGAAATTCAGTTATTTTATATGTAATTCTATTAACTAGAAGGGAAATTCTGCCATATAAAATGACCGAATTGCTCTTCTAGTTAACAGAAAAAATAGACGAAGCTAACACAGTGGACTAGAATGCCAATAGTAAAACTTTTTTGGACCCACAGGTGAAAAATAAAAACTTTAAACTAAACTGACAAAATGTCTCAAACCACAAGGAATAAAATGACATTAACTCTTTTATTAAACGAAATGTTCTATCAGTGTCTTAGAATCGAAACTAAGACGGACACATATATGGAGCAAAACAAATTAAATTGACTTCAATTTAAAACATTTGTTTTTTTTTTTTAAAACAAAACACTTTTTTTAAGTTGAAAAAGAAAACGTTTTAAAATACAAATACTAGTAATAACAAAAATGTGATAACAAAAAGACTAAACAGATATTATAAAGACAAAAGGGTTTAAATAGTATTAGTGTGAAAGTTTATGAAGATGGTACATTTAGTAAAAAAAAAAAAGGGATCACTAAAAGAGAGATGCACGTATAATCCATGACTTTATAGCCTAGTGGCATCGGAAGTGATATAAGACTTTAGGACCAATAGGTCTGGGGTTCGATTCCCACAAGGAGGATTTTTCCATATTTATTGGGTTTCCTCCTGAATTGGTGTATAGGCATCATGCCTAGTGGGGATGGATATGATCGGGTGGTTCCGCTGATGACACCATAATACTCCAGTGATCCGCTAGTGATCCTAATTTGCCGTTCAAAGACATAATTAAAAAAAATGATAGTAGAGGTGCACAGATCAAATTTTTATGTAAATACCTGGATTTGGAGATGATCGGGTATTGAAAGAAACTATTTAGGGTTTGGGTACGGGTATTAAGGAGAAAACCATACCTTATATACTCGGGTAGGGTATTATCGGGTTCAGGTATAACCGGGCAGTGAAACCAGGTCTGGGTCCGGTTATTAAGATCTGGTTATAAATAAGTTTTTCTTAATTATTTTACAAAAAAATAAATTCATTTAAAAATTGTATTTGATTTGTAATTTGTAAAAATAAATAAACTAAAATAACATAAATTCACTATAGTACAAATTATTTGCTTTATAGTATGCATTTTGAAAATACTAAAATATAAAAGTTGTAAAATAAACACAAAAAATATACTTTAAATATTAGGGTATTCTATTGGGTATTAAAAAAACGGTATCAGGTTTTTGGGTATAAATCAGATACAGGTATTTGGCTCAAAACGTATATCCTATCCATACCCTAAGGTAGGCTTGGGTTCGATTACCGGTATAAATACCCGGGGACAAAAATAATCGGTTCCGAGGTTTTTCCACGTGTCCGATTCTAGGTACGGGTTTTCTTATGCAATTCTAAATGATACCACATTAGAGTTTTGGGCAATTGGCGTCAAGAATGTTTTGGGCAAAAGTTGACGTGCAAAAGCAAAACATGTATCAAGTAACAAAACAGCCCAAACAAACCCAAATAGTTACAAATATCAACCAAGTTGGCTCAAAATCGTGAACTTGGTCAAAATGGCCATTAGCCCACTAATACTTTAGATACCTACTGTTATTGCTATCCTACCTAAATCCCGGGTATTAAACCCTACCCTACAGATTGTTAGGTGTTAAATAAAGAGGGATTTGAAGGGTAATTGTAGAGTAGTATAGGGGGTTATTGTGAACATGTCTAGTTGTCCTTAAGTAACCAGCAGATGAATGAGAAGGGTAGCTAATGATTTGAGATTAATCTCCTTCTTCTTCTGAGAATTATTCTTCTTCTTTTTCTGTGTTAGCTCAATCTCTCGATTACGATTTTTGTTCGTAACAATTGTATCAGAGCTATCGTCCTCTTGACTGTGGGTTAGGGCAACAAGAATTGCAATCAATCAACAGTGAGTAATCTGGATTGCAATTGATCAAAAGCAACTATTCAAGAACCGGTTTCTACAACAACACACAACAACCGAATTAGGGCAACAAAAAGAATTCCAATCATTCAGTGGGTAGCCATCGACAACGAATTGAACAAGAATGGCAATTAGGTCATCGATCAGATTTGATGATTCAGAGCACAACAACAAATCAACCATGAAATTAGCAATGGAAAAGATTATGACACTGAGCCAAGAAGGTACGATTAAGAACTATTGTGAGGAATTTGAATCTTTATTCAATTGGGTTAAAAATTTTGAAGAGATTAATGAATATTATGCTATATATCTCTTTATGGGTGGTCTTGAACCAGAAATTAGAGATGTTTTTATAACCTGGCATCAATATAGTTTTCACACACTGAAAGACTACATTTTAGCCTTGAAGTTGGATGCACATAAGTTGAAGGATTCATTTTCTCCTTATGATCCAAATTCTTCAGTATATGAGCCCCACAAGGTGTTTGATATAATGTCTGGGAATGATAATGGTGAAACAAGTGAAGATAGGGTTGAGGATTCAGGGAAAGATTTAATGGAATCTGGCCAACATGAAATGGGTTTTTCATGTCAAGATTCATGTGTTAGTAAGCATGCCCTTAATTTGTTTGATGAAATGCCAAACAGATTAAAAAACGAGATTCAAAAGACTATGGGCGAATTTAATAATAGGAATGATCTTGCTCATATTTATTTTCCGTAAGAATGAAAATGAACATGGTTCTTTAAATCAAGATTTGAGTATGCAAGTGTTTGATGAGACGTCTAAGAAGGTTAGTAATGAGAAAAAAAGTAACTTTGGGTGATGAGATTCAAGAACTTATTGATCAACAATCATTTGATGATAAGGGTTTCAGAAAAAATGGAAAAGATAAGAAAGATAATCAAGTTCATGTCATTATTTGTAAGGATGCACATGAAAAGGGTATTTTAATTCAGGTTATGAGGGAGGACTTTACGTATCTGGGTCTTTTAAATGATGCAGATATGAGTTCCAAATTTGAAGTGGTTTACCAAGAGATAATACAAATGAAATTCGTTTTCTTATTTGTATTTGATGCAACACGCATGGATGAAGAAATACGAATACAATTGAGTCTCAGGTTTTGGACAGATACTGGTTGGGTGTGTAAAGATGGTGAGGCCACTGGGTTCGTAGTTGCTTGGGAAAGTGGTGACAAATGTGTATGGAAGTGTTTTTCAAAAAACATGTATTCAAAAGTGTTATCTTTAAACGCATATATCAATCATTTACAATTAGTGTCTATGGGGTTAACAAAAGAAATAGGTTCTTAGAAATGGAAGAAACGAATAGATTGGACAGATAACGGTTGGAGATGGGTGGAAAGTTTGGGTATGAATGATGAGGGTTTTCAAGTTGCGGGTAAAAAAAAGCACAGTGGTTAAGAATGTTTCTTCTAATCAAGCTAGTGTTTCTAGTTCGAGTGCTTCTGGCCAAAAGTTGGATGTGGTTGGTTATGTTCCTGTTCATAGTATAAAGCCTAGTTATAATAAGCCTTATAATAGTCGAACAAGTGTGTCTAATAGGTTGGACAAGTATGTTAGGACTTTGCTAAATCATGTTAAAGATGGACAACAAAGTAACGATAGTAACGTGGTTGCAGGGTTGTCAACTGTAGTTCATTCTTTGGGGCCGCATTCTGTTTTGAATATTTTTGGTGGTAATGTTGATAAATTTTTGGTCGTTGCTGGTTCGTCTAGGCAGCATGGTGTTAGACACAGTTTCAGTTATTGGAGTGTTATGCAATGGGCTAGTAAAGGTATTAATGTGTTGATATTGACGAGAGTTAGTGCATCTGCAGCATTTTGGCCTTTTCAGTTCCACAAGATTGATTTGAAGCTTGCTAAAATTGACGAGAGTTAGTGCATCTGCAGCATTTTGGCATCTGCAGCATCGTGTTTGTTGCTACTGATGTTTCTTTTGGTGATCTTTATATATCGAATTCAATATCGGTTTCTCAACTCACTATTGAAGCACTTGAAGTTAAAAAGTTCAAGCTACAACAAGAATCACATATTAAAGATTCTTTTCATTGTGTCATAAAGGCTGCAATAGCCTTTGAATTTGCTCAAAAGCTTCATGCATTTCTATTAAATAGTGCTAGATCAACAACAACAACATGCTCCAATTTGTTGCTTATTTTCATGCAGATGGAGAATTTTCCAAGTTTGGTTTTGATAGTTTTGATTAGCAATTTCTTTTTCTTTTTGACTTTTGGGGACAAAAATCTTTTATGGGGGGAGTATTGTTAGGTGTTAAATAAAGAGGGATTTGAAGGCTAATTGTAGAGTAGTATAGGGGGTTATTGTGAACATGTCTAGTTATCCTTAAGTAACTAGCAGATGAATGAGAAGGGTAGCTAATGATTTGAGATTAATCTCCTTCTTCTTCTGAGAATTATTCTTCTTCTTTCTCTGTGTTAGCTCAATCTCTCGATTACCATTTTTGTTCGTAACACAGATATTTTAAAACCTGGATATTCTCAACCCGGTTACATATCAAAGCTGGGTATAGATTTTTAGGCTATAATCCGAACATGAAACCGTCCCTGAAAGCGGTTTATATAATAACCAAAACCGGTATTATACCCTACCCGAACCAGGTTTTAACCGGGTATAGCCTTTGCCCTTTAGAGATGGAAAACATCCGTTTTGAACTGCTTTATAGTTGTTAGAGGTCCATTTTAACCATTTTTTTGGTCCTTTTTTAAACCATTTTTGCCCCTGTAAGTTAGGGGTGTTCAGAATTCGTTTCGAATTCGAAGAATTCGTTTCGAATTCGAAGAATTCGAAATTCTTTTAAATTCGATTCGATTATCAATAATTCGTTTCGATTATAAGAATTCGAATTCGATTCAATTCGAGTCAAGTAAATCGAATACGAATAGGATACGAATTTACAATTTCAAATTTGATTCGAAATTCGAATAAAAGTTATATATTTTTATTTATTATTTTTATATATAATACATATATAACTTTTATTAGGCTATACTATAAATTATTTTCAAAATTTATTCCAAGTATTAAATTACCCATTACCAAACCAACTACATGACCCATAACTAAAACCTACGTAACAAATCTATCAATAGATTTCTAACGATAAAAATATTAACTTGTAATGTGGAGTGGTTATTCCTGACTTTTCGTTTTGAATTTTAGATTTATGATACTTTATTTAGAACTGTTTAAATATGATATCGTGGTGCTTTATGGTTGCTTTAAAATTTATGTTTCATTTTGATAGTATTTACATTTTCTAAAGAATCTAAATCAAATCGAATTTATTCGAATTCGATTCGAATTCTTAATGGAATACGAATCGAATACGAATTAGGTTTTTTATTCGAATATAATTTCGAATCGAATTTGGTAGATTTTAATCGAATTTGAATCGAATACAAATTGAAGGAAAAATATTGTGAAACGACCTAACGAGTCGATCAGAAGAGTGCTCAGACTGAATCAGAGGCGGAATTCATTGATTCCGTCTTTGTTTAGCTTGTAAAACACTGGAAATCACTAATTTGTCTCAGTTTATTGATCATTGATCTGATAAGAGTTTACAAGCTGGAGACACTTTGACAGGGCTTCGCCATCGACACTACAACAAAAATGGCTTTTTAGGACCTTTTCTGTGGGACGCTTGTAAAAGAGGGTCCTAAAAAACTATCTAATAGGACTAATGAGCTTTTGGAGTCCTTTTATAATATACTCTACTAAACCGGTGTCCTAATAAACTATTTAATAGGATGGATGATTTTTTGGGGTCCTATTATCATATAATTTAATAGGACACTTAAAATGTAGATCCTAATAAAGTACTTTATAAGACATTTAGTTGTTGGTGTCCCATTATGTGGTACTGTATTAGGACACTTGATCATCTGAGGTCCTATTATAACATAACTTAATAGGACAAGATGTAGTTCAGTCATAAAATGTTCAGTGTGATAGGACCCTTTCTAGTCGAAGTCATATTAGAACTTAACTTAATAGGACACTTGACACTTGGGTCTTATAACTTTAAACTTTATAGGACGCTTAATCATTGTGGTGTTATTATAATACACTGTAATAGGACACTTGATATTTGAGTCATAAAACATTAGTTTTAAAGGACGCTTATTCGCTAAAATTTTATTATAATATAACTTAAAAAGACACTTAACACTTGGGTCTTATAAATTTAACCTTTATAGGACGCTTAATCATTGTGGTGTTATTATAATACACTGTAATAGGACACCTGATATTTGAGTCATAAAACATCAGTTTTATAGGACGCTTATTCGCTAAAGTTCTATAATAACATAACTTAATACGACACTTGACACCAGGGTCTAATAACTTTAACCTTTATAGAACGCTTAATCATTATGGTGTTATTATAATACACCGTAATAGG
Organism: Helianthus annuus; assembly: GCF_002127325.2. NCBI lineage: Eukaryota > Viridiplantae > Streptophyta > Magnoliopsida > Asterales > Asteraceae > Helianthus > Helianthus annuus. Next base: position 55,358,604 of record NC_035437.2, read on the forward strand.
ACACTTGATATTTGAGTCGTAAAACATAAGTTTTATAGGACGTTTATTCGCTAGATTTTTATAATAACACTAGGTTATTGACCCGCTTAATCATGGCCGGTGAGTGATGGTGGTGAGTGGTGGTGGCTGGTGAGTGGTGGTGGTGAGTAGTGGTGGTGGCCGGTGAGTGATGGTGGTGAGTAGTGGTGGTGGCCGGTGGTGGTGAGTAGTGGTGGTGGCCGGTTAGTGGTGGTGGTGGTGAGAGGTGGTGGTATTGGTGGTGCTGGTGAGAGTGGTGGTGGTGGCCAGTGAGTGGTGGCGGTAAGTGGTGGTGGTGGTGGTGGTGGTGGTGGTGAGTAGTGGTGGTGGCCGGTGAGTGGTGGTGGTGGTGAGTAATGGTGGTGGCCGGTGAGTGGTGGAGAGTAGTGGTGGTGGCCGGTAAGTGGTGGTGGTGGTGGTGTTGGTGAGAGGTGATAGTGCTGGTGAGAGGTGGTGGTGGCCGGTGAGTGGTGGTGGTGAGTGGTAGTGGTGGTGGTGAGTAGTGGTGGTGGTCGGTGGTAGCCGGTGAGTGGTGGTGGTGAGTGGTGTTAGTGCGTAGTGGTGGTGGCCGGTGAGTGGTGGTGGTGGTGGTGGTACTGGTGGTGATGGTGCGAGGTGGTGGTGAGAGGTGGTGGTGGCCGGTGAATGGTGGCGGTGGCGGCCGATGAGTGGTGGTGGTGAGTGGTGGTGGTGGTGGTGAATAGTGGTGGTGGTGGTGGCCGGTGGTGGTGGTGGCCGGTGAGTGGTGGTCGTGAGTGGTGGTGGTGGCCGGTGAGTAGCGGTGGTGGCCGGTCGGTGAGTGGTGGTGCTGGTGAGAGGTGGTGGTGGCCGGTGAGTGGTGGTGGTGTTGGCCGGTGAGTGGTGGTGGTGAGTGGTGGTGGTGAGTAGTGGTGGTGGCAACCTGTACTCTCGACCCTAATCGTCGAGAGAAGGATATGATATTATTTATTACTATTTTTGTTGCCGTCATTATTATTTTTATTATTATTATTATTATTAGTGTTTAAATAATAATAACCGCATCGAAAGAAACGTTTCGTTTAACGACTAGCCCGAGCCAAACATGTATAACTTAACATAAACACGAGATCGCTATGTTAACCTTTTTAATGGAACACGGAAATTGACGGGTTTATACCATGGGCTTGGCCCAACCTAACTCCCCTAAACCGTATACCCCACCCCTCACCTTTAATCAAGTCAAAAACCCTAAACTATACACTACAGCCGCACACCCTTTTCTCTGCAAGTTAGTCACCGGAGCTTCTCTTCTCCGGCCAACTTTCCGGCAAGACACCTGCGCCTCTGAAACCCTCTCTTCCCTCTGCACTGACTTACACCCTCCTTTGGCCAGCACCGTACTGTCACTACCCACCTCTTCTCGTGCTCAGATAACCAAACGGCCGATCACCTTCACCTGGTGGCCGCACAAGGTGGCCAGTATAGTAAGGGAGTACACAATATGATTGTGCTCAGATGCCACACAGTGAAGCTTCAGCACAAATTTGACGGCTGCAAGCTTTGTCAAATCACCGGGTTTAGGGTCAGTCACCGAGAGAGATTTGTAGAGCGGTGTAATCGGAAGAGAAATTAGGCCAACCACACTTCACGGCGCCGCTGGCGACGACGGCCACCCTAGAAGACGGCCACTGACGGTTTTTCACGCGACTCCGATGGATTCTGTACCCCCCTCGTTTCGTAGCTCGTCGCACAATAGGTATGTATTTTGATTTGCCTTACATTTCTGAGATTTCCTTTGTTAGGTCGATTTGTAAACTGTTTCGGGTGAAAATTAGCTCAAAGTATGTTAAAGAATATTGAAACTTGCTGTGAATATGGCTGATTGTTGGAATACTTATTTGGTAGTACAAAAATGATTGCTGAAAATGTGATTGTCGCTTAGCCTGATTAGAATCTTGTTAGTTATAGTTGAAATAGAAGAAAAATGTATACTGTTTGATCATACATGATGATAAAAGTCGACAATGTTCTCGAGACAAATCGATCTGCACATATGTTTGTTTGTTGATTTATTTTGGACTTTTATAAATATATAAAAGTCTTGGCTGTGAAAATATGTCGGATGGCATGATAATAACTTTGATTCCCTTACATGTTGTGGTTTTTTTTATTAGAACTATATATTGTGCATTGTTTGGTAGAAATAAGATTAAAGCATGTTTTAGGATAATTGTGTACGAACTCTTTATATGATGGTGTAGGATATATTGATAAAAGACAAAATGTTAAAAGAAGTCTAATGTTGGCCGATTGGTTGCGATTAAATTCTTTGTGGCTTTAAATTTCGCAAAATGAAAAGGTGCCTTAGTGTGTTTGATTTGGATGAAATATACGTTGGGTGTTTGAAATAATTGTATTGTGTTTGATCACATAATGCACTATGTACAGCCTTGCACAGCTGGGTCACAATTTTAGTGGACCGCACATTGTCAAGTGGGCCTGCTAGTGTAAAACTTTATTAATTTTTTTTTTTAAAATGATTTTTTGCACTATTATGACTAGTGTTTAATAAATATTTGTTGAAAACTAAAATCTAGGTCGGAGATGAAGTTTTCCTCAAAAGCATTCTAAACTCGACCGAGACTATAGCAAGAGTAAGATTCTAGAGCTTGGACCCAAATGATCTAGTTGGTGGTACAGAGACCAGAATGGTGTGAGGTAAACGTTCAAGTACCAATAAAAAAGATGAAAACTTGGTAAGACCATATGGTTTATTTTCTACAATTCAAGATTGTATTGGTACGTCCATCGCATGGCCCCTATTCATTCATCTCGGTATGTATTTGTTAAACTTGTGATACAAATAATTTTAATATCAAGGAACTTAATGCTTATACATGGATGGTTTATTTGTAGGTAGTCTATGAGGACTAAGGACGCATGATGACAAAGGATTTTATGTTTCTTATTTTTTTAATTGCTTTTAATTTCTTTGTTAAATGTTAAGACTTTATGTTAGATAATGTTATAATGGTTAGTGTTTTTGTTATGAACATGATTATTTGAAGTATAATGAAGTTTTATTTCTTTTATTAGTTGATGTTATACAATAACTATTATGATGTGATATGTTGATGGTCTGTTTATAAAATTGGTTTTATAATCTTTTTTGGGATATTAGGATCATTTCCTTGATATTAAAGTAGCTATAATGTTATATCATAAGAGTCCTATAAATTAATTTTTAAGGACTCTTGGGTGTGTATCAAAAGATTAAAAGTATGTAATCACATATTAGAACATTATAAAAGTGTCTTAATATGTTCTTTTTAGGACGCTGTTTAATTGTCTATAGATATATTATGCGACCATAAAATTGGTTCCATAATCTTATTTGGTATATTAGGACCCTTTTCTTGGTACTAAATTAGCTATGATGTTACATCATAAGGGTTCTATCAATTAATTTCTAAGGACGCTTGTAAGTGTATCAAAAGATTAAAAGTATGTAAGCACATGTTAGAACATTGTAAAAGTGTCCTAACATGTTTTTATTAGGACACTATTTTGGTTGTTCAAAGACATATTACGCGACCATAAAAATTGGTTTCATAATCTTAATTGCGATGTTAGGACGCTTTTTTAGTTTTGGGACTTATTACGACCCCTTTACATGAAACGCTTTTACCGTTGGTCCTATTAAATGAAAGGTCCTATAAAATAGCATTTTAGGACGCTTTTGCGCGTACTAAAAACTCAGTTTTCTTGTAGTGCGATTACCAGAATTGTTCTGCTGATTTCGCTCAGAGGGACCTATATATAGGCTCTTGGTTCCGCTTGAACATGTATGTTTAGTTCAAGCGGAATCAGCTACAAACACTCGAGACTCGAGCGGAATCATGACAAACACTCTCGAGCAGAATCAAGATTATATGTGATTTCGCTTGAAAATGAATAGGTGTTATTTCAAGCGGAATCAGCCCTAATTCTCACTTTCTTGATTTCCGTACACAATACAATCAGCCCTAAACTAAGACTCGAATGAAGATGAAGTCGACAGACAACTACACCAACAGACTCCCCCTTGAATGTTGACGGAATCTTCAGTGAGAGTCTTCAACATGACGACTCTTCAATCTTGGCCGATCTTCTTCAGGAACTTCTCCTGGAATCATGTACCCGGATCTTTCTCTGGCTCTAACTCTCGTCAGACTCCTCGCTGGGATTTTCTGTCTGGAAGTTGTTATCGCCATTGAAATCAAATCCTGGCTTTTTCAGTTTAAGCTCTTCACAGGTTGATGCATCTCCTGGCTTTCAGTAGCAGCAGGATCAGAAACCTTTCCATCACCTACACACATATCTTCACCACAACGTAAGTTTTTGCTTAAATCAATAAGAAAAACTTACCGATTGAAACCATTCAATCATAATGATTATATCAAGTTCAAATTAATGACTTTGATTAATCAATCCATATTCTTTCTCAAATATACAAACTTCTTCAATTTAAGCACATTTTCCAACCCAAAGTTCATCCTGTTAAGCCTTTGGAATTTTGAAAATCAGCTCTTCGCCATCAGTTGTCGAAAATCTTTTTAGATTTTTCAAACTAAGAAACATAAATGCAAGAACAGAATTTAAATGCAGAAATGAAATATGTACAAACATTATTTTTGTGAGTTTGTGAAAGAGGATCATATCAGTTTTGAGACACATCACAAGCACCGTTAAGCTTAATTTCATTATCAGTTCTAAACGATTCACATAAATTGACGATATTGTGGTCCACTTAAATTCAATCTAAAAACTTTCGAAATGCTTACTGATACATTAACGTATATTAATTATGCACTAGATTCTTATGGACCCCACGATCTCAGCATATCCCCTCATCATGTAATACACTGACTCAAGTAATGCCTTTAAACTTTGATCAACTATGATTTGTGCGAAAACAACGCAGAACGTTTAAACATTAACAATCAGGTCGATACTTTCGTATACGCAGAGAAAGTCCAATGTTTGAACAAAAAAAAGAAACTAAAAACAAGTTGAAATTGTTTAGGCTTTAACCACCAGGTCGATACTTCCGTATACGCAGAGGTGATCCAAAGCTTTAAACGAAAGACCAAAGAAAATAAAGCAGAACGTTTAGGCAATAACATCCAGGTCGATACTCACGTATACGTAGAGGATGTCCAATGCTTAAACAAAATAAAGAAATAAAACAAGTTTAAATCTTTGCAAAATAAATACACAATCACAGTGTCATTTTCAGCAAAGTTGTGAAAGCTCACAAACTTGACCAGTTTTTATGCTTTTCGGCATTCAGCGATTACTGAGCAGGTACACAATCAAGAAGGACAAAACTAAGTACTATGCTTTCAATCATGTTTTCCACTAGAACTAGGCTTTTTCATTTAGGTTTGTATCGTTATCGCAAATCTACTAGTCTAGCTGAGCCAATCGTCACATCCTTAGTGAGATTGTTTAACACTTTTGTCATTACATTTCTTTAGCATGCTGTGATAGTCCAACTGATTTACTATCATTTCCTCTATTTCCAACAAAACTCATTTTTGCATTTTTCAATGTTTATGAATTTTTCAAATTTTCTAATGTTTTTGTATTTTCTGACAGAAATTTGAAAACAAACTGTACAAGAAAAATGACAAACTGATGAGAATCACTTCAAATCTCCATCCATATGGCATAAACAATCAGAACTTCCCCTCTCAACAAACTATTTTTCCCATTGTGATTTCAAAACACTTAAGTTTGTTTTAATCAAAATGGTTTTTCCGAAAAATATTAGTTTGTTTACCATTCATTTCTAGGTTCGGGGTCACTTCATCACATTGTTCCTTTTATCACATTAAAACCATTTGTAGGAAATCAAGTACAACTTAATGTCCCTGATTTACCACATGTAAGACGAAAAATCACTAAAGTGAAATTTCTCAAGAAATGTGCCGATTCCTTTTCCACACTTACCAACCTAGGAACTCCGGCAAGTCAGGTTTTTCATTTGAACAGATTCACCCAAGCCTGATGATCCTTGGGTGATTTTGAATTCTTGTTCAACAATGGTGGAAAATTTGCATCATCCATTGTTAGACCAGAATTCTCATATTTTACCTCAACAACCGGCTCTTCTGGATTTGACAAACCAGAATCATTGCCTGAATGTGGCTTGTCTGACTTTGATGCGCCAGATTCATTGCCGACATATGGCTCCTTTGTTTCAGAAGAAACAAATTCATAACCATCAACTTTCTTCTTCTTCTTTTTCTCTTTCGTCCTCATATTTGTATTTGTATCTGATGAATTCGTCTTGCTTGACTTTGCAGTCGAGGAAAACAACTCATCAGAACTCTTATTTTTACCAACAGATGAACCCGAGGACAAGATCCTTTCCCGATACTCTCTTGCCTTCTTCCTCAGTCTGTCTTTCTGCCCTTGTGAAAGCTTAATTTTCTTTTCTAGAACTTTCTGTTCTTGAACTTTTGGTTCTTGAACTTTCTGTCCTTTGGGCTTGACACTGACTGGTTTCCTTGCCATTTTCTGAAATTCAGCCCACGATCTTCCCTTTGATCTCATTGGGCAATTTCTGGCAATGTGACCTCTGATTTGGCAGTTATAGCATCTTCTTGCCTCATAACTCCAACTCTGGCAGTTAACAGCAATGTGTCCTTGATAACCGCATCTGTAACACACTCTGTTATCATACCAATCACCATTTTCAACCCAAACATTCAGATCATAGCACTGTTTGGCTTGGTGATAATCCTTTTTCCTCTTGTTTGCTGGATTTGACTTTTGAGCACTGTGGTCGATACCACTTGTTAGGACCGGTTTTGACTCAGAAACGATTGCGTAACCGAACGTGTGACGTGCGGAATCCGTACACGAACGTGGTCGAACACACGAGAACGTAATATAATCGTGATTCTACTAATCAGATCTGAAATTGTACAGCACCTGAATCACGTACACGAGCTTTCTCTCTCTAGGCTTTCTCTCTCTAGCTCTAGATCTCCTAAGCTCCAAAATGTGCAAAAGTATCAAAAGTTCTAAACTTAAGCCCTAAGACTTCTATTTATAGGCAAAGCATATAAGGAGAGTTCCCCTTACTTACAATAATGCTACCTTGCCTTTTCTCTACTAATTACAACATAAAGCCTAGAATCTAACAGTATAAACACTAAACTTCTTTTGTTTCAGCTATGGTTTGAATTGACGGAGGCGATAGACATTACTGCACCAACAAACTCCCCCTTGGATATTGTCGCAGTCAATCCGTAGTCAAGCTCGTAGCGACTTTTCTTTCTCTCTCTCTCTTGAGTCTTCTTGAAGCTTTAACATGTTTTCAGTAAATACAGACTCCCTCTTGCTTGAACAGAATCCCGGTGGATCTGTCTTCAGCTTCAGCTTCTCCCCCTTTCGGTAGACTCTTCAGGCTCACCCTTTCTTCAAGCTTCCGTGCTTTTGGGATCGAAACCTGCTTTCTGATTACAAGTTCTTCCAGGAACGATACCTGGCTCCTTGCACGCTTCCTCTTGCGTTGAGCTCGTCTTCAGACTCCCCCTTAGACTCGACTGTCGGGATCGTAGTCTGGTACAACATTTGCAATTCTCAAACATTTATAAATACAATGTTTTTCAAATCATGAATCAAATTTTCTAATCCACTCCCCCTATCAACAAACTTTATTGATTTGGCAGTATTTAAGTCTCCAAAATTGAAAACTGGTTCTTTTACAGATTTTAACAGTATAAGCATCCAAATCCTTCACGGTTAATCATCCAAGTCCAAATTAATGACCTTGGAGATATCACAAACTGTTTTTGATTGTTGATTTTAAAACTTCAAGTTTCAAATTAATGAACTTGTTTATTTTCAGAAACACAATCAGCATACTTAGATTTTGAAACTCAGCATTCAGACATCGGTTGTCGAAAATAAAGCAGAATCAAAAATCTTTTTGTATTTTCTGAAAATATAAAGCAGTAAAGAAATATGTACAAACATATTGACAGACAATATTTTTGTTTGAGTATGCGTCAGAGGATCATATCAGTTTATGACAAATCACTAGCACCGTTGAGCTTTAAACATTTTAAGTTCTAAACGATTCACTTAGATTGTCAATATACTGATCGACATAATTTTCACACAAAGTTCAACTGTTTCAAGATACGGATTTAGTGTTTTAAGAACTTAAACTTATTCGCGCGTCCCACCTCAGAATATACTCCCGTATCCAGATCCCAATATTCAGTCTTACAGGTGAGTATACCTAGATGATATCTGTAAAGGGTTAAATGCGAAACCGTGAGAGCTCAGGTCAGAACTTCCGTTCAGCAGAGAGATGACTGTTCGACTTTAGGTGTGTTCCCTTTAGAGAATCTTTTCTTCAACAGCACATGATTAGCATTTTGCAATGTTTCATCATTTTTGTACTGAGGGCGATGCTATATTTCAAGCAAGCAGAAAGTATTATTCGGGGACTAGGTCAGAACTTCCATTCAGCAGAAGTCCCGGAATAATAATCCAGATATCACTGAGTATAAAGACCTAGTATTTCAGAAAGAGGGGTCTTTCAAACAAGATTTCAGGGGTTACCTACATATCCGAGAGATGTTCCCCACGAAATAAGAAAGTTTGAAATTTAGGTTTATATCTCGAAAACAATCTATTAAGCGTGTAAAAATATATTGGCATATCATCAGTGAGACCGTTTATCACATTTAAACTGTTGGACCGAGTTCCGACCCTAAACAGTCAGTTGAGAACGTTCATCTTCACATACGAAGGCGGAATCAACGTAAATGAAGTTACACAGCTTTTCCTATTCAATTCCTTCTCTTTTATTGCTTTCTGATACAAATTTGACAGAGTTTCGTTACACCAACAATGACCTAGTTCCGCTCCAACGTACTGAATGAATGACTAGGTTTCGCTCATAAATGCTATATATAGACCAAGTGGTTTCGCTCCAACAACATGTCGTATGAGCGAAACTACCAACTAAACCACATGAGCGAAACTACATATGACACATGAGCGGAACTACTTCTACAAATGTACATAAAAGCGAAACTACAACATAAAACTCTAACTTTGACTTTCAAGCTCATATGTTGAACTATCTTGACCTAAGACTTAATGCAGACGTAGTCAACAGACATTCCATGCATCAACAGACTCCCCCTTGGATGTTGACGAGGTCTTTAGCTTCGAGTCTTCAGTCTTGGTGTTTTCTCCAACTCTTTGTCTTCACATCATAAGCACTCTATCTTCATAGGCTTCAGGATCATTACCCAACTCTATCTTCAAACTCCCCTTTGACTGTTGATCCAGACTCCCCCTCTCACAGACTCCCCCTCTCAATATGCTAGAATCTGAGGTCTTGATCTGGTTCAAACTTTGACATTTAGCTTTCGTTGGGAATAATGAAGTTCAAAAACCTGTTACTCAACCAATAACATTACAAACTATCTTTTCAAAAATAAATCACAAACTTAATCAGCTTTAGAAATCCACTCAAGTATTCAGGTCCAAGTTAATGACCCTGATTACTCGATTAATCTACCAAGTCCAATTTAATGACCTTGGTTGATCTTGTGACGAATCAAACTGATTTTGTACAAACATCTTCAAACATTTTTTGAAAAATGTAACAAGCATCAAATTAATGAACTTGTTTTAACTTTGAAAACATCTCAATCTCTGACAAAGTTAGCTCTTCTCATTCTTCAGCTCAGAACTTTCCTGCATCTGCTTCAATCTCCTAGAATCCAACGATTAACTCTCCACTTTGGTTTGTCAAAAATAAAGCAGAAATAAAATCTTTTTGGATTGTATAAAGTGTTCTAAACTAAGAAATAAAATGCAGAAAACTTAAATTGCAGAAAGTAAACTATTTACAAACTTATTTTTGGTGAGTGTGTCAGGGAATCATATCAGCTTTTCAGACAAATTACTAGTACCGTTATGCTTCATTTAATGCTCAGACTTAAACAATTCACCTCGATTGTCGATATACTGATCCATCTTAAATTCTCACACAAAGTTCAATTCACTCAGGATACGATTTAGATGTTTTATGAACTTAGCTCATTCATGTGTCCCACCACTTGAATATACTCCCGTATCCAGAATCCCAGATATTCAGTCTTACAGGTGAGTATACCACAAATGATATCTATAAGGGGTTAAATGCGAGGGCCGTGAGAGCTCAGGTCGATACTTCCGTATACACAGAGAGATGACGGCTTCGACTTTCTGGTGTGTCCCCTTTAGAGGATCTTTTAGTTACAACAGCAGCGACTATCAATTTTATTGTTTCATCAGCTTGCTGAGGGCGATGCTATGTTTCAAGCATTTGCAGAAAGTATTATTCGGGGACTAGGTCAGTACTTCCATACAGCAGAAGTCCCGGAATAATACCCCAGATATCACCGAGTATAAAGACCTAGTATCTCAGAATATGGGACCTTTCAAACAAGATTTCAGGGGTTACCTATATATCCAAGTAGTGTTCCCCACGAATTTCACAAGTTTGAAATTTTAGGTTTATATCCTGAATAAATCTACTAGATGTGTGAAAACCTATCGACACATCATTAGTGAGACTGTTTAACTCATTTAAACTTTACAAATCTTTAGCATACTGTAATTGTCTAGCCGATGTACTATCATTTTCCCTATAAACACAAGCTCTTTTTCAGATTTTATATTGTTTTTATATTTTTGCATTTTTACTGTTTTTGTATTTTCTGAAAATAAACTATATACACTTATCTACTCCCCCTAAATACCAAAACAGGTAAAAAATCGACAAACCATTGCAGATTGTTTCTCATCTTCATCCGCAACAGTACTCTCATCGACGCCAATTATGCCATCCGACACCGAAAGAAGCTTCATACCATTCAGTTTTATATTTAAACCGATTTTTATCAAATGCTTTGGTATGCAAATCAGCTTTCTGTTCGTCAGTGTGGATTTTCTCAATTCGTATCAACTTTTTCTCGAAGCAATCGCGAATAAAGTGATGACGAATCTCTATATGTTTAGTTTTAGCGTGATGTACTGGATTCTTTGTTATATTTATTGCGGCCTCATTATCAACAAAAAGAGGTGTGTTAAGAAACTGCAAACCGTAGTCGCGCATCTGTTGCTGTATCCACAGGATCTGAGAGCAGCAACTGCTAGCAGAAACGTACTCCGCTTCACATGTAGATAACGCCACAGACGTTTGTTTCTTACACTTCCAGGTAACCAATCTAGGTCCAAAGAATTGGGATCCTACAGTTGTTGATTCTGTATTGACTTTGCAGCATCCGAAATCCGAATCGGAATACCCTTCGAGCGTAAAATCACCTTTTCTAGGATACCACAACCCTAATGTAGGAGTTCCCTTCAAGTAGCGTAATATCCTCTTCACAATAATCATGTGCAAAGCTCTAGGGTTAGATTGATATCTTGCTGCGAGGCACGTTGGGTACATGATATCAGGACGTGAAGCAGTTAAGTACATCAAAGAACCTATCATGAAATGGTAGAACGTTTCATCAGCCTTGTCTCCGGTGAGATCTGGATGAATCCCATGATTTGTTGCAAGTGGGGTAACAGCTGGAGTAGAACTTGACATTCCAAATTTCTCTAGAATATCATGCACGTACTTCGTCTGATGAATGAAAATTCCCTCAGGTAGTTGTTCAACTTGTAGACCCAGAAAGAATTTCATCTCCCCCATTGATGAATTTCATCTCCCCCATAGATGAAAATTCCCTCAGGTAGTTGTTCAACGCTTCATCACCTGTTCGAAATCTTTGCACAATTTCTCATTCGTCGACCCAAAAATTATATCATCTACATAAATCTGAACTTTCAGAAGATGTCCGTCGACCTCTTTAGTGAAGAGAGTGGCATCCACTTTTCCACGTATGAAACTGTTGGCTAGTAGGTGTTGAGACAAAGTCTCGTACCAAGCTCTCAGGGCCTAGTGCAAACCATACAACGCTTTGTCCAATAAGTAGACCTTGTTTTTATGGATTGGGTCAGTAAAGCCCGGCGGCTGACCGACATAAACCTCCTCTTTGACCTTCCCATAAAGAAACGCCGATTTTACATCCAACTGATAAACTTTAAAGTTCTTCCAAGACGTAAATGCAAGGAAAATTCTGATTGCCTCTAGTCGTGCCACAGGAGCATAAACTTCAGTAAAATCAATCCCCTCCTGTTGACTAAAGCCCTGAACAACGAGTCGAGCTTTGTTCCTTACAACAACTCCTCTGTCGTCTCTCTTACACTTGAATACCCATTTTGTATTGATTTTCCTTTGTCCATCTGGTAAATCCACTAACTTCCACACTCCCAACTTTTCAAACTGACTTAACTCTTCTTGCATCGCAATGACCCAAGAGTCTTCAGTAAGCGCCTCTTTATACGTTCTCGGTTCGATCTACGAGATAAAACAACTTAATGAAAATTCAGTTTGTAAAGGTGCTACTGTAGAATAAAAACATGTTAAGCCCTGGTCTATTTGACATCTCGTGCGAACGCATGAATGCAATTCTCCTATGATCAACTCATCTGGATGATAAGAAAGAGTTCGCGGCATTACTTCGCTTGGAACATCCACATCACCTTCCAGATTAGTAACATTTTGATTTGCACTTTGTTCACCAATTTGGTTTATTTGACTTGAATCCTGAATCTGCTCCCTCTCAGAATCTGAATCTCCATGATCAAAGATCGGTATGTTCACTGATTCCTGATTATCATTCTGATCTGACTGATTATCTTGAGCTACTTCATTCTGTTGGACATCATCGTGTTCACCAGCATTACTCGGACCTGCTTCATCATCATTTGAAGTTTCCCATGGTCGCCTTGAATACTCCGCTGGGAACCTTTGTTGTGACTCGTACTCACGCAAAATATCCACTTCATCAAAGAAATCTTCTTCTTCATCTTCTTCTTCTATCATGTCAAATGATTCCCACAACTTGTCGTAATGATATTGAGATGAATCTCCTGGACTTTGTGGCGGCATAGTATAACCTTGACATTCAACATTTGCAGCTTCAATAATCCGCTTCTCACTTGGAACGAAGACACGGCGCGTAGGACTTGAATATCCAACAAATATACTCTCAATGCACTTCGGACCAAACTTTCCATAAGGTTCTATAACTGTACAGGGTGACCCGAACGGTTCTAGATACTTCAAATTCGGTTTCGATTATTGATCAGCTCAAAGCATGTTTTGTTGAATTTCTTGACAGTAAGAACCCTGTTGAGCGTATAGCATGCGACGGAAACAGCTTCAGCCCAAAAATTAATTGGTAACTTTGAATCTGCGAGCATAGTTCTAGCTGTCTCAATTAGCGTCCGATTTTTGCGTTCTGCGACTCCATTCTGATGCGGAGTGTACGGGGAACTAAACTCATGCAATATACCTCTTTCATCACAAAATTCTTCCATTCTGCTGTTCTTGAATTCAGTACCATTATCACTTCGAATTCTATTGATACGCCTCTGGTACAGATTCTCAATCTTCTTGAACAACGCCATTAAACTGTCAAACGTTTCATCTTTCGTCTTCAAGAAAGAAACCCACGAAAATCTGGAATAATCATCAGTAACCACAAGACAATATTTATCTCCTGTAATGCTCTTGACATTCACTGGACCAAACAAATCCATGTGAAGTCTCTCTAGGGGTCTTGAGACTGAATTGACTTGCTTTGTAGGGTGTGACTTTTTCTTCTGCTTGCCTTTTACACAGCTAATGCACTCCCCTTCCAGATGAAAACCTTTGACATGAACTCCTGTAACCAAATCGTTATGCACCAAATGATTCATTTTTCTAAGATGTATATGCCCCATCTTCCGGTGCCACAATCCCGATTCTTTTTCAGTTGCTCTGGACACGAAACAATGAGCCTGACCCGTGGTTGTAGTAGCTACGCTCATGTCCAACACGTACAGATCATTAACTCTTGGTGCCCTCATGATAATCCATTCCTCAGCAATAACAAATCCTGGTTTCAAGATCAAACATTCTTTATCAGTGAAGTGAGTGGTATACATCCTGCCACAGATCTGCGAGATACTCAGCAGATTGCTCTCCAGCTCAGCAATGTAGTTTACTCTCTCAAACGTCACAATCCCGTTAGATAACATTCCTTCACCAACAATCCTTCCTCCTTGATTACCCGCAAAACCTACGTATGCTCCATTTATGTTTCTCACATCATACAGCAACGCAGTCTTCCCTGTCATATGTCTTGAAGCTCCACTATCCATGATCCATCTGGATACAAGTTTTGGAAGATTCTGCACATAACAAACTTTGACTTAACCAACTTCAATAAAGATGCCGATTCCTGCTTCGCGATCAAGGAAGCTCTGGCAATTCAAACTGCTTAGTCAAACATGGTGTCCACCTAGGCCTCATCAGCCTTAGGTGTACCCTTGACCGTTTTAACTCTCGCAACTTGAATTTTAAAGTTTTCAGCCTTCAGAGGTGGAAAATTTGCATCATAATCAACTTGAATTGAATCCTCAGAAGGTGAAACCTTTTTCTCAGTTTTTGGTTTCCAAACTTGTTGAGATAATGCAACCCGTTTGTAAAATTTGTCATTTTTAGTTACCAACTTCTTTACAGGTTCATTTTTCACTTTGATGTTGTCATTTTTCACACTCTTTTTCTCAACAACGATTGGTGCTTTACCCTTCACCTCAACTTTCTTTTGTTCAGTCTTCATAGCTTTAGTCTTAGGCTTCACATTGGTACACTTTCGTGCAATGTGACCAACTTGATTACATTTGAAACAAGTTCGAGTATCAGCCACTCGACTTGTGCCTTCAGACTGAGACTGAGAAGCTCTTTTCTCAAAGAATTCTTTGTTTGTTTTTGAAAAAATTTCTTTCTCTTCATCAGCAAGTGAACTCAAACTGTTCACAAACTTTTTCTTCTCAACAAACCTCTTGTTTGGAACATTTCTTTTATGATAAGACTTACCCCCCTGATAACCACCCGACCAATTGTTTCGGTTGTTATTATAAAAACGTGGTGAATTAACAGATTTCTTGTAGTAAGTTTTATCTTTCTCAAAACTCATTTTTCTCTTCGATTGACTCAAATTGTTCACTTCTGACAACTCTACTTCGACCAACTTGAAAACATTTATCTATTTGTTCATGTTAACATTCTCAATCGGAAACTCAGAATCCGAAAACAACTTATCCGAACCCAACATCTTGTACATGACAAGATTTGATTCTTCATTTAAGTTGTTCTTGAATTTTTGTTTCGGAATGTATTTGTCCAAGAAACACCCATCTTCCTCAGAAGTGTCACTATCTGTTTTTAGCACATTTTCAACAACACCTTTTACAATATCATTTTGGACACTATCGTCACTGGAAGATGTGAACGTGACATCAATGTTCTCTGGAAGTTTAACTTCACTTTCTTCCTCAATTTCAACTAACCCTGATTGCTTTTTCGTGTAATTATCCAAAATCGGCGGTGGACCTCTATGAAAACCCACCCCGGTTCCATCAGAATAAACATCTTCGCCAGCTTTGTTTTTCCCGATGGGTTTGGGAACAATGTGTTGCAAAACAAAGCTTGCGGAGCTATAACTATTAAGCTTCAACTAGATTCGCTCGTTTTCAATTTCAGCCTCTTGAAATTTAAGTTTCAGTTTAGCGATTTCATCCAGTTGTTTGTTGATTGATTCTTCTTTTACTCTCAGCACTACTTTTAAATGAACGTTTTCTTTATGAGTTTTACCATTTCGATCAATACAATCTTTCACTGTGCTTTTGAGTTTTTCAAACTTTTCAGAAATCTGACGGTTTTCAAGAATTAACTTTTCATTTTCGTTTTTAACTTTTTCATGATCAATTTATCATTTTCAATTTGGCTAGTTAATTCTCTTATCCGTTCAGTTGAAGCTTTAACTGTTTTGTCACGATCAAGAATTTGGTTCTCAACACTTCTGACCTTTGCTGTCAGATCTTCAACTTTCTTACCGTTGAGATACGTGACTGTATTACAAAATTTGCACTCTTTGTTGCAATTTTTGCAATCAACATTTCCATCAATATGTTTACCTGACGCATTTGTTGACAAGTTCGAACTGACCTGGCTTTTTGACTCAGACACGGAGTTAGAGTCTACCTCAAGTGCCTTAGCAGCCAGCACTTTGTCAGCCATTTTTCCCAGGTTCTCAGCAGTCAACTCCTGCGTTATGTCAATAACCCCAGTATCAATCTTCTTTGATTTCTCGATCTCTTCTTTCTCCTTTTTCTCTTTCTCTTCTTTCTCTTTCTCCTCTCCAGTTCCCCGCCATTTATTCTGCCAATAATCATCCTCTTCTTTGTACTCCTTGATTATGGCTTCGATATCAAGTGTTTTGTCATCGATCGCAATGTTTCCATATGGATCAAGATAACACTCCCTGTCCGGATCCAATCTTCTTGCTCTCCTCGCTTCCAGATAGATACCAGAAATTCTAATGATTCTGTTTTCAGCCAACATTTTTCTGTATCTATACTTCTGCTCTTCAGTTCGGTTATCTTTCCAAGGAATAGTTTCGTCGTTTTTCGCCATGAATGCGTAACCAACCGCATCTTCTTCCGGTAGAACTTCTTTACTCCAATCATACCCTTCATCATCATAAATCACCGCAAGAGTGTAACATTTGTGCTTGTAATCATCATGAACAGTTCTATTATCAATAAAACAATGTTATTTGATCCCAATGTTTGTTTCGTTGTGTTTTACATTTTTCATGTTTTGACTTTAGTTCAATCTCAAACTCTACATCGCTTTCTAGAGCATTATACGCAAACTGGTGCGTAAACGTACTCAGTTTAATGCGAAAAATACTCCGGAACATCAACATATACTCAACATACCTTAAATAACCTTTACATAACTTAGAAATAAGTTTTGAAGGTTTTGGTATAGCAGAAACAAGTTAATTCGCTTACAGGGACTAAACTTGACAAACTACTAAAGTATGCCAATTTGAGTTGTAACGAACATTCCGGAACATGTCCATAAGTTAAACATACCATAAATATCCTTTACATAGCTTAGAAATAGGCTTTGAGGGGTTTGGTATGCTAAAACAAACTTTTGGATCATTCAGGGGCTAAAAGTGTCAAAAAGTGCACAAGTTTGCACTTTCACGCATAACTTACGTTCTGAATACATCCGGACATCCAAAAATTTATGTAAGCACCCTTATATTATGCCTTAGTGTTTGGCATGAGAAAAATCCATTCGTCGCGTCATTTGGATCGTCTTTCGCGCTTATGCGCATTCCGTCGTAATTAAGCGAACATCGCGATCGTACGGCCAAACGAACCAACATCCGGAACATTTTTGAGCATGTTTCATGTCCAAAATGTTTAGGCATCATTTTAGGGCCTTAAAGTTGGCTTTACGGGCCTTAGAAGTGTCGGAAATGGCTTAAATACGCAACAGGGACCAAAACTGCCATTTTTGAAAGTATGTGCAGATCAGAAGCTTCAGGCGCCCCGCGTGAGTTTTGCCTAAATGTTGAGGCGGGCCGCGTGAGACTGTCAGACAGAATAAATGTTGCATTTAATGCAGTTTGGCCTTTCGATCGATCAAGGGGCAATGCCCTTTCACCCAATCAAGAGCCAAGGGGCATTTTCTGACTTACCACAACATTGCGACAAGTGTACGCACGAGATCGTGGCACGATATTCGATAAACGATCCTAACGGTTCCACTTTTCCTATAAATACCCCCCCCTTTGTTCCAAAAACCCACACAATCTGATCTTAAGGCTCTAAGTTGGAACCATTGTGTCATACCTGAGCTATTTGATCTAGATTAGCACTCGGGGACCCTCCGTAAGTCTTCTTTCGCTCTTTTATTCGCTTTTCGAGTCCGAAAGTCAACGTTTTGTTGACTTTCTGCATTGACCAGCTTATGGTCGATGCGAAGTACATGGAACTTCATAACGTGAGCGTGATCACGATGGTTATAGTCCGTAGTGACTATACCTACTGATCACCACGTTATCTAGGCTCAGTGACGAGTCGTAGTTTCGGCCAAAATGCGCATTCTTGCGTATTTTGTAACCAAACTACTCGTGAGCATCAAAACCGTTTGTTTTGATGCCAAACCTGTTTTCTAAACTTAGTTAAGCATGTTCTAACATGCTTAGCTCGTCACTTTTAGTATAGTGCTTATATAGGGTCGTAAGGTAAGCGATCTAAACCATCGCTTATACTTTCGAACCCGACCCATTTGGTCGATCATTAGGATCCGACCAAACACCTTAGGTGACCATAGCTATAACCTTCCGAGGTTATACCTTGTGGTCGCGATGTTAGGCGTTCCGAACGCGTTCTACGCGAACGACGCGTTAGGGTAGCATAAGCTACCGAAACGGGTCGTGATGGGCCGTAAGCACTTAGGTTAAGTTTCATTTTGGTATGTAGGCTTTGTTAAACCATATTACACGAGTATCCATACTCGTTTGGTTTACGAACCCGCGTACTATCCGATCCTTCCGATTTGGTCCGGTATATTAACATAAGCTACCCATTAGGTGCCGTTGATATTCCGTGATCTTTAGCACTATCTGGTTATTATACAAGGAACTCAAAGCAATCTCAGGTGAGTACATAGAACCCCATCTTTTACTGTTTTCCAAACTGTTTTGGGGTGAAACACATGTGCCTATCTGTTACATTCATGCTTTCCATGTTTTCACATCATATGCCTGCTATGTTGTTAGTACATTATAGTACACGATTTCATTACATTTTATGCTATGTATGCCCATTGTGTGCGTACTTAGTGCATTGATTTACATAACATTTCTGTTGCATATGTTTACTCAGCATATGGAAACATTGATTTACATGAACATTTCTGTTGCATATGTTTACTCAGCATATGGACACATTGATTTACATGAACATTTCTGTTGCATATGTTTACTCAGCATATGGGCACATTGATTTACATGAACATTTCTGCTTCGTATGTTTACTTAGCATACTTAGTACAATTGTTTACATCACATGCCTTCATTTTGTTATGACATTTGGTTTGTTTAACATGGGACAATACATTCATTAACATTAGCTACTCCGTTCGTTAGTAGGTAGTGGTACCATAGGAATTGACAACTCCCATTCCTGAAGTCCTGGGTTTGATAGGACTGGAAGGAATGACCGAATTCGATATACATAACTTAGATAAACCTTTAATTTGTTTAAGGGTTTATCGCCGCAGTCTCAAGGCTTGGATGTATGCATAGTTTACAATACCGCATAAATGTTAATATCAATAGAGCATGCATTTTTCCACAGAACATAACGTTGATTTAAACCACGTGTTACTTCAACGACTTGTTTTGTGCAGTTTACATATGGTTTTAGTTGATACATTTCGCTTACCATACATGATACATTTTGGGATACATATTACATGAGTTACATTGAACATAAACACGTCGACATTGACATACACTTTTGGTCGTTTACATTTGAACATAAACATTTGACATGGTTTACAATAACACTTGACATTTGGTTTACACATGAACAATTTACATGGTGGATTGGTGTGGGTAAATGATTTAAGTAACGTGGCGTATGTAATATGATACAAACATGGTGGATACGCCGCTGGTACTTCCTATATATAAATGTTTGTATAATATTACATATCGTGGCGTTATCTAAGTCATTTCAGTTTAGACACATTACATTTTACATAAATAACATATTCTTCACAAGACATTATCTTCATAAACAACTTATCTTATTCAACTCATTTTACTTGGTTATTCGTTTAACCTTGCACTTATCTATACATATCGTTTGATGTTATCGTTTTTCAAATGATTTATAAAGCAAAAGAAATTACAAGGTTCATGACTGACTGTTATTAAACATTTCTTTAAGCTCAAGTCATGAATCCCATTTTCACAAAAACTATGTATCTCACAGGCATTTTTATGCTGACGTACCTACTTTCACATGTGTTTTCAGGAGCTATTCCATAGGACGATGAACATGATTCTAGGGCGGACCTGTGCCTTAGAGCCTAAAAATGAAGTTTGAACTAGCTTAATTATGTTTTGATTTCCGTACTCTCTTTCTAAGACAATGTAACACCTTTGTTTATAAATAAAATACAACTTGTATGCCATGGTTATGAAACAATTTAATTCTGTCCACAACACTCCCCGACGTTTTCCGCCGCGGTTGCATGTTATACGCGGTCGGGGTGTGACAGAAGAGTTGGTATCAGAGCCATTGGTTATAGGGAATTAGGTTATTAGTAATGCTTTGACCTAGACTATAACTTTCTAGGACCCTAACACAAGTTATCTTGTGTTTAGAGTTTAAAACATGCACAACACCTATCCTTAGGTGATAACCACAACGGGAACTTCGGTTCCAAATCCGCTTTGAAAATTTATCATCTGTTCTAGGATGATTGATTACTAGGTTTTGAACCCTCTATTATAAGGTTTTGAACCCCTTTGGATTTTCAAAAATCCCGTCAAAGTGTTGGGTTAATAGTGTGAACACGTGCGAACTGGAAGGGTGAATGCCTGTACCCTGAGTTTTCTGTCTAAGGCTAGAGTGTTCGTACAAATCCACATAATCGGACCAGTCACTCTTACCTGGGAACTCTTGGGGTGAGTGTTCACTTATAGGCGAGCATGTCTTCGCGATACACTAATTCTGACCCATTTACTTTGACTAGATATTTCATATCGCTTGTTTGCATTGCGATGCATAACCACCATCTTTGCTTTTATTGATTCTGTTTCATCTCATTCTCTACACCCAATCATCTCACCCGTTTCCTTTCATGTTTTCCTCTTCCAGAATGCCTCCTCGACGTGAACACCAAATAGCGACTGCTGAACTGGCAGAGATCATTGCGCAGCAGATGGCTGCCCAATTCCCGAATCTCTTTACTCAATGGAACCAGGCCAACAACAACAACAATGGTACATGCAAATACAAAGATTTTAACTCGGCTAAGCCACTCAAGTTTAGTGGTTCTGAGGGAGCAACTGGGCTTCTTC
Source organism: Helianthus annuus (assembly GCF_002127325.2). Classification (NCBI taxonomy): domain Eukaryota; kingdom Viridiplantae; phylum Streptophyta; class Magnoliopsida; order Asterales; family Asteraceae; genus Helianthus; species Helianthus annuus. The sequence goes on from NC_035437.2 coordinate 55,379,708, forward strand.
AGTGGTTCGAGAGCATCGAGAACACTTTCCGTCATGTTCAGTGTCCTGACAATCGCAAGGTCGAGTTTTCTTCGAGTGTGTTTCAGAAGAGGGCTCTTACGTGGTGGAACGAGGTAATGAGAGACCGTGGTGCGGAAGTTGCTCTAGCACAGACGTGGGCTGAACTGAGAGCTCTTATGATGAGGGAGTTTTGTCCCCGTCATGAGCAACGAACGTTAGAGAAAGAGTTTGATGATTTGAAACAGGATAGTGGTGAGCACAGGGCTTATACTGACAGGTTTGAGGAGTTAAGTCTGCTTTGCCCGACTATGGTTGCCCCACTCGACAAGGCTATCGAAAGGTACATCGATGGCCTGCCTGACTCAGTACAAGACATCCTTACTGGTAGCAACCCTACCACACTCCGTCAGGCAATCGAGTTATCGGCGACGTTGACTGAGTCGCAGATCCGAAAGAATAAACTACACAGGAAGGGTGACAAGGGCAAGAAGCAGTCGGCTGACAAGGAGGATAGTAAGAAAGGTTAGAACAAGAAGGGAAAGGACTCTGGTTCCTCAAGGGGGTCAAGGAAGCGTAAGGCTTCCCAAAATTTTGCTGTGACTGCCCAAGCTAACCAGGCAGCTCCCAACCAGCCTCCAGCAAAGAAACCCTACTCAGGAAGTGCACCTTTGTGCAATCAATGCAACAGTCACCATCAGCCGCAATATCAGTGCCGTTTCTGTACTAACTGTGGGAAATCAGGTCATCTTGCCAATGTTTGTTGGTTTGCTCAGAACCGCGCAGTACAGAACCCTGCTCCACAAGTTGCTCAACAACAGGGTCAGGTTGCACGACCAAACTACCCACCAGGTGCTTGTTATAACTGTGGGGATCTGACCCACTACAGAAATCGGTGTCCAAGACTAGTCAACCAGAACCAGAATGCAAACCAGAATCCGGAACTGGCTCGAGGTCGAGTCTTCAACATGAATGCACAAGAAGCACAAGCAGACAACGAGGTGGTGAACGGTACGTTCTTTATTAATAATCAGCCAGCATCTGTTCTTTTTGATTCGGGTGCCGACAAGAGCTTTGTGTCATTGTCTTTTGAGACAATGCTTCGCGTGTCTAGAACGAAACTAGGTAAACCTTTGACAGTAGAGGTTGCCAGTGGTGAACCCATTGTTCTTAATTCTGTTCTACGCAACTGCCAGTTGAACCTTAACGACCATATTTTTCCTATTGACCTCACGCCAATGCAACTTGGAAGCTTCGACGTTATTGTGGGAATGGATTGGTTATCCAAGCATCGCGCAGAGATAGTTTGTTCTGAGAAGATTGTTCGTGTACCGCTATCGACAGGTGAGATCCTACAGGTCCATGGTGAGAAGCCTGCCGGTGGTCTCAAACTCATGTCTTGTTTTAAAGCACGGAAGTATCTGCGGAAGCACTATGTGGCGTTCTTAGCACATGTTACACCAGATAAAGGCAAGGGTAAGTCTATTTCAGATATTCCTGTCGTTCGGGATTATTCCGAAGTATTCCCTGAAGACTTACCTGGTCTACCTCCAACACGCCAAGTCGAGTTTCGTATTGATCTCGTACCTGGTGCAAATCCCATTGCCAGAGCTCCATACCGTCTTGCACCGTCTGAGATGCAAGAATTATCTAAACAGCTTCAGGAGCTCTCCGACAAAGGTTTTATCCGTCCTAGCTTTTCACCTTGGGGTGCTCCCGTTCTTTTTGTAAAGAAGAAGGATGGATCTTTTAGGATGTGTATCGATTATCGTGAGCTTAACAAGCTCACCATCAAAAATCGATATCCCCTACCTCGCATTGATGATCTCTTCGATCAATTGCAAGGCGCTTCTTATTTTTCAAAGATCGATCTACGATCTGGATATCATCAGCTTCGTGTACATGAAGAAGATATTCCAAAGACAGCGTTCCGTACTCGTTATGGACATTATGAGTTCACAGTCATGCCATTCGGTTTGACTAATGCTCCTGCTGTTTTCATGGACTTAATGAATAGGGTCTGCAAACCTTACTTAGATAAGTTCATCATCGTTTTTATTGATGACATTTTGATATATTCTAAGACGCGAGCTGAACATGAGCAACATCTTCGTCTTACTCTGGAACTCCTAAAGAAAGAGCAACTTTTCGCCAAATTCTCCAAGTGTGAATTCTGGCTTAAAGAAGTTCAATTCTTAGGGCATATTGTCAACGAACAAGGTATTCATGTAGATCCCTCCAAGATCAGCGCGATTAAGGATTGGGATACGCCTACTACTCCTACTGAAGTTCGTTCTTTTCTTGGCCTAGCGGGTTATTACCGCCGCTTCATTGAGAATTTCTCAAAGATTGCAGTTCCTCTAACTGCCCTAACTCAGAAGAACAAGCCATTTGATTGGGGAGTCAAACAAGACGAAGCGTTTCTGACTTTGAAACAGAAACTTTGTGACGCGCCTGTCCTAACTTTGCCCGAGGGTAATGATGATTTCGTCGTTTATTGCGATGCATCTAAATTAGGTCTTGGCTGCGTCCTGATGCAAAGAAACAAAGTCATAGCATACGCATCAAGACAGTTGAAGATACATGAGAAAAACTACACCACTCATGATCTGGAGTTGGGTGCAGTTGTCTTCGCTCTCAAAATTTGGAGACACTATTTGTACGGTACAAAATGTGTGGTTTTCACGGACCACAAAAGTCTTCAACATATCTTTAATCAAAAGGAACTCAACATGAGGCAAAGACGTTGGGTTGAACTTCTAAACGACTACGACTGCGAGATTCGCTACCATCCTGGTAAGGCTAATGTCGTAGCCGATGCATTAAGTCGCAAGGAACGTACTAAGCTCCATTGTGTACGTGTCCAATCTGTTATTCAAACCGATATACAAGCCCGTATTTCTCAGGCTCAACAAGCTTGTGTTTCACAAGGCTTGATGGATAAGGAATTTCCTTGTCACATAACACCTGCTCTTGAACTGAAGGACAATGGATCATATTACTTCATGGACCGTTTGTGGGTCCCGAGCCAAGATAATCTTCGTACCTTGCTTATGGATGAAGCCCATAAGTCTCGTTATTCTATTCATCCTGGCTCAGATAAGATGTATAAGGATCTTCGTATACAGTATTGGTGGCCTGGTATGAAGAAAGACATTGCCTTATATGTATCAAAATGCCTTACTTGTCTTAAGGTTAAGGCTGAACATCAGCGTCCTTCTGGTTTATTGGAGCAACCAGAGATCCCAGTTTGGAAATGGGAAAACATTACTATGGATCTCATTACCAAACTCCCGCGCACAAAGAAAGGTCACGATGCCATCTGGGTAGTCGTTGATCGTCATACAAAGTCAGCACATTTCTTGCCAATCCGTGAGGATTTTTCGGCTGACAAACTTGCTCAAATTTACGTGGATGAAATTGTAGCACGACATGGTGTTCCTTTGAACATCATTTCTGACAGGGATGCTCGTTTCACTTCTCATTTTTGGAGAACCATGCAATCTGCTATGGGATCTCAACTTAATCTGAGCACAGCTTATCATCCGCAAACGGATGGTCAATCTGAAAGAACAATCCAGACACTGGAGGATATGCTTAGAGCTTGTGTGATCGATTTTGGTGGTAGTTGGGATTCACATCTTCCATTGATTGAATTCTCCTACAACAACAGTTATCACTCCAGCATCAACATGGCTCCTTTCGAGGCTCTCTATGGTCGAAAATGTCGTTCACCAGTCTGCTGGAATGAGATTGGCGAGGCTCAACTTACTGGACCTGCCCTCATTTTAGAGACAACAGATAAGGTAAAGAAAGTTCGTGATAACCTTCAGACAGCTAGAAGCCGTAAGAAGAATTACGCGGACTTAAAACGCAAGCCCTTGGATTTTCAAGTCGGTGATCGTGTATTACTTAAGGTCTCACCTTGGAAAGGTGTGATCAGATTTGGAAAGAAAGGAAAACTTGCACCTAGATATGTTGGACCATTCAAGATCGTCGAAAGAATCGGTAAGGTAGCCTACAGACTTGAGTTACCTCCTGAACTTGGAAATGTTCATCCAACCTTTCACGTGTCCAATCTCAAGAGGTGTTTAGCTGATGAGAACCTCCACATACCGCTTGACGAAATTCGTGTTGATAAAACTCTGAAATTTGTCGAGAAACCAGTGGAAATCATGGAACGTGAAGTCAAGTGGCTCAAACGCAAGCGCATTCCTTTGGTCAAGGTTCGCTGGGAATCTAAACGTGGACCCGAGTTTACTTGGGAACGTGAAGATCAAATGAAGGCAAAATATCCGCATCTTTTTCCACGAGTTTCCTCTAAATAAATTTCGGGATGAAATTTCCACAACTAGGGGAGACTGTAACATTTGTGCTTGTAATCATCATGAACAGTTCTATTATCAATAAAACAATGTTATTTGATCCCAATGTTTTTTTCGTTGTGTTTTACATTTTTCATGTTTTGACTTTAGTTCAATCTCAAACTCTACATCGCTTTCTAGAGCATTATACGCAAACTGGTGCGTAAACGTACTCAGTTTAATGCGACAAATACTCCGGAACATCAACATATACTCAACATACCTTAAATAACCTTTACATAACTTAGAAATAAGTTTTGAAGATTTTGGTATAGCAGAAACAAGTTAATTCGCTTACAGGGACTAAACTTGACAAACTACGAAAGTATGCCAATTTGAGCTGTAACGAACATTCCGGAACATGTCTATAAGTTAAACATACCATAAATATCCTTTACATAGCTTAGAAATAGGCTTTGAGGGGTTTGGTATGCTAAAACAAACTTTTGGATCATTCAGGGGCTAAAAGTGTCAAAAAGTGCACAAGTTTGCACTTTCACGCATAACTTACGTTTTGAATACATCCGGACATCCAAAAATTTATGTAAGCACCCTTATATTATGCCTTAGTGTTTGGCATGAGAAAAATCCATTCGTCGCGTCATTTGGATCGTCTTTCGCGCTTATGCGCATTCCGTCGTAATTAAGCGAACATCGCGATCGTACGGCCAAACGAACCAACATCCGGAACATTTTTGAGCATGTTTCATGTCCACAATGTTTAGGCATCATTTTAGGGCCTTAAAGTTGGCTTTACGGGCCTTAGAAGTGTCGGAAATGGCTTAAATACGCAACAGGGACCAAAACTGCCATTTTTGAAAGTATGTGCAGATCAGAAGCTTCAGGCGCCCCGCGTGAGTTTTGCCTAAATGTTGAGGCGGGCCGCGTGAGACTGTCAGACAGAATAAATGTTGCATTTAATGCAGTTTGGCCTTTCGATCGATCAAGGGGCAATGCCCTTTCACCCAATCAAGAGCCAAGGGGCATTTTCTGACTTACCACAACATTGCGACAAGTGTACGCACGAGATCGTGGCACGATATTCGATAAACGATCCTAACGGTTCCACTTTTCCTATAAATACCCCCCCCCCTTTGTTCCAAAAACCCACACAATCTGATCTTAAGGCTCTAAGTTGGAACCATTGTTTCATACCTGAGCTATTTGATCTAGATTAGCACTCGGGGACCCTCCGTAAGTCTTCTTTCGCTCTTTTATTCGCTTTTCGAGTCCGAAAGTCAACATTTTGTTGACTTTCTGCATTGACCAGCTTATGGTCGATGCGAAGTTCATGGAACTTCATAACGTGAGCGTGATCACGATGGTTATAGTCCGTAGTGACTATACCTACTGATCACCACGTTATCTAGGCTCAGTGACGAGTCGTAGTTTCGGCCAAAATGCGCATTCTTGCGTATTTTGTAACCAAACTACTCGTGAGCATCAAAACCGTTTGTTTTGATGCCAAACCTGTTTTCTAAACTTAGTTAAGCATGTTCTAACATGCTTAGCTCGTCACTTTTAGTATAGTGCTTATATAGGGTCGTAAGGTAAGCGATCTAAACCATCGCTTATACTTTCGAACCCGACCCATTTGGTCGATCATTAGGATCCGACCAAACACCTTAGGTGACCATAGCTATAACCTTCCGAGGTTGTACCTTGTGGTCGCGATGTTAGGCGTTCCGAACGCGTTCTACGCGAACGACGCGTTAGGGTAGCATAAGCTACCTAAACGGGTCGTGATGGGCCGTAAGCACTTAGGTTAAGTTTCATTTTGGTATGTAGGCTTTGTTAAACCATATTACACGAGTATCCATACTCGTTTGGTTTACGAACCCGCGTACTATCCGATCCTTCCGATTTGGTCCGGTATATTAACATAAGCTACCCATTAGGTGCCGTTGATATTCCGTGATCTTTAGCACTATCTGGTTATTATACAAGGAACTCAAAGCAATCTCAGGTGAGTACATAGAACCCCATCTTTTACTGTTTTCCAAACTGTTTTGGGGTGAAACACATGTGCCTATCTGTTACATTCATGCTTTCCATGTTTTCACATCATATGCCTGCTATGTTGTTAGTACATTATAGTACACGATTTCATTACATTTTATGCTATGTATGCCCATTGTGTGCGTACTTAGTGCATTGATTTACATAACATTTCTGTTGCATATGTTTACTCAGCATATGGACACATTGATTTACATGAACATTTCTGTTGCATATGTTTACTCAGCATATGGACACATTGATTTACATGAACATTTCTGTTGCATATGTTTACTCAGCATATGGGCACATTGATTTACATGAACATTTCTGCTTCGTATGTTTACTTAGCATACTTAGTACAATTGTTTACATCACATGCCTTCATTTTGTTATGACATTTGGTTTGTTTAACATGGGACAATACATTCATTAACATTAGCTACGCCGTTCGTTAGTAGGTAGTGGTACCATAGGAATTGACAACTCCCATTCCTGAAGTCCTGGGTTTGATAGGACTGGAAGGAATGACCGAATTCGATATACATAACTTAGATAAACCTTTAATTTGTTTAAGGGTTTATCGCCGCAGTCTCAAGGCTTGGATGTATGCATAGTTTACAATACCGCATAAATGTTAATATCAATAGAGCATGCATTTTTCCACAGAACATAACGTTGATTTAAACCACGTGTTACTTCAACGACTTGTTTTGTGCAGTTTACATATGGTTTTAGTTGATACATTTCGCTTACCATACATGATACATTTTGGGATACATATTACATGAGTTACATTGAACATAAACACGTCGACATTGACATACACTTTTGGTCGTTTACATTTGAACATAAACATTTGACATGGTTTACAATAACACTTCACATTTGGTTTACACATGAACAATTTACATGGTGGATTGGTTTGGGTAAATGATTTAAGTAACGTGGCGTATGTAATATGATACAAACATGGTGGATACGCCGCTGGTACTTCCTATATATAAATGTTTGTATAATATTACATATCGTGGCGTTATCTAAGTCATTTCAGTTTAGACACATTACATTTTACATAAATAACATATTCTTCACAAGACATTATCTTCATAAACAACTTATCTTATTCAACTCATTTTACTTGGTTATTCGTTTAACCTTGCACTTATCTATACATATCGTTTGATGTTATCGTTTTTCAAATGATTTACAAAGCAAAACAAATTACAAGGTTTATGCTTGACTGTTATTAAACATTTCTTTAAGCTCAAGTCATGAATCCCATTTTTACAAAAACTATGTATCTCACAGGCATTTTTATGCTGACGTACCTACTTTCACATGTGTTTTCAGGAGCTATTCCATAGGACGATGAACATGATTCTAGGGCGGACCTGTGCCTTAGAGCCTAAAAATGAAGTTTGAACTAGCTTAATTATGTTTTGATTTCCGTACTCTCTTTCTAAGACAATGTAACACCTTTGTTTATAAATAAAATACAACTTGTATGCCATGGTTATGAAACAATTTAATTCTGTCCACAACACTCCCCGACGTTTTCCGCCGCGGTTGCATGTTATACGCGGTCGGGGTGTGACAAAGAGCTCTAGATTTCTCTTTGTTGTCTTCAACCTGCTTCAATCTAGGTGACTCAGATTTATTCTGGTGATAAATCGCCTTCTTGTAGTAATCATCTCTGAAAGGGTTCTCCGACTCATCAGCATATGCGTTTCTGCATTCTCGCTTGAAGTGACCTTTCTGCTTACACTTGAAGCACGTCACCTTGGACTTATCAAAACCCAGCTTGGTAGATGGACCACCAATTGTCTTCCTGCCGGTAATTTCCATGAAACGCTGTGCTCGACGAACAGCACTAGCCATAGCCCAAGGAATATCGATCAGCTCCATTTCCTCAGGATCTAACTGATCATAATCTTCCTTCGTTAAGTTGGTATTGCCTATCTTCCCAGCTACTAACCCTTCATACGATTCCAACACCGATGCTAGGAAGATCATCTGCTGTTTCGCCGACTCCTCATCAAAATTCTGAGCATTCTTCAAGTCTATTGCAATGTTGCATTGAAAACGATTCTTTGCATCAGAATGACTTGCAGATGATGAAGATTCACCATGATAACCAATGTGATTTCCACTACTTTGACCACTTTGACTTTCTTTGCTTGATGTGGACACATTCTCAGTAGAAAAAGCAGTTTTGGGAGAAGTTGCTTTTGGCATCATGCTTTTTGGATAATACAAATCCAAATTCTGCTGATAGGATGAATGATTGAATTTGTATGTCTTCTTCAGTTCCAACTCGTGACTTTCAAGTCTCTCAATCACCAAATCCACAGTCAATTTTGCAGGCTCGATAGTGTTTTTCAGCATCAGCGCATAATATCTCCAATCCATCTCGTCATGTAATGAATCGAACAGTTTGTCGATAAGCTCTTCATCAGGATATCTGATATGATGTCTTGCTAATTCCAGCTTCAGATGACGAAACCTTTCTTTCATTTTACAGACTGACTCATTCTTTAAACAGTTAAACATATCAAATTCTTTCCTAAGAAGTTTCTTTTTACTTTTCACAATTTCAGCACTTCCTAGACATTTCGTTTCTAGCTTTTTCCAGAGATCTTTTTCATTTGAATAATCGATCAATGAGATTATGTCCTCTCGGACACACTGGAATAACAAAGCTACACATTTTTGCTCATCTACAAATGAATCAATCTCCTCAGCTGATCTAAAAGTTTCACCATTTTTGTTTCCATTTTCATAACCGTTTTTCAAACTCTTCCAGCTGGGAAATGCGAATGCCATTAACCAATCTTCAAACTTTCTTGACCGCCGACTGTATTCCTCGATAGCCATTAGCTTTGGAGGTTTATTGAAGGTTCCGAAGGCGCTTTCAGATTCCCAAGCTTCCGTTAACTTTTTCTTCGCATTTGGCAGATTCTCATTCTCTTTGCTTGATGAAGTATCATCGTTTCCGGAATTTCCCGTGAACGCGTACATGTCACTAAACGGGTTCAAGAATATATCATCCATTTTGAATGTACCTGCAAAATCAGCAAACACTTAGAACAATTTTCGAGATTTTGAAAAACAGTGACACAAAAGCGAAACCAGCTTGGTCTAATAAGCGAAACTATCAAAGGGACAGAAAAGAGAAATTGCTATGTTTGTTCGAGCGAAACCACAATGTCCGTTCGAGCAAACTACCCAATGTCCGTTCGAGCGAAACAACCCAATGTCCGTTCGAGCGAAACTAAAATGTCCGTATGAATGGAACTACCAAGATCGTATGAGCGGAACTCTTCAATGTCACTATGAGCGAAAATAACTTGTTCTTTCAAGCGAAAGTGCCGCAAAAGCGAAACCTGTATGTTCGAATAAGCGAAACTACAGGTTGTTTCGAGCAAAACCTACGATGTTCGAAAAAAGCGAAACCTCTAGTTTAACTGATTTTTACCATTTTTAATCCATGTTTTAACCTGAAACTTTCTAGGGTTTGTTAATTGTATGTTTCACACGTTATATTCAAAAATCAGGCCATTTCAACCGTAGGAACCAGTTTTAAATAAAAAACACATGAGAGAAAGTGAGTAGAAATGAGAGAATTCTGTAGATTCAAGCTGTAGTAGTATGAACTCCTCGTCCTGAGCTCTGATACCACTTGTTGGACCGAGTTCCGACCCTAAACAGTCAGTTGAGAACGTTCATCTTCACATACGAAGGCGGAATCAACGTAAATGAAGTTACACAGCTTTTCCTATTCAATTCCTTCTCTTTTATTGCTTTCTGATACAAATTTGACAGAGTTTCGTTACACCATCAATGACCTAGTTCCGCTCCAACGTACTAAATGAATGACTAGGTTTCGCTCATAAATGCTATATATAGACCAAGTGGTTTCGCTCCAACAACATGTCGTATGAGCGAAACTACCAACTAAACCACATGAGCGAAACTACATATGACACATGAGCGGAACTACTTCTACACATGTACATAAAAGCGAAACTACAACATAAAACTCTAATTTTGACTTTCAAGCTCCTATGTTGACCTATCTTGACCTAAGACTTAATGCAGACGTAGTCAACAGACATTCCATGCATCAACATAAACATTCCATTTCTTTAGCGTACTGTGATTGTCTACTGATGTACTATCATTTCCTCACATAAACTCATTTTCGAATTTTATCATGTTTTTGGCTTTTTCAAATTTTCTAATGTTTTTGTATTTTCTGACAATTTCTTACTCCCCTTAAAATGCAAAACTATTAAAAGAAAATTTTGACTTTGTCTCGCCATCCATTTTCTGCTTAATGTGTACCGAATTGCATGAAAAGCAGTAAATACCCCCATGATTTACAACACATTGATCTTTTACAGTTTGAAAACCGTTTTTCATTCCGTTGTGAGGGTTTCGGCATATTCAATCAACATATATTTTTGTAATTTTCTATTTTGACAAAAATTAAAAACAAACGTATTTTTGGTTTTTCAAATTTTAACAAACTAAAAACATATTTTTGGTTTTTAATTTTTCAAATTTTTAGGGTTTTGAAAATATTGTTTATTTATGTACAGAAAAACAAATAAACTCCCTGTTTCAACCAACACAGGGATCAGCAGCCTCCTCATTCTGTGCCAGGCTGCTTTGATTCTCCTTTGATTGACATTCAGTTTTCTTCAGAAACACCTGCACATTCAAACTATTCAATTACTTGAACAAGTTAGCCCAGGTCTGTTGAACCTTAGGCATTTCAACACAATATGCATCATTCAACTTCGGAAAATCTTTGTTGTTTTGAACAAAAACTTTGTCAATTTTAGCATCCTCTATTGAAGTCACTTGTTTCTTAACACTCCATGTTTGACCTTTTGGAGTCCCTCTTTTGTAAAAAATGTGACTCTTTTTGAACATTTTGATTCTGAACAACAACTTTTGGTTTCCAAAACTAGTTTGGTTTTGTTGCATCAACAGTTGTTTTCCAACTTTGTGTCGTTCTAAGTCTGGGTGTCACTGGTTTCCATGTTTGTTGTGACTCAGCCTTTGACATTTTCGGCTTCCAAGTTTGCTTTGAATCAAACTTGGTTGACTTCTGAGTCACAACTTCAGATTTCTGTTTTTCAACATAAACATACTGCTTTTTCATCTCAACATCAACATGTTTCAGATTTGGGCACTTGCGAGCAAGATGTCCTGTTTGATCACATTTGAAACATGTTCTCTTGGACACATCTTTGACCTATTGTTATTGTTTTTTCTGAGCATAGAACTCTTCATTAGACTGTCGTCCAAATTTGAGTTCTTTCTCTTCTGCTAAACTTGTTCCTTGAACAAAATTCATCTTTGTCTGATTATTTGGAACTTCATTTCTTTTCCAATTTTTTTTCTTCTTATAACCCAACCCAGCCTTCATGTTTTTCTTCTTGTAACCAGGTTTGTTATAAAAAGTTTTGTGACCTTTTCCAGCAAACTTTGAAATCTCAGATTTTTCAATTTCAATCATCTTGAAAACTTTATCAACCTTTTCTGAAATCACATTCTGAATCGGGAAAACAACATCTAAGAATAATTTGTCCGATCCAATCATGGTATAAACCAATCCTTTTGAATCTTCATTCAAATTTTTCTCGGATTTTGTGTTTTTCAGATATCCATCATGAAAATTACCTTCATTTTCATCCTGTGATTCAGAATTACCTGTATCAACTGACTCTTCTTTCAAGACGCTTTCAACGACTTTACCTACCACCTCTGAATCATGAGAATCATCAGATTTGGAATAGGTTACGTCAATGTTGTCTGGTAATTGCTCTACCAGGTTGAAAGCTTTTTCGACCTTTTCTTCATCATAAAATGCAAACTTTTCCGGTGGTGGAACTTGATGAAACTCTGAGCCAATGCCTTTCTTATTTTGCTCAGACTCACCATCTCCCGGTTTTATATTGAAAATACGTTCAAGCACATATGATGACACGTGATAACTTTTTAACTTGTTGTTGTCCTGTTCTAAATCAGTAATCTGTTGCTTTAGCTTAGCAACCTCCTCAATATAGGAATTAACAACATCTTGTTTTATAGAATACATTCGTTTAAGCTCTTTAGTTGTTTCAGAAAGATAATTCATTCTTGATTGAGCAAATTTCATTTCATCTTTCACTTTTTCATATGACTCTTTTGTAATGTGATATGCCAATTTCATTGAGTCATATTCTTTCTTCATTTCTTGACAAACATTTTCTTTTTTATCACATTCTTCTGTCTTTTTCAAAACATTTTCTTTCAACATCTCATTTTCTTTTTCGAATTTTTTATATTTTTCTGAAAGTTTTTCATCATTTTCTTTTAAAACGTTTTCTTTTTCTAGCATTTCTTTGCATTTTTCTTTGAAAATGTTTTCAATTTTTGTGAATTCAAGATTTCTTGTTCTGAACTTCTCATCTTTTTCAGTACAAGCTCTGCATGTTTCTATGCATTTCTTGCACTCTTCAATCGGTTTTAAGATTTCAGAATCAGAATTTACCTCAGTGATTGGCACTTCAGTGTTTTCAGCTACCTCTGTCTGCTTCTGATCAGCAACATTCAGTTTTTCTTCAACACCGACTTCATCACCAGCATTACCAGCTTCCAAATTCTCATTCTTAACTTCTTCTTCTTCTTTCCTCACCTCTTCTCCAATCTGCTGTTCTTCAGTAACAGCTTTCTTAACCTCTTCATTCACCTCAACTTCTTCACTTTTGATTTCCTTCACAACCTCAACTACAACAACTTCTATGTTAACCTCTTCAGCAACCTTCTTCAGATTGTTCACCATCTCTTCAACACTCTTCTTCATTCTCTCTTCATCCCTTTTTCTTAGACACGATAACATGGCATATCTGATTTCTTTTTCATGCCTTTTTGCATATCTGTCATCTTTCAACACATTTCTATAGTACTCGGCTCTTAAAGGAATTATGAGAAGAACATCTTTGAAGATTAGGTCTTTCTTTGGAACAACTGGTTCTCCTTCTCTGTTGAAGTAGCATTCTCTCTTCTCATCCCATCTCCTGTTGCTGATAGCACTCTCATATTCTTCTTGCATATCATCCATTCTGTTCAAAACAATGTTTCTTTCACGATAAGTTTTCTCACTCAAAATCTCTTCTCGAGGTTTTCTCTTTGACCTCAACAACAACATTTTCTTCTTTATTTTCAGCTGTGTCTTTGTCTTTGTTATCTTCTTTAATTTCAGCTACAAAAACAAACTTTCTTTCCTCTGTTATAGCCCTGCCATGAGCTGTTTTTCGAACATTCTCCAAACGATCTTCTTCTGGACAAATAGAGCTCCAATCAAAGCCTTCATCATCTTGAATTACAAAACAAGCTCTTGATTTCTCTCTGGGTTTATCTTCGATCATTTTCGGCTCTTCTATGCTTCGGTGGTAGATCGCCTTTCGGTATTAATAATCATTGAATGGATGTTCATTTCCACCTACTGCAGAATTGTTGCATTCTCTCTTGAAATGACCTTTCTGCTTACATTTGAAGCAGGTCACTTTGGATTTGTCATATTCAAGCTTTGTTGATGCACCTCCAAGAGATTGTTTCCCAGTGATTTCCATATATCTCTGAGCTCTGCGAATGCAACTTGCCAAACACCAGCGAATGTCAATGAGTTCCATCTCTTCCCGATCGATCTGGTCGTAGTCTTGTTTGGTTAACTCTGAGTTTCCAATTTTTCCAGCTACAAGACCTTAAGATGATTCAAGAACCGATGCAAGAAAACTCATTTGTTGTTTAGCAGCATTAATGCTCATTGCTGGAGAATTCTTCAACTTAAGAGCAATATTGCACAATATCTCCTCAGTTTCATCAGAACTTGATTTTGAAGATGAATGGTATCCAGAATGATGACTTGTTGACGTTGTTTGTGGTTCTTTCGTCTTCTCACCATTGAATGCTGTCTTTGGTGAACCAACCCCTTTCTCTGAAGGTACACTGCCTTTGTAATACAGACCAACATTCTGTTGTTGTGAAGAACCAGTCATCTTGCTTTGCTTTTGTAACTCCAGATCATGACTCTCAATCTTTTCAAACAATGCGTCAAGAGAAATCGTATCATATAAAGCATCATTTTTCAAAATAAAAACAAACGTTTGCCACTGATCAACTCGTGGTAACGCTTCAATCACTTTATCGATAATTTCCTCTCTTGTTTTTACTATCTCAAATCTCTCAAGTTCAATTTTTAGATGACAAAATCTTTCTATCATTTGCCTCACCGACTCTCCTTTTAAACTGTAAATGTCACACCCCCAAAATCCCACCTGCGGAGTACTACCGCTTGGAGGCGTGACTGACCAGGATCCAGCCACCAATCATACTGAACAAGCATATAAATAATCATAAAAGTTTAACCAATACGATTTGTGTTACTAAACAAACAAGTTTAAGTTGCAAGCGGAAGCATAAGTCTTAAAGTTAAAACATAAGTTCAAATGTTTTCAAGTTTAACAAGGTACGTAGCAATCCGTGTCCCACAACGACTCTCCTCCATGCAAGCTCCAGCTGAGTGCCTATGGTCCTGCAAAGTATGTAGTAACGAGTCAACAACTAGTTGAGTGAGTTCACAGTTGGGTGTTCGTTTTAGTTGTTTCGAAAACAGTTTCCTTTAACTGGCATCCTGCCGTGGGGGTTACCCCATAGTTTAAAAACGTGACTTGTTCATTCCCAGTTACTCCGGCATTCCAGCCGTGGGGGCTACCCCATGTTAGTTATCAGGCATTTCGGCCGTGGGGGCTACCCCATGCGTACACTAGACTCGTTACCATATCGACTGCTGACTGTAGTCATGTTTATGTGCCCTGAAAACATCAATGTCTATCATCATTGACGTGCCCCAGATCCATTAGTTCACGCCCGTCCTCTGCGGCACGGTGTGAGGTTTGTCAGACCTAAATAGCGCTATCTAACTAATGACCCGCTCGCCATTGGCCCGGCGATTAAGTCGATACAAAAAGGAGGGACTTCGTGATAGAGTTTTGGGTCTAGTACGAGTTATCCGTCCATCCGGACGAGGAATCACATTCCTGAACCACTGACGTCCTACCCAAGGAGGACGAGGAATCCACGTTCCTTAACCCCGTTCCCAACCCAGGGAATCCCATGCTTTGTAGAGGGTGTGAACTCACCTTGGTTTGCTCGGTAGTAACACAGAAAGTCAATCAAATTGTAGGTAATCAATTAGGTCCTATCACAGATATTATTCATATCAGAGTCAAGCCAAGCAGTGCACGTATGTTCAACACGTATTGTACACAGGTCATAGTCATGGCAACACGTTTAACATTAACAGTTCATAGTTAACAATCAAACACAACCCAAAGTCTAAGTGTGAAGCCCTAACAGTTGGGCTCATGATAACAGGCCCAAACAACACGTCAACAGTAACACAGAAGTTCATGAGTCCGGCCCACTAACTTAGGCCCATAACTAAGCAAGTCCAATAAGTGTGGTCTCGAGTCGCAACCGGACTCGCAACATGGTTTCGAGTCATGCTGTTTGTGTTGATCATAGGTGGTTGCGAGTCGCAACCTATGTCGCAACCGTGGTCTCGGCTTGTCATGTTTTGGTCTCGAGTCGCAACGGGACTCGTAACCTGTGTCGCAACCTGTGGTCTCGGTTCATCATGCTGTGGTTGCGAGTCGCAACAGGACTCGTAACCTCTGTCGCAACTGGCGGTCTCGACTTGTAATGTTGTGGTTGCGAGTCGCAACCAGGGGTTTCGACTCCCCAACAGTTGCTGATTCTGCACAGTTGTACTATCCAATAACATTCCAATTGCATGCACCCTATTTGTGTACTATCCACTTAAACATGTTTTCTTGTCTAAACATTACCAAAAACGGATCAAACAGTGCAGATTTCAAATATTCAACCCACATACAAAGCATATTCAACAAGTTCTTCATGTTCTTCAAACATTCAAGCATATTAGTAATACATTCAACCTTTGTTCAAGCATATTATGCATTCTTCCTAATTATACATGAACAACTATCAAACACTTGGACTTAGTACCACAATCCGGTTCTATACTTAACCGATAATATGACAAACATATACCGATTTCATGCTCAACAAGACTAGTGATTCGATCTTCACTTAAACCCCAAACACTAACCATCCGAAATCAAGCATATTAACCGATTATCTCATTATACACATTAGAACATCATGTAACACTAATATCCAAATACAATAAACATCATCCTTTGTTTAACAAATAGCTATTTCCTTTCAAGTAACATTTTTATCATAAACAATCATATCATGTGCAACAACTTAGCAAACAACCATAATGACATAATCGTCAATCCAAGCACAAACACAATAAGAATCACTAACCGGTTAAGAGGTAGAAAAGGTGAATTCCAAGTGTCGATTTCCAAGCTTGAATCCAAAGGTCAAGTGTGAGCCGGTTAGTAGAAGTGTGTTTATGTTGCTTAGGGTTTTGTAGGAGAGGAGATAGGAGAGTATGTGTGTGTGTTGATTGTCCAAGAAAAATGGCAAGGATGGTTACAAGTATAATATATATACTTGTTTCACATATGCACCCTAAAGGGCTTACTAGCCGGTTAGAGGGGGTCACGGCCCAAAGGCCCAAATCGGTCACTATTCACTCGAGACCTCATGGTCCGAGTCGGGTCCTTGTCGTCTCGAGTCGGGTTCTCGGCTCACATATAACACGTACATATGCACACATGACAAAGCACATAACACATAAAAGGTTCACGTTTATCATTAAGTTTAATCAGTTAACTAGTCACATAACGTACAAGTATGTTGCATCAAGACACACGAAGGTTCTAGATTTCGAGTTGTCACATCATCCCCAAGTTGAAAGAAATTTCGTCCCGAAATTTGATGGCACTCACTGAGGAAGCTAGTCAAGTTGTAAGGTTTTCCCGGTTATCCTGGGGTGTCACATCCACCCCCCGTTGATCTGGAATTTCGTCCCGAAATTCCGTAGCTTCAGCCTCAGTAGCGGTTGTACTGTTCTCAAACAGTTGGGGATACTTTTGTTTCATCCGATCTTCGCGCTCCCAGGTAAACTCTGGGCCGCGACGTGAGTTCCAACGAACTCGAACGAGAGGTATCCTAGTGCTCTTGAGGACCTTAACATCCCGGTCCGTGATTTCGACTGGTTCCTCGACGAACTTCAACTGTTCGTCGATCGTGAGTTCCTTCAGAGGAACCACGTGGGTCTCATCTGACAGACACTTCTTCAGATTCGACACATGGAAAACGTTGTGAACTGCACCGAGTTCTGCTGGTAGGTTCAGTCTGTAGGCCACCTTGCCTATTTTCTCAATGATCTCAAAAGGTCCAACGTATCGTGGGTTGAGTTTGCCTCGTTTACCAAAACGAACCACACCCTTCCAGGGTGAAACTTTGAGTAATACCCGCTCCCCAACCTGGAGCTCAAGTGGTTTCCTGCCCTTATCGGCGTAGGCCTTCTGACGGTCTCGAGCGGCCGCCATGCGCTGTCATATTTGAGCAATCCGCTCAGTAGTGTCTACCACATGTTCTGGACCAGTGATCTGACTATCCCCCACCTCTGCCCAACAGAGAGGTGACCGGCATTTACGTCCGTACAATGCCTCGAACGGAGCAGCTTTAATGCTGGTGTCGTAGCTGTTATTATACGAGAATTCCACGAGTGGCAGATGTCTTTCCCAGCTATTGCCAAAGTCGATTACACAAGCGCGAAGCATGTCTTCTAATGTCTGAATAGTTCGCTCGGACTGCCCGTCCGTCTGTGGGTGGTATGCTGTGCTCATATCTAGACGTGAGCCAAAAGATTTGTGCATTGCTTGCCACAGCTCTGAGGTAAAACGCGCGTCTCGATCCGAGATATTAGAAGTGGGCACCCCGTGCCTCGAAACAACTTCCTTAAGGTATATTTCCGCTAAAGTGGAGAATTTATCTGTCTCCTTAATTGCCAAAAAGTGTGCGGATTTTGTGAGTCGATCCACGATCACCCAGATAGTATCGTTTCCGCGCTGAGATCTTGGTAGGCCAGTAACGAAATCCATGGAAATTTGCTCCCATTTCCATTGTGGTATCTCTGGTTGTTGGAGTAGGCCTGAGGGTTTCTGATATTCCGTCTTGACTCGTGCACAAGTCAAACACTTGCTGACGTAGGTTGCTATGTGGGCCTTCATGCTAGGCCACCAATACGTAGTCTTAATATCGTGGTACATCTTGTCCGAACCAGGGTGTACCGAGTAGCGAGATCTGTGCGCTTCATCCATCACAAGTTCTCGTAAGTCGCCATAGAGTGGGACCCAAATGCGTCCTGTTACGTAGTAAGCACCGTCTTCCTTCTGTTCTAAGCGTTGCCTTGACCCGCGTAGGGCTTCAGCTCTAACGTTTTCTGGTTTCAGTGCTTCTATCTGAGCAGCTCGTATTTGAAGGTAGACTAGAATGGATCGTGAGTTGTAGAGCTCTTACGCGCTTAGGCGCAGTGTCCTTTCGACTGAGGGCGTCAGCCACGACATTGGCCTTGCCCGGGTGATACCTGATAGAGCACTCGTAGTCATTCAGTAGCTCGACCCATCGTCGTTGCCGCATATTCAGTTCCTTCTGCTTGAATATGTGCTCTAGGCTCCTGTGGTCGGTGTAGATGGCGCACTTGGTTCCGTATAGGTAATGCCGCCATAACTTAAGTGCGAAAACAACAGCTCCCAGCTCTAAATCGTGTGTAGTGTAGTTCTTCTCGTGAACTTTGAGTTGTCGTGAGGCGTAGGCTATGACTTTATCTCGTTGCATCAATACACAACCAAGACCTTGAATTGATGCATCACAGTAAACCACAAAATCTTCTGTGCCCTCTGGCAGTGAAAGGATAGGTGCACTACAAAGTCTATCCTTTAGATGCTGAAAAGCTAACTCTTGTGCATCTCCCCAATGATAGACAACGCCTTTCTGCGTTAGTAGGGTGAGAGGCTGCGCGATCTTAGAAAAATCCTTAATGAACCTCCTGTAGTAACCTGCCAATCCCAAGAATTGGCGAATTTCCTTTGGTGTACGAGGTGCAGGCCAGTTCTTAATAGAGTCCACTTTGGATGGATCAACGTGAATCCCATCCTTGTTCACTACATGGCCTAGGAAATGGACTTCACGAAGCCAGAAGTCGCATTTCGAGAACTTTGCGTAAAGCTGTTCTGTTCGAAGGAGTTCCAAAATAAGTCGTAGATGCTGTTCGTGCTCCTCTTTACTCTTAGAATAGATCAGGATGTCGTCGATAAAGACTATAACAAACTTGTCCAGGTAAGGCTTGCACACTCGATTCATTAAATCCATGAAGACTGCGGGTGCATTCGTCAGCCCAAACGGCATGACCAAAAACTCATAGTGCCCATAACGGGTTCTAAAGGCTGTCTTAGAGACATCTTCTTCTCGAACTCTCAGCTGGTGATATCCCGATCTCAGATCGATCTTTGAATAGTAGCTCGACCCTTGCAACTGGTCGAACAAGTCGTCAATACGCGGTAGAGGATAACGATTCTTCACAGTCACCTTGTTGAGTTCACGATAGTCGATACACATTCTAAAGGTACCGTCCTTCTTCTTTACAAATAGCACCGGAGCTCCCCAAGGCGATGAGCTAGGACGAATGAAACCCTTATCTAAGAGTTCTTGTAGTTGCGTGGAGAGTTCTTCCAACTCTGATGGAGCCAAACGATAAGGTGCACGTGCTACAGGCGCAGCTCTAGGAGCTAGTTCAATCTGAAACTCGACTTGGCGATGGGGCGGAAGACCAGGTAATTCCTCAGGGAATACCTCAGGGTAGTCAAGGACAACTGGAAAATCTTCTAGCTTCTTCTCCTTCTCTGTGGTATCAGTAACTAGAGCCAATATCGCAGTGTGGCCCTTTCGCAAGCACTTCTGGGCCTTAAGAAGAGAGATGATGTTCTCAACAGCACTTCTCTTGTCGCCACGAATCATAAGTGGTTCACTACCGGGACCCGGAATACGAACGATCTTCTTGTTGCAAAGAATCTCTGCTCGGTGTTGGGATAACCAATCCATCCCAATGACAACGTCGAAACTACCCAAGACGATAGGAATGAGGTCAATAGAGAAGGTCTGGTTAGCGAGAATAAGTTGGCAACCTTTGACTATGTGTGAGGCCTCCAAACTCTTACCATTAGCTAGCTCTACAGTGTGCTTGTCGCTCAGGGGTGTTGGAATACGCTTAAGCATTCTACTAACTTCTAGTGACACATAGCTAGTATCGGCACCCGAATCAAATAAGACTGTAACATAAAAGTCGTCGAGAAGGAACTTACCCGTCACCACGTTGGGATCATTCCTTGCTTCACCTTGACCAATCACGAACACTCGCCCCCTGGCACCATTGTTGTTGTTGTTGTTCCCATTGTTACCATTCCCCTGATTGTTGTTGTTGTTGTTCTGGTTCAGTTGGGGACAATCTTTCTTGAAGTGGCCTTCAGCTCCACACTGAAAGCACCCTTTGTTGTTACCCTGCTGCTGTCGCTGGTTCTGCTGAGGTTGCTGACGATTCTGATTGGCGGGATATGCGCTCCTGCAATCCTTCGCAACATGACCAGGCTTGTTGCACCGATGACAGTTTCCCCTGGTGCATGGCCCACTGTGGTGTAAGTTGCAACGATTGCATTTGGGGTGATTCCCCTTGTATCCTCCATGACTTTGACCACCAGACGATTGCTGACTGGGGCTCTTGTGGTCGTCAGTCTTTCTCTGCTGAGACTGAGATTGCACAGAAGTTGAACCCTTGCTTGAAGTTCCATCCCATTTCCGTTTGTCCCCACTAGAGGTACCAGAAGTAGTTGCAGCACCTATGCGCTTTGGTAACTTGTTCTGCTCCACCGCCCGATCAGTGAGACGGTGAGCCAACTGAACAACCTGCTGGATTGTAGTCAAGTTTGCTGAAGTCACATGACTTTGGATCTCTGGCACCAAGCCCTTGAGATAGAGTTCAATTCGCTTATAGGGTGGGTCCACCATAGTAGGACACAACAAGGCAAGCTCATGCGATCTCTTAGTGTATGCCTCAATCTCTGACCCCGTCATCTTGAGATTGTAGAACTCATCTTCCAGCTTATGGATGTCATCGCGACTGCAGTATTCCTCCTTAACCATTTCCTTGAAAGTTTCCCATGGGGTGGCGTTGGCAGCAACCAACCCCAGCATTTGCACTTGAGCATTCCACCACGTGAGGGCCAAACCCTCGAGAGTACCAGTAGCATACTTCACCCTGCGCGCTTCAGGGCATTCACACATTTCGAATACAGATTCCAGTTTCTCAAACCAGTGTAGGAGACCTACTGCTCCTTCAGTTCCGCTAAAAGTAGTGGGTCGACAGTCCATAAAGGTCTTAAAAGTGCACACCCGTGCCTGAGCATATTGACCTAAGGTAGGTGAAAGAAAGACAGAGTTTAACACAAAGGTTGGTTCACGAGAGTAGGATCCAAATGATCCTAGAACAAATTCGGACTGCAGGATATACCTCCTGCGTTTGCAGCTGCAAGCGCTGCGGCAACTCGTTCGTCGATCAAAGCCGTCAACTGGGCTTGTGTCATGTTAACGCGTCCAGACATGATTCTTCATAATAAGAGTAATACGTGTGAGAGAGGTTCGTGAAAGTACGATAGTAGGATAGAGTAAGCACGCACGTGTTCAAGCGACAATAGTTATACTAATCAAGCATACCATGAGCAATGTACTATGTATCTAACAAGTAGGCAATATACACATATCATATCACCTAGAATGTCGAGCCTTGCATGTGGAGTGGAGCGTCGTTGTGGACCGTCGAGCACTGTAAAGGTTATAGTCTGGTTTTAACAAAATGTTTCACCTTTATCAAAACCAAGTTCACTATAACCAATGGCTCTGATACCAATCTGTCACACCCCCAAAATCCCACCTGCGGAGTACTACCGCTTGGAGGCGTGACTGACCAGGATCCAGCCACCAATCATACTGAACAAGCATATAAATAATCATAAAAGTTTAACCAATACGATTGGTGTTACTAAACAAACAAGTTTAAGTTGCAAGCGAAAGCATAAGTCTTAAAGTTAAAACATAAGTTCAAATGTTTTCAAGTTTAACAAGGTACGTAGCAATCTGTGTCCCACAACGACTCTCCTCCATGCAAGCTCCAGCTGAGTGCCTATGGTCCTGCAAAGTATGTAGTAACGAGTCAACAACTAGTTGAGTGAGTTCACAGTTGGGTGTTCGTTTTAGTTGTTTCGAAAACAGTTTCCTTTAACTGGCATCCTGCCGTGGGGGTTACCCCATAGTTTAAAAACGTGACTTGTTCATTCCCAGTTACTCCGGCATTCCAGCCGTGGGGGCTACCCCATGTTAGTTATCAGGCATTTCGGCCGTGGGGGCTACCCCATGCGTACACTAGACTCGTTACCATATCGACTGCTGACTGTAGTCATGTTTATGTGCCCTGAAAACATCAATGTCTATCATCATTGACGTGCCCCAGATCCATTAGTTCACGCCCGTCCTCTGCGGCACGGTGTGAGGTTTGTCAGACCTAAATAGCGCTATCTAACTAATGACCCGCTCGCCATTGGCCCGGCGATTAAGTCGATACAAAAAGGAGGGACTTCGTGATAGAGTTTTGGGTCTAGTACGAGTTATCCGTCCATCCGGACGAGGAATCACATTCCTGAACCACTGACGTCCTACCCAAGGAGGACGAGGAATCCACGTTCCTTAACCCCGTTCCCAACCCAGGGAATCCCATGCTTTGTAGAGGGTGTGAACTCACCTTGGTTTGCTCGGTAGTAACACAGAAAGTCAATCAAATTGCAGGTAATCAATTAGGTCCTATCACAGATATTATTCGTATCAGAGTCAAGCCAAGCAGTGCACGTATGTTCAACACGTATTGTACATAGGTCATAGTCATGGCAACACGTTTAACATTAACAGTTCACAGTTAACAATCAAACACAACCCAAAGTCTAAGTGTGAAGCCCTAACAGTTGGGCTCATGATAACAGGCCCAAACAACACGTCAACAGTAACACAGAAGTTCATGAGTCCGGCCCACTAACTTAGGCCCATAACTAAGCAAGTCCAATAAGTGTGGTCTCGAGTCGCAACCGGACTCGCAACATGGTTTCGAGTCATGCTGTTTGTGTTGATCATAGGTGGTTGCGAGTCGCAACCTATGTCGCAACCGTGGTCTCGGCTTGTCATGTTTTGGTCTCGAGTCGCAACGGGACTTGTAACCTGTGTCGCAACCTGTGGTCTCGGTTCATCATGCTGTGGTTGCGAGTCGCAACAGGACTCGTAACCTCTGTCGCAACTGGCGGTCTCGACTTGTAATGTTGTGGTTGCGAGTCGCAACCAGGGGTTTCGACTCCCCAACAGTTGCTGATTCTGCACAGTTGTACTATCCAATAACATTCCAATTGCATGCACCCTATTTGTGTACTATCCACTTAAACACGTTTTCTTGTCTAAACGTTACCAAAAACGGATCAAACAGTGCAGATTTCAAATATTCAACCCACATACAAAGCATATTCAACAAGTTCTTCATGTTCTTCAAACATTCAAGCATATTAGTAATACATTCAACCTTTGTTCAAGCATATTATGCATTCTTCCTAATTATACATGAACAACTATCAAACACTTGGACTTAGTACCACAATCCGGTTCTATACTTAACCGATAATATGACAAACATATACCGATTTCATGCTCAACAAGACTAGTGATTCGATCTTCACTTAAACCCCAAACACTAACCATCCGAAATCAAGCATATTAACCGATTATCTCATTATACACATTAGAACATCATGTAACACTAATATCCAAATACAATAAACATCATCCTTTGTTTAACAAATAGCTATTTCCTTTCAAGTAACATTTTTATCATAAACAATCATATCATGTGCAACAACTTAGCAAACAACCATAATGACATAATCGTCAATCCAAGCACAAACACAATAAGAATCACTAACCGGTTAAGAGGTAGAAAAGGTGAATTCCAAGTGTCGATTTCCAAGCTTGAATCCAAAGGTCAAGTGTGAGCCGGTTACTAGAAGTGTGTTTATGTTGCTTAGGGTTTTGTAGGATAGGAGATAGGAGAGTATGTGTGTGTGTTGATTGTCCAAGAAAAATGGCAAGGATGGTTACAAGTATAATATATATACTTGTTTCACATATGCCCCCTAAAGGGCTTACTAGCCGGTTAGAGGGGGTCACGGCCCAAAGGCCCAAATCGGTCACTATTCACTCGAGACCTCATGGTCCGAGTCGGGTCCTTGTCGTCTCGAGTCGGGTTCTCGGCTCACATATAACACGTACATATGCACACATGACAAAGCACATAACACATAAAAGGTTCACGTTTATCATTAAGTTTAATCAGTTAACTAGTCACATAACGTACAAGTATGTTGCATCAAGACACACGAAGGTTCTAGATTTCGAGTTGTCACAGTAAAAAAGATCAAACTCTTTCTTGAATAAAGCAATTTTGTTCTTTTTTATCTGTTTACCCCCTTCAGCTTTAATGCGTGAAGCTTCCCAAACTGATTTAGATGACCCATCATGATTAAGTACTGCAAAAGTATCATTTCTGATTGCTGACTGGATCAACGCAATCATTCTCTGTTCGGCAGCAAACTCAGATTTATCTTCTCTGGATAACTTCTTGAATGAAAGTTCTTCGCCTTAATCATCTTTTGGCCGTTCATATCCAAACTTTAAACCGAACCAGCTTTCATAAGCATACGCTTTCGCCCAGTTAAGAAACCGTTCTTTCCACCACGTATAATCCTCAATGCTTTCCAGAGCTGGTGCCTTTGAATGTGTTCAGTAGAAGTTATCATGCTTGATGTTCTCATTGATCGTTTTTGTTATTGACTTTGGTGTGACAGTTGATGTTTCAGACGACTCAGATGTAAACGCGTTGTAGAACGTGTTGTAAAACTCTTCAGCC
Organism: Helianthus annuus; assembly: GCF_002127325.2. Classification (NCBI taxonomy): domain Eukaryota; kingdom Viridiplantae; phylum Streptophyta; class Magnoliopsida; order Asterales; family Asteraceae; genus Helianthus; species Helianthus annuus. Next base: position 55,405,115 of record NC_035437.2, read on the forward strand.
ATGATGTTTTTTCCTCGAATCACCTGAATCACGCAAACAAATGATTAGTTCAAAAATTTATCCAACAACTTGAATCGGATGGGAGGTTGATTGATCGGACAGTATGCTTGCCGATCGGCTGACTTGTTCGATAGGTCGGGCTGGCCGATCGGTTGGTGCTGACCGATCGGTTGGGTTGTTCGATCGGTCGGGGTAGCCGATCGGTTGGCTTGTTCGATCGGTTAGGCTAGCCGATTGGAAACGCTTCACACAGAGATGCTAGCCGATCGGTTAGGCTGGTCGAACGGTTAGGCTGGCCGTTCCATGTGATACACTGAAACGAACAGATTGATCGATCGAACAGCTTGTTCGATCAAGTGATAATGATAACCGTTTCAATGACAAGATTATTGATCAATCGGCTAACCTATTACACTAAATGACAAAACTAAGGTGGCGATTTGACATATTGACCTCAATGATGAACCTTGATTTTTACAACTGAATCACATGTAATCTGACACTTCACTCAATATTCAATGTATATTAATTGTAATAGAAATCACATGTATAATGAATATAATGGCCGACAAATTCTGATAACATAATTCTCTTATTCAGCCTTTTATAGCTAGTGGGCTAGTGCAATGTACATGATTGGGCCGTTATTATGTCATCACATGGACTTTCATCTATTATCAGATCACATGCATTTCGATTTAGGTTATTAATGATGGCAGATAATTGATTAATGCGCATTCTTGGGTCGCTCAACTATAACAGATCATGCGCATTTCTGAATTTATTAAATGCTTTTGGCCAACAATTCTTAATTCACAACTCAATCTCATTGGACCTCCAATAACATGTGCCAAACTATGAATTTATGTGCAAACCGACAACTGATCATGCAAACCGAAACAATCTTAGTTTCTATAGGACCTCTAAAATTTAGTAAACCAATACAATTAAGAATCAGTAGATCATGTGAAGAGTAAATGTTGAATGACTGACAATGTTTACTAAATGTTGACAAGAAAGATTGCAGTGTTGAGTTATGTGGCCTAAAAGGTGAGCTGTTATAAGATGATTTGCTAACCGATCGGTTTAGTTTGACAGGTCAACACTTTAAATGACAGTATTGCAGAGATGCACTGAAACGAACAGGTTGTCCGATCGGCTATGTTGTCCGATCGGTCAGCAGTCAATAAAGTCAAATCTTTTAATGAATGGCAGTGCAATGGATCGGACAGGTTGTCTGATCGGCTATGTTGTCCGATCGGTCAGCAGTCAATAAAGTCAAATCTTTTAATGAATGGCAGTGCAATGGATCGGACAGGTTGTCCGATCGGCTATGTTGTCCGATCGGTCAGCAGTCAATAAAGTCAAATCTTTTAATGAATTTACAAAAACAACTTTGGTTCGGACAGCTTAGCCGATCGGTCGACTTAACCGATCGGTTGGCATTCAAGTGAAACATGAACATCAACAGTAACCATATTTCTACTTTTGTTCGAACAGAAAATCTTAGATTTCTCTCAAACCGTTAGGAATTAAGATCTGAAAATTTGTAGGCTTGTAGATCAAGTACTTTCGCACAACATATCCAAAAATCAGCAATTTTTAACCGTAAAAAGTCGTTTAATTTTGCGAATTTCAGTTAAAAACATGAATAGATGAAAAAGTGAAGAAATTTTGACAAATCTGAATAAAATCGACTCTGAATCTGATGAATTTCTGTGCGGAATTGTGTGTTTGATCCGTGCAATCGAGCTCCTGCTCTAATACCACTTGTTAGGACCGGTTTTGACTCCGAAACGATTGCGTAACCGAACGTGTGACGTGCGGAATCCGTACACGAACGTGATCGAACACACGAGAACGTAATATAATCGTGATTCTACTAATCAGATCTGAAATTGTACAGCACCTGAAGCACGTACACGAGCTTTCTCTCTCCAGGCTTTCTCTCTCTAGCTCTAGATCTCCTAAGCTCCAAAATGTGCAAAAGTATCAAAAGTTCTAAATTTAAGCCCTAAGACTTCTTTTTATAGGCAAAGCATATAAGGAGAGTTCCCCTTATTTACAATAATGCCACCTTGACTTTTCTCTACTAATTACAACATAAAGCCTAGAATCTAACAGTATAAACACTAAACTTCTTCTGTTTCAGCTACGGTTTGAATTATCGGAGGCGATAGACATTACTGCACCAACACGTCCTGCACCACTTATTACCAACAATTTTTGAGTTTTCATTTTTCAATATTTGTACTTTTTGATTTCGATTGGATGATCGATCTGATGAGCTTTTATTTTCATTTTGAATTTTTTCTGAATTTTTAATTTTTTTGTTTCTGTTCTACTTTCTTCTTCAAGGGTTTTTGCGTAGAACATTCACCCTTTTCAATTGATTGCAGAAGAGTTTTCTGAAACTTTTCTTTTAATTCCAAAAACAATTTTTGTTTTTCAATTTTTTCATTTTCATCATCAGATTCTTCATCGCAATCTTCAATTTTGACTTTGTCAAAATTTGTGACATTATCACTTATTGGAACAGAATTAATCGGTTTTGGACATGAGAACTCTAAAGAAGTCACAAAACCTTTCAATTTCTTTTCAAGTTCATCAATTTTGTTCCTTGAATTCTCAGCTTCATTTTCAAACTAAGATATTCTCTCAAAATGAGACTTGATTGTTTTTTCATTTTCAATTTTAATGTTTTCAAGAACAGACTTTTCATTTTTCAAAACTTCTATCTGTTCTTGAAACTTTGTTTCATTTGCTTTCAAATTTTTGTTTTCAAGCTTTATCCAGAAATCTTCATTTTCTAAAGATTTCTTTTTGCTTTCAAAATCTTCTTCTTTCTTTTTCAAAACCTTGTTTTCTAATGTCAAACTGTTCAACTCACTTAACAGTTTAACATTTTCAGTTTTCAACTTCTTACAATGTAACAACTGTCACTAAAATCAATAATTAGGACGATAATTAGTCAATAAGAAAACCCTAATTGAGACACCCAAGTAATTCTGCATTAGCCCTAAAATTTTCAGAACAATCGGAATCAGGATCAGGGCCCCTAAAACTCGAGGGGGCAAACCCTAGTTGGATGTTTATCTAAATAAAACGTTGGGACAATCTGATTTGTTAAATTAGTTGATTCAGCAAGCCTAGTCCCGAGCCTAGGCAGCCTATAATTAGACTGCTTAGCTTACGGACCGTAAGGGATCAGGCATACGGTCCGTAAGGGAGTCCCAAAAATTAGTATAAATAGCAGACATTGGGACATGAACAGAGAAGTTGAAACGACGCACAAATCTTCTGTGTACGTCGAGTTGAGGCTGTTATATCACAATTAAACACACACGATCACGAGGTGCTGCCGCAATCAGGGTAATAACTCGATCGCTATTACGATTCAACGTCCGATCGATTATAACTATCCAACGATTGTTTGAGTGCTACTCAAATTGAGCTGATACTTTGTTATTCATTGTGATTTCGACTTGAATGTTTGAGTGCTGTTCGAAATTGGACTATGCTCTGTCATTTGTTGTGAATCCATTGAATTATTAAGTATTGCACTTATTAATTGTTGTGAGGGTTTAATCTCGTGAATTGACGTAACTGCTGAATTATTTACTAACCCGTTTGTGTGTGTGCATTTTATTTAAATTAGGTTAATCAGAGACAAATCAGTAAGGCTTAAACTCTGCTCGTAAAATCTGCAAAGTGAGTCATTCTCTTTTTATCAACTATTTTACAAAACTCCAAGTTATTTTCAAAGTTATAATTACAGGGATTAAGTCTTTGTAATCACCAAGTTACAGCCGGTATGTGGGGTTTTGTATACATTACTTGATAATCTTCAACATTGGGGCAGCCAATGGGTGATATGACCATAATCACAGACACCATTGGACAGGTGGGCCAGTGGGTCGAGTGGTAAAGTACCGTGGGTAGTTGGTTTGATAATCAGAAACATTGTGATCGCTCTTAATACTGTGAATTATAACTAATGTGTCGTTTTAGTAAAATGAATGATTCACTCAGTATTTCCCCGCTGACAAAACCTTTTTCAAACATGGTTCAGGTGATATGTTGTGAGCAAAGAAAGTGCCGTGAAGCACTCCCAGCTTAGAAAAGTGGCTCATTGTAAATAAATAAAAGAAACATGTTTTGAAAATAAAGATTTCCCAGAGAAATCGCATTATTGTAAATTACGGGAATTTATCCCTAAATTATGAAACGGGCAGTTTAAATCATTAAAAGATCCTGTTTTAAAAAGACTTCCGCTGTCGCCTAAAATTGAAATACCGCAGGATTTCTGTCCCGTGGCTCCTGAAACGGGTCAAACCGGGTCGGGGGCCGTGACAGAAATAAGGTGGTATCAGAGCCACTGTTTAAAGCTTACTGATTAAGCTCACTGTTCTAATTGATTTAAGCCTATTGAAAAACAATTAGGAAAATTTTATTTACCATTTTGTGAATATATGTGCATTAACTTATTAATTGTTGAAATTACAGTATGGGTAAACAAAAGATTTCTGCTATCTATCGCAAATTAGATAGTACACCTAAAGAACAGGGAACCTCTTCCTCCAAATCTTTCATCGAGTTAGAGGAAGGAATCTTTGTTCGTAAGGCAAATTATGAAAATCCACTTACACCGGAGAAAAGGAATTTGATTATTAGGAAGGGTCAAGAGAAAAAGAAACCCCAAACCAAGAGATTGAGGTTTAACCCGGAGATTCAGGAAATTAGCAATAATTCACCAGGGGAAAATAACCTAGATGAAAAATAGGCAAATCTGTATCTGCTCGCTACCGTAGCAGAAAATGCAAATCTTTAAACTTTAAATCTAGAAATAAGTACTCCCCATTAAATAAATAAATAAATCTGAGAGTGTTCTGTTTGCTGTTATGTTGTACAAATTAGTGTGCAATAAAAATGTTTATTTGTTAAGCTTTGTTCCAAAGTTTTAACTTAACATTTTGTGCATTTTGCATATATGCTACACAGCATGAGTGAGCTATCCGAGGCGTTTCAGAACCTCAACCTCTATCCTGTGCCAATTGAAGTCTCCCACAACTTCACTGGTTACATTGCTGACATAGAGGAACCTCTGGAAATCCAAGCTCCACCCCTGGAAAAAGCAAAACCTAAAAAGAGGAGAAGATATGTAGGATGGAGAAAAGTGCGTAGAACGAAACCCGCAACTAGGAGACTCCCTAAAATAGAAAATCCTGTGAGTGTGAGCAAGGGAAAGGAAATAGAAACTGGAGAAAGTTCCAAACAAGCAGGGATAGAAATAGGGATAGACCTAAAGAAAAAGGGAATAGAGATTGGAGAAAGCTCTAAACAGCCTGAGGAGATCACATTCCAGGACGAAATAGACCGTCTACTGGCCAATTGTGATGTCATAGAGCCTGTCAACAATAATCTCTTCTCTTATCCTGCCACAGCCCAATTCCCAATAAACCTAGAACCAATGATTCCAGACCCACTAGTCCACACACGACCATTATGCCAAATGGAAGAATGGTGGACCAATGACTGGCAATTCCAAAATATAGTTAATAGTCCCTATAGTTTTCTCCCACAGTTTGATCCAGAACCTGTCCCCAATCCGCCAATGAGCTATGAAAACCTGGCCGAACTTCATCAGTTTGGTGAAGAACTGATAGGCACTGGGAATAGGATTAGGGAAATTGGGAAGCAGATTTCCTGGAAGTATGACGAAAGGGAACGTCACTACTGAACTGCCAGTTGATCCAAGAATAATGGGAAGGGTTTGGAAAAGTTTGTTTGTATTATAACTAATATCGTAAAATTAACTCTGTAAAATGGGCAATAAAACAATGTAAGATAAAAGGTGTGTATTGAAGCAAATATAATCTATAAAACAAAACAGAAGTCGAGGCATCGACAATTTTGGTTATATTTGTATGTGTTTATCTGTGCTGACTTTATTACCAATAATTAGATACTAATAATTCCTATCAATATAAATTAGCAGATGGAAAACGCTAGTAATGAACCAGTTAATCAAGAGAATCAATCTGAGCAAAATCAGGAAAACCAATACATGGCTAGACAAGATATTGAAAATATCATCACTCAAGGGATAGCCAATGCTATTCCAGAAATCATGGCTGCTGCTTGGAAACCTGTTGAATCACAACAAATCATTCCTAGTAAACGCACTCCGAAAGATAACGGTAGTAATAGCATAAATGGAGGCAGCAATCATGACACTCATGATCCACAACAGGCCCCATTCCCTAAGAAAATGAAAGCTGCAACGCCTGGTTGCACTTACAAGGAATTTCTTGCCTGTAAACCAGCAGAATTTGCAGGTAATGAAGGGGCAACTGCAACACTGCGATGGTTAGAGAAAACCGAAGCAGTAATTGCAATAAGCAAATGTGCTGAAGAAGATCAAGTGATGTATGCGTCAAACCTGTTCAAAGAAGGGGCGCTAGAATGGTGGAACACAGTGCTACAAGCAAAAGGAAGAAGGGTGGCCTATGCGATGAATTGGGAAGAATTTAAGAGTCTTGTCGAAAGAAAATTCTGTCCCGAATACGAAAAGGAACAAATGGCAAACAAGTTCCTGAGTCATCGTATGATAGGCGTAGATTGTCAAGGATATACTTCGACATTCTTCGAATATGCGAGAGTGGTACCTAACCTGGCTTCGCCAGAACCGGTACTCATTTCCCGTTATATTTGGGGATTAATCGGAGAAATCCGTAACATTGTTAAAGCTGCAAGACCACGCACTATTGACGATGCTGTAGAGTTAGCCAACACCTTAACCGATGAACTGGTGCGCACAAGAGAAGAAGATCGAAAGAAGGAATTGGCTCAGAAGATTACCCAGGGATTTCGTATGGGTAATAATAACCGCTTTAAAAGAAGAGGAACAGGGCAATCCTCAACCCCGCCATTCTGCAGAAATTGCAAGAGAAAGCATTTTGGAAGATGCTATATAACCTGCAATTTTTGCAAATCAGTAGGACATAGTGAAGATAACTGCAAAAAGAAAGCCATAGTCTGCTATAACTGTGGAGAAACCGGACATTACAAAACAGAATGCCCTAAATTGGTTAAAGCCGCAGATAATAAAGGCAAGTAAGCTGAAGGGGCAACTAAGAAGAATGCTCGCGCATTCCAGCTGACCACTCAAGAAGCCGAACTCATTCCAGACATGATAGCGGGTACGTTCTTACTACATAACGTCTATGCAAAAGTATTATTTGACTCTGGTGCAAACCAAAGTTTCATTAATACTTCATTCTGCCAAGCTCTTAACCTACCTTTAACTACCCTTAGGCAGATTTTTACAGTCAAAACGGCAGATGGAAATTCTGTCAACATAGATAAGGTATTGCAAGAAGGAAAGATAGAACTATTAGGCCATAAGTTTTCTGCAAACCTGTTACCTATGAATTTAGCCGGATTCGATGTAGTATTAGGAATGGATTGGTTAGTCGCCAACCATGATCGAATCCTATGTGATAAGAATTCCGTAGAAATCCGTACCCCCACAGGAGAAGTAATCTTAATTACAGGAGATAGACCTCGAAAGCCATTAAAATTCATTTCAGTAATGAAATTAAATTGGCTAGTTATTCAAGGAAACAAGAAATAGTGTATATGATTTCTGTAATCATTAACACTAAAAGTAAGGAACTCCAGGACATCCCTATAGTTTCAGATACCCAGATGTCTTTCCAGAAGAATTACCTAGGTTACCACCGGATAGGGAAGTAGAGTTTAGAATTCATCTAATTCCAGGTACTACACCAATAGCTAAGGCACCTTATCGATTAGCACCTACTGAAATGCTAGAATTGAAAAAGCAATTAGATGAATTACTAAGCAAAGGATTTATACAACCTAGTTCATCCCCTTGGGATGCACCAGTGTTGTTTGTAAAAAAGAAAGATGGGTCGATGAGAATGTGTATCGATTATAGGGAATTGAATAAGGTTACAATTAAGAATCCATACCCACTACCTAGGATTGATGATCTTTTTGATCAATTGCAAGGAGCTAGGTATTTCTCTAAGATAGACTTAAGATCTGGATATCACCAGCTGAAAGTGCAAGAGGAGGACATACCTAAAACTGCTTTCAGAACTAGGTATGGTCATTATGAGTTTACAGTCATGCCCTTCGGATTAACAAATGCTCCAGCCGCATTTATGGACATGATGAATAGGATCTGTAAACCATACTTGGATAAATTTGTAATCGTGTTCATTGACGATATACTCATTTATTCCAAAAGTCAGGAAGAACATTGTGAGCACCTGCATGCACTCTTAACCTTGTTAAGAAAGGAAAAGCTTTATGCCAAATTCTCAAAGTGTGAATTCTGGCTGCAGGAAGTACAATTTTTAGGTCATATGGTGAATCATGAAGGAATTCACGTAGATCCTGCTAAAATAGAAGCAGTCACCAATTGGAAGGTTCCACGAACGGCTATGGAAGTTAGAAGTTTTCTAGGATTAGCTGGATATTATAGACGATTTATTAAAGATTTCTCTAAGATAGCTGTACCTTTGACTAAGCTAACCTGTAAGGCAGTTAAGTTCGAATGGGGACCTAGACAAGAAGAAGCTTTTAGGATTCTAAAGCACTAATTGACGAATGCTCCAATCTTAGCTTTACCCGAAGGAACCGAATATTTTGAAGTATACTGTGATGCTTCAAAATTAGGATATGGATGTGTGTTGATGCAACGCAAAAAGGTAATTGCGTATGCCTCTAGACAGTTGAAAAAGCACGAAGAAAATTATACAACTCATGACCTAGAGTTAGGAGCCATAATTTTTGCCCTTAAAATTTGGAGACATTATCTGTACGGAAGTAAGTTTACTATCTATACAGATCATAAAAGTTTAAGGTATATATTTGGGCAAAAAGAGCTAAACATGAGGCAAAGAAGGTGGATGGAAATCCTAAGTGATTACGACTGTGATATTCAATATCACGAAGGGAAAGCAAACGTAGTCGCAGATGCCTTAAGTCGTAAGTATCATGAAGAGCAAAAACGAGTCCGTGTTCTTAGGTTAAATCTACAATTAGATTTAATGGAACAATTAAAGAAAGTTCAAGGAACGACAATCAAGGACGATGCCGAAGGAATGAAAGGTTACCTAAAGGAATTAGAACAAGGAAAGGATGGAATTTAGAGATTCCACAAGAAACGAATTTGGGTACCTAAGCAGGGAGAATTAAGAAATAAAATTTTAGAAGAAGCACATAAATCTAGGTATACTGTACATCCAGGAAACAATAAGTTGTACCAAGATTTAAGAAATAATTTCTGGTGAATAGGAATGAAAAAGGACATAGCTGAATATGTAACCAAGTGTCTTACTTGTTCGCAAGTTAAGGCCGAACACCAGAAACCTTCAGGACTACTCCAACAGTTAGAAATGCCTGTATGGAAATGGGAACTCATAACAATGGACTTTGTTACTAAGTTACCCAAAACCAGAAAAGGTAATGATGCTATTTGGGTAAATGTGGATCGATTAACCAAATCAGCTCATTTTCTACCAATGAAGGAAACCTTTAGCATGGAAAGGTTAGCCAAGTTGTATGTAGATGAAGTAGTATCCTTACATGGAGTCCCACTCTCCATTGTATCGGATAGAGATAGTCGTTTCACTTCCCGTTTCTGGACAAGTTTCCAGGAGGCAATGGGAACCCGACTCAATTTAAGTACTGCATATCATCCTCAAACGGACGGACAAAGTGAAAGGACGATACAAACAATGGAAGACATGCTCCAAGCATGTGTAATTGATTTTGGTGGTAATTGGGATAACCATTTACCATTAATTGAATTCTCCTATAACAATAGTTATCATTCGAGCATCGAAGCTGCTCCATTCGAAGCATTGTATGGACGCAAGTGCAGAACTCCCGTATGTTGGGCAGAAATAGGAGAAAGTCAATTATCAGGTCCAGAGATTGTGCAAGAAACTACTGACAAGATATCGCAAATCAAGGAAAGACTGAAGACTGCTAGAGATCGTCAGAAGACCTATGCAGACAATCGCCGCAAGCCACTAGAATTTCAGGTAGGAGACAAAGTACTCTTGAAAGTTTCTCCTTGGAAAGGAGTGGTATGATTCGGTAAGAAAGGAAAACTAAGTCCAAGATATGTTGGACCATTCCCCGTGATCCAACGAATAGGACCAGTAGCTTATCATTTACAACTACCAGAAGAATTAGCTGGAGTACATGATGTGTTTCATGTATCCAATCTCAAGAAATGTCTATCAGACGAATCCCTGGTAGTACCTCTTCAAGATATAGAGGTAAATGAAAAGCTGAAATTCGTAGAGAAACCACTACAAATAGAAGATCTGAAGATCAAGTTTCTCAAACACAAACGACTAGTGCTAGTAAAAGTCAAATGGGAATCCAGGAGAGGACCAGAGTACACTTGGGAACTGGAATCAGAGATAAAGCGAAAGTACCCTCATCTATTTCAGTAAATCTTGAGGACAAGATTTTTCTTAAGGTGGGGAGGATGTAACAACTGTCACTAAAATCAATAATTAGGACGATAATTAGTCAATAAGAAAACCCTAATTGAGACACCCAAGTAATTCTGCATTAGCCCTAAAATTTTCAGAACAATCGGAATCAGGATCAGGGCCCCTAAAACTCGAGGGGGGCAAACCCCTAGTTGGATGTTTATCTAAATAAAACGTTGGGACAATCTGATTTGTTAAATTAGTTAATTCAGCAAGCCTAGTCCCGAGCCTAGGCAGCCTATAATTAGACTGCTTAGCTTACAGACCGTAAGGGATCAGGCATACGGTCCGTAAGGGAGTCCCAAAAATTAGTATAAATAGCAGACATTGGGACATGAACAGAGAAGTTGAAACGACGCACAAATCTTCTGTGTACGTCGAGTTAAGGCTGTTATATCACAATTAAACACACACGATCACGAGGTGCTGCCGCAATCAGGGTAATAACTCGATCGCTATTACGATTCAACGTCCGATCGATTATAACTATCCAACGATTGTTTGAGTGCTGCTCAAATTGAGCTGATACTTTGTTATTCATTGCGATTTCGACTTGAATGTTTGAGTGTTGTTCGAATTCGGACTATGCTCTGTCATTCGTTGTGAATCCATTGAATTATTAAGTATTGCACTTATTAATTGTTGTGAGGGTTTAATCTCGTGAATTGACGTAACTGCTGAATTAGTTACTAACCCGTTTGTGTGTGTGCATTTTATTTAAATTAGGTTAATCACAGACAAATCAGTAAGGCTTAAACTCTGCTCATAAAATCTGCAAAGTGAGTCATTCTCTTTTTATCAACTATTTTACAAAACTCCAAGTTATTTTCAAAGTTATAATTACAGGGATTAAGTCTTTGTAATCACCAAGTTACAGCCGGTATGTGGGGTTTTGTATACATTACTTGATAATCTTCAACATTGAGGCAGCCAATGGGTGATATGACCATAATCACAGACACCACTGGACAGGTGGGCCAGTGGGTCGAGTGGTAAAGTACCGCGGGTAGTTGGTTTGATAATCAGAAACATTGTGATCGCTCTTAATACTGTGAATTATAACTAATGTGTCGTTTTAGTAAAATGAATGATTCACTCAGTATTTCCCCGCTGACAAAACCTTTTTCAAACATGTTTCAGGTGATATGTTGTGAGCAAAGAAAGTGCCATGAAGCACTCCCAGCTTAGAAAAGTGGTTCATTGTAAATAAATAAAAGAAACATGTTTTGAAAATAAAGATTTTGTCACACCCCCAAAATCCACCTGCGGAGTATCACCGCTTGGGAGTGTGACTGACCAGGATCAAGCCACCAATCATATCGAACATAGCATTTAATTATAAAAGTAGATAATATAATTCAACAAGACATGATTGATATTCAAAACCAAACATTTGTATAAATAGCGGAAGCATGTAAGTAAACCCATCATAGTTAATAATGTAATGTCATATGCGTTTTAAGAAACAATCACGATCCTAGCCCACAACGACCTGCTCCTCCCTGTGCAAGCTCCATATACCTAACGACCTGCAAGGCATGTAACAGAGGATCAACAACTAGTTGAGCGAGTTCACAGAAAATAATTGCGTAATAGTAGGTTCGTTTGTAACAGATGGCTCTACTGGGCCGTTAGTACGTTCTATTGGTGGGGGCTTCCCATGTTGTATAACCACTAGACTACTCGTAACCATAAGTATCCTTCACAACCGAGGATAGTAGTGAGTATAAGTACACGTAGGTTTTACGTGTGTATCCTTCACAACCGAGGATAGTAGTAAGTATAAATGCACGTAGGTTTCACGTGCGTATCCTTCACAACCGAGGATAGTAGTAAGTATAAATGCACGTAGGTTTCACGTGCGTATCCTTCACAACCGAGGATAGTAGTAAGTATAAGTCTACGTAGATTGCAAGTATCTGTCCTGCACAACCGAGGACAGTGAATAGCATAAGTATGTGTCCTGCACAACCGAGGACAGTGAATAGCATAAGTATGTGTCCTGCACAACCGAGGACAGTGGTATGGTAGTCTAGTATTAGTGTCAGTACGAATCTATTCCATCTTATTCCTTCAATCCCATTCCCAAGCCCTTGGGAATCCCATGCCTTAGTAAGGGTGTGAACTCACCTTGGTTTGCTCGGTATGCTAGGTTATGCACTCACAAGTAATCAGTCCAGTCCTATTGTGTGCACGTGTAATAAATCAGTTCATGTTCGTCATGATACGCATGCGATCTATGTCATAACGAGTACTTAAGCATCTATCACGTATCACGTAAGCAGATATACAAATTCGTGCAACTTATGTTTCATGTAAGCGTCATTTACAGTTCACACAATCATGGTTGTTCACATTATACTTGACAGGATTAACATACGTAACGGAAGCGATAAATTAACAGAGTTAGTAAGTTAACAACATTCACAGCCCATTAGAGTTTCGTGCTTAACAGTGTTTACAACTTAACAGGGTTGCATAGGTACGTTCACAGAGTTAACATAACATCAGGATTGATATCTAATTGCGTTTGTTGAATGAACAGGGGTAGGCATATGTATATTACAACATCAGACTAGGCATACTTTCCAAAGGTCGAACCATTGCATGATAAACAAGAATCGGACTTAACCCTTAACATTTACAAGTCGGATACGAGGTTTAGGTTTAACACTTAAAAACGTCGGACATGGGGTTTTGGGGAGTTAAAACTCGGACCCAAAGGGGTAAGGCCACAAAGTCGGACCCCCCCCTTCATTGCTGAAAGATCGGACAGGGGCTTCCCCCTCAAAACTCGGACAACACATGCATAAGAGAACTCGAACCTATGATGTGTATCCTAAAAGTCGGACAAGATCCCCCCTTTAATACAAAACTCGGACATGTAGTCCAAGCATGAAACTCGGACAAGGGACAAGGTGCTAAACTCGGACCCTTGAGCATTCATATAAACTCGGACATGGCTTCCCTTTGTCTAAACTCGGACCACTACATAAGCTCGAACCCCATGTGTTTTGTTATAAAAGTCGGATCCTCATTGTAACACATAAAACTCAGAATTTTTTTTGCTTTTAATCAATATTCGGACTAAATGATTTCATATAAAACTTCGGACCATGAGCTCCTTATAATAAAAAATCTGACATAAATAATGAGCATACTCGGACCCTTATATCACACATAAAGCTCGGACTAACAACATTCACAAACTCAGACTAACAATCATGCGTGAATTCCTAGATCATATTACAGAATCAAAGTAGCAGTTACAATTTACATTGATACGATCAGAAACCCTATTTCATACTTTATCAACACAGAATCAATTCAATCTTCAGTAGTTGACCAAAACAATCATCTAAATCAAGAATCTTTATCATCTAACAATGATTACACAATCATCATCGTTCTTTCACAATAATTCAGAATCAATTAACAAGGAATAGCACATGAAGAACTAGGGTTTTCATGAATCATACAATTTAGAATTGAAAACAATCAATCAATCAATTAAGGTTTACAAGTATTACGATGATCAATAAACACCTTGAATGATCCTAGAAGAAATATAGAATCAAAGTGTTGAATGTCTTGCCAATGATGATGGTGATGATTGCTAGGAGTTTAGAGAATACAGTGCTTTGGTTCTTGTGAAAATGATTAGTGAAAAGGGATTAGGGTTAACAATGATTAGAGTTTCACTAATTTCTCTATGCATCCCTAAGTATCATAATTTGCAATAGCACACCACCTCAAAATAGTTCACAGTTTCACCACCACATTCATACATTTGACAAATCTTTCATAATCAACACATATACTTAACTGAATCAAAAACGTTACAACTTCACAGCAAACTAATTGTGCAAGCAAACAATTAAACAATCAATAGACGTGCAATAAATGCGAAATAGAAATCTTGGAAATTCGAGTTGTCACATTATCCCCAACTTGAAAGAAATTTCGTCCCGAAATTTAGCATGCGGTTACTGAGGAAGCTAGGTAAGTTATGTCGTTCACTGGTTTTCCTGGGGTGTCACATCATCCCCCCGTTGATTTGGAATTTCGTCCCGAAATTCCGCGGTAGTAGCTTCAGCCTCAGTAGTGGATGCATTGGTTCCGAGTAACTGGGGGTACTTTTCTTTCATTTGGTCTTCGCGTTCCCAGGTGTACTCTGGGCCACGTCGAGAGTTCCAACGAACTCGAACAAGAGGGATTCTCTTGCTTTTGAGGACCTTAACATCCCGGTCAGTGATTTCAACTGGTTCCTCGACGAACTGCAACCGCTCGTCGATAGGGAGTTCCTTAAAAGGAATTATGAGGGTCTCATCTGACAGGCACTTCTTCAGATTCGACACGTGGAATACGTTGTGAACTGCACCGAGTTCAGCTGGTAGGTTTAGTCTGTAGGCTACTTGGCATATTCTTTCAATGATTTCGAACGGTCCAACATACCGTGGATGGAGTTTGCCTCTTTTACCAAAACTAACCACACCCTTCCAGGGTGAAACTTTGAGTAAAAACCCGGTCCCCGACCCTGAAATTCCAATGGCTTCCTATGCTTATCTGCGTAGCTTTTCTGGCGATCGCGAGCTGCCGCCATGCGTTGTCGTATCTGTGCAATTCGTTCAGTAGCGTCAACTATCATTTCTGGGCCTGTAATCTAACTATCCCCTAACTCTGCCCAACCGAGAGGTGACCGGCATTTACGTCCATACAATGCCTCGAATGGAGCGGCTTGAATGCTGGTGTGGTAACTGTTATTGTACGAAAACTCCACTAAAGGGAGGTGCTTTTCCCAGCTGTTGCCGAAATCGATAACACACGCCCGAAGCATGTCTTCTAGAGTTTGAACCGTGCGCTCAGACTGCCCATCCGTCTGAGGATGATACGCTGTGCTCATGTCTAATCGTGAGCCGAAAGATTTGTGTATCGCTTGCCATAGTTCTGACGTGAATCGTGCATCCCGATCCGAAATGATGGAGGTGGGCACCCCGTGCCTTGAAACAACTTCTTTAAGATAGATGTCTGCGAGAGTGGAGAACTTATCCATTTCCTTTATAGCTAGGAAGTGTGCGGACTTGGTGAGTCGATCCACAATCACCCATATGGTATCATTCCCACGCTGGGATCTAGGTAAGCCCGTAACAAAATCCATGGAAATTTCTTCCCGTTTCCACTGTGGTATCCTGGGTTGTTGAAGTAGACCCGCTGGTTTCTGATATTCAACCTTGACTCTTGCACAGGTCAAGCACTTGCCGACGTAAGTTGCAATGTGGGCCTTCATGCTAGGCCACCAATATGTAATTCTAATGTCGTGGTACATTTTCTCCGACCCTGGATGTACCGAGTAGCGAGATTTGTGTGCTTCATCCATCACAAGTTCTCGTAAACCGCCATAGAGTGGGACCCAAATACGCCCCGTTACATAGTAGGCGCCGTCTTCCTTTTGTTCCATACGTTGCCTTGAGCCGCGTAAGGCTTCAGCCTTAACGTTTTCGGGTTTTAATGCTTCTATCTGAGCAGCTCGTATCTGTGTAGGAAGACTGGACTGAATAGTAAGCTGTAGCGCTCGCACGCGCTTAGGTAGGGTGTCCTTTCGACTGAGGGCGTCGGCCACAACATTGGCCTTGCCTGGATGATACTTGATGGCGCATTCGTAGTCGTTCAGCAGTTCGACCCATCTTCGTTGACGCATGTTCAAATCCTTTTGCTGAAGGATATGCTCGAGACTCCTGTGATCGGTGTAAATGGTGCACCTGGTACCGTACAGGTAGTGTCGCCATATCTTCAGCGTGAACACAACAGCTCCCAGCTCTAAATCGTGCGTCGTGTAGTTCCGTTCATGAATCTTGAGTTGCCGTGAAGCGTAGGCAATAACTTTATCCCGCTGCATCAATACACACCCGAGTCCTTGTATTGACGCGTCACAGTAAACCACAAAGTCTTCCGTGCCCTCTGGCAACGAGAGAATAGGTGCGCTGCAAAGCCTATCCTTTAGGTACTGAAAAGCCGTTTCCTGGGAATCTCCCCAACGGTAGGTGACACCTTTCTGTGTCAGCATAGTAAGCGGCTGCGCGATCTTCGGAAAGTCTTTAATGAATCGTCTGTAATACCCCGCCAAACCCAAGAATTGGCGTATTTCCGTCGGTGTACGCGGTGCAGGCCAGTTCCTGATCGAATCAACCTTGGATGGATCAACATGAATCCCATCCCTGTTCACCACATGACCTAAGAAGTGGACTTCACGAAGCCAGAAGTCGCATTTAGAAAACTTTGCGTACAATTGCTCCTTTCGAAGAAGTTCCAAGATAAGACGTAAGTGCTGCTCGTGTTCCTCCTGATTCTTGGAGTAGATCAGAATGTCGTCGATGAAAACAATGATGAACTTGTCAAGATAGGGTTTGCACACCCTGTTCATAAGATCCATAAATACGGCAGGCGTGTTTGTAAGCCCGAATGGTATGACAAGAAACTCGTAATGGCCGCAACGAGTTCTGAATGCTGTCTCGGAGACGTCCTCATCCTAGACTCTCAGCTGATGATAACCAGACCTTAGATCAACCTTGGAGTAGTAACTCGACCTTTGCAACTGGTCGAATAAGTCGTCAATGCGTGGAAGAGGATAACGGTTCTTCACTTTGACCTTGTTCAGTTCACGGTAATCAATTTCACACCCTGAAGGTGCCATCCTTCTTTTTCACCGATAATTGGTATCCAATAGTTCTTGTAGCTCCCCAAGGTGAAGAGATAGGTCGGATAAATCCCTTATCCAAGATTTCTTGTAGCTGCGTCGATAGTTCTTTCGATTCTGATGGAGCTAGACGATATGGTGCACGAGCTATGGGTGCTGCTCCTAGAGCTAACCCAATCTGGCATTCGACCTGGCGGTGAGGCGGTAGACCAGGTAAATCTTCTGGAAACACATGAGGAAAGTCGCGTACAACTGGATGATCTTCCAACTTCTTTTCTTTCGCTGATGCGTCAGTAGCGAGAGCCAAAATTGCGGTGTGGCCCTTCCGCAAACATTTCTGAGCCTTCAAGAAAGAGGTGATGCCAACCACAGCACCACTTTTGTCGCTTTGAACTTCGAGAGGTTCTTGACCAGAACGAGGAATGCGAACAATCTTTTCTTTGCATAGGATTTCTGCTTGCTGTTGCTGCTGGCGATTCCGATTTGCAGGCCGTGGGCTCCTGAATCCTTAGCTTCATGGCCCATCTTGAGACACCTCTGGTAACGTCCCTCGTTGCACTAACCACCGTGGTGTCTGTTGCATTAGTTACACATTGGGTGAATTCCCCGATATCCACCCTGCCCCTGACCACCAGAAGTTGGCTGACTCGCTCTGGTGATCACTATTCTTGCGCTGTTGCTGTGCCTGAGACTGAACGGTAGCGGAACCCTTGCTGGAATACCCATCCCATTTCCGCTTGTTGTCACTAGGAGTAGCGAGAGTAGCAGAAGTGATAGCGGTAGTAATAGCGCTGATACAACTAGGCAGCCTGTTCTGTTCCACTGCCTGATCCGTGAGGCGATGAGCAAGACGCTGAATGTCTTGGTTATTGTCGAGGTTAGCCGATGCAGCATGGCTCTGAATCTCTGAGGCTAGACCTTGAGGTACAATTCGATACGCTTGCTTGGAGGGTCCACCATGGTTGGACACAAGATGGCCAGTTCGTTCGACCGTTTCGTATAAGCTTCAATTTCTGACCCCGTCATTTTCAAATGGTAAAGCTCCACGTCCAACTTATGGATGTCATCACGCGTGCAGTATTCCCTTTTTAATGAGTTCCTAAAAATCGTTCCAAGGGGTAGCGTTAGCAGCTGCCAGCCCTAATATCTGAACTTGCGCGTTCCACCAGGTTGCGCGTTCAATTTCTTCCAACGTAACAGTGGCGTACTTGACTCTGCGAGCCTCAGGGCATTCACACATCTCGAATACCGACTCGAGCTTCCCAAACCAATAGAGTAGCCCCACAGCTCCTTCTGTGCCACTGAATGTGCTTGGACGGCAGTCCATGAAGTTCTTGAATGTGCAGACAAGTTGCTATGCGTTCTGACCCGTTGCGCGAGAAAGATAGGTCAAGGTTAAGCGCGAGAGTTGGGTCAAGAGAGTAGGATCTAACATCCTAGGATAGGTCTGGAATAGCAGGTTATACTTCCTGCTTGTGCGGCTGTAAGCGCCACAGCAACTTGTTCGTTAATGAGAGCCGTCAACTGGGCTTGAGTCATGTTAACACGTCCAAAAATGATCGAACAGTAAAGGTAGCATAAGTATGAATGGTTCGCGAGTAGTGCGATGACAGAAAAGTGTAGGCACATAGGTGTTCTCAAGCAGAAACAAGTAGTGAGCAAAGTAATGTAAGCATACTACGAGCAAAGTTCTATGCAATTCTAGCATGTAGGCAATAAACATAAACCTTATTACCTAGGATGTCGAGTCTTGCACGTGGAGCGAAGCGTCGTTGTGGATCGTTGAGAGCACTGTTCTGGTTATAGTCTGATTTTAATAAAAACGTTTTCCCATATTAAAACCGAGTTCTCTATAACCAATGGCTCTGATACCAATCTGTCACACCCCCAAAATCCACCTGCGGAGTATCACCGCTTGGGAGCGTGACTGACCAGGATCAAGCCACCAATCATATCGAACATAGCATTTAATTATAAAAGTAGATAATATAATTCAACAAGACATGATTGATATTCAAAACCAAACATTTGTATAAATAGCGGAAGCATGTAAGTAAACCCATCATAGTTAATAATGTAATGTCATAAGCGTTTTAAGAAACAATCACGATCCTAGCCCACAACGACCTGCTCCTCCCTGTGCAAGCTCCATATACCTAACGACCTGCAAGGCATGTAACAGAGGATCAACAACTAGTTGAGCGAGTTCACAGAAAGTAATTGCGTAATAGTAGGTTCGTTTGTAACAGATGGCTCTACTGGGCCGTTAGTACGTTCTATTGGTGGGGGCTTCCCATGTTGTATAACCACTAGACTACTCGTAACCATAAGTATCCTTCACAACCGAGGATAGTAGTGAGTACAAGTACACGTAGGTTTTACGTGTGTATCCTTCACAACCGAGGATAGTAGTAAGTATAAATGCACGTAGGTTTCACGTGCGTATCCTTCACAACCGAGGATAGTAGTAAGTATAAATGCACGTAGGTTTCACGTGCGTATCCTTCACAACCGAGGATAGTAGTAAGTATAAGTCTACGTAGATTGCAAGTATGTGTCCTGCACAACCGAGGACAGTGAATAGCATAAGTATGTGTCCTGCACAACCGAGGACAGTGAATAGCATAAGTATGTGTCCTGCACAACCGAGGACAGTGGTATGGTAGTCTAGTATTAGTGTCAGTACGAATCTATTCCATCTTATTCCTTCAATCCCATTCCCAAGTCCTTGGGAATCCCATGCCTTAGTAAGGGTGTGAACTCACCTTGGTTTGCTCGGTATGCTAGGTTATGCACTCACAAGTAATCAGTCCAGTCCTATTGTGTGCACGTGTAATAAATTAGTTCATGTTCGTCATGATACGCATGCGATCTATGTCATAACGAGTACTTAAGCATCTATCACGTATCACGTAAGCAGATATACAAATTCGTGCAACTTATGTTTCATGTAAGCGTCATTTACAGTTCACACAATCATGGTTGTTCACATTATACTTGACAGGGTTAACATACGTAACGGAAGCGATAAATTAACAGAGTTAGTAAGTTAACAACATTCACAGCCCATTAGAGTTTCGTGCTTAACAGTGTTTACAACTTAACAGGGTTGCATAGGTACTTTCACAGAGTTAACATAACATCAGGATTGATATCTAATTGCGTTTGTTGAATGAACAGGGGTAGGCATATGTATATTACAACATCAGACTAGGCATACTTTCCAAAGGTCGAACCATTGCATGATAAACAAGAATCGGACTTAACCCTTAACATTTACAAGTCGGATACAAGGTTTAGGTTTAACACTTAAAAACGTCAGACATGGGGTTTTGGGGAGTTAAAACTCGGACCCAAAGGGGCAAGGCCACAAAGTCGGACCCCCCCTTCATTGCTGAAAGATCGGACAGGGGCTTCCCCCTCAAAACTCGGACAACACATGCATAAGAGAACTCGGACCTATGATGTGTATCCTAAAAGTCGGACAAGATCCCCCCTTTAATACAAAACTCGGACATGTAGTCCAAGCATGAAACTCGGACAAGGGACAAGGTGCTAAACTCGGACCCTTGAGCATTCATATAAACTCGGACATGGCTTACCTTTGTCTAAACTCGGACCACTACATAAGCTCGGACCCCATGTGTTTTGTTATAAAAGTCGGATCCTCATTGTAACACATAAAACTAAGATTTTTTTTTTGCTTTTAATCAATATTCGGACTAAATGATTTCATATAAAACTTCGGACCATGAGCTCCTTATAATAAAAACTCTGACATAAATAATGAGCATACTCCGACCCTTATATCACACATAAAGCTCGGACTAACAACATTCACAAACTCAGACTAACAATCATGCGTGAATTCCTAGATCATATTACAGAATCAAAGTAGCAGTTACAATTTACATTGATACGATCAGAAACCCTATTTCATACTTTATCAACACAGAATCAATTCAATCTTCAGTAGTTGACCAAAACAATCATCTAAATCAAGAATCTTTATCATCTAACAATGATTACACAATCATCATCGTTCTTTCACAATAATTCAGAATCAATTAACAAGGAATAGCACATGAAGAACTAGGGTTTTCATGAATCATACAATTTAGAATTGAAAACAATCAATCAATCAATTAAGGTTTACAAGTATTACGATGATCAATAAACAATTACCTTGAATGATCCTAGAAGAAATATAGAATCAAAGTGTTGAATGTCTTGCCAATGATGATGGTGATGATTGCTAGGAGTTTAGAGAATACAGTGCTTTGGTTCTTGTGAAAATGATTAGTGAAAAGGGATTAGGGTTAACAATGATTAGAGTTTCACTAATTTCTCTATGCATCCCTAAGTATCATAATTTGCAATAGCACACCACCTCAAAATAGTTCACAGTTTCACCACCACATTCATACATTTGACAAAATATTTCATAATCAACACATATACTTAACTGAATCAAAAACGTTACAACTTCACAGCAAACTAATTGTGCAAGCAAACAATTAAACAATCAATAGACGTGCAATAAATGCGAAATAGAAATCTTGGAAATTCGAGTTGTCACAGATTTCCCGGAGAAATCGCATTATTGTAAATTACGGGAATTTATCCCTAAATTATGAAATGGGCAGTTTAAATCATTAAAAGATCCTGTTTTAAAAAGACTTCCGCTGTCGCCTAAAATTTAAATACCGCAGGATTTCTGTCCCGCGGCTCCTGAAACGGGTCAAACCGGGTCGGGGGCCATGACATACAATTTACCTGCAAAATAAGAATCTGTTTAACATCCGCTTGCTTCTCATCCTTCAACTTTTTGACCTCCAATGTCAAACTTTCCGCCTCCTTCATGAGTTGGCCATTTTCATCTTCAAGTTGATCATATTTAGAGCTCACTGATTTAGAACTTGAAGATCCAGTCTTCACAGATTCTTCTTTCTTTATGATTTCCTTTGTTTTCATGTTGTATGTTCCTGCACAAAAGATATTAACGAAATCAAGAGGATTCGCATTCTTATCAATATAACAACCTCTCTTGTTATCATATATCAAATCTCTTTTTGCTGCACAACATACATTGATTCTTCTGTGTATTTCATTTATCACATCTAAGTTCATTTCACCTAGATTCATACTTACCTTTTCTATCATTCCTTTTTTCTTTTGATAAACTTCATAACTGTGTTTTTTGAGTTTGCTGATGAATTCTTTGAGACGTAACTTTGAAAAACTTGAATCCCCTTTTAAATTTTTCAAAATTTCAATCCAATCTACAGATAATGCATCTGCAAACTTTGCTATCTTTTCTGCATCTGACAAATATATCTCATGATGTTTTAATTGTTCAAGTAAAACAACATATCGGTTTACTAGATTATCTAATGATTCATTTTTCAAACACACAAAATATTCAAACCCCTTTACCCAACCAGCCTTTCTTTCATTTCTATAACTGTATCTGGGCGTTTTAATTAAATTTACTGGTCTGGTTGAGCACGGGGGCGTGTTCAGTGAGCACGGCCCCGTGTTCAGACTCTGTATCTGGGTATTTAACTAAAAATATGCAACACGGCCCCGTGTTCAGTGAACACGGCCCCCGTATTCAGGCTACTATAAATGCAAACTATACTAAAATGCATAAAAATGTGCGCGCGTTTTTTTAAAAAGATTTTGAAAAACTGATTAGGCCGTCGATTTTAAGCTTTCTTAAAATCATTGTGTCCCCGGCAGCGGCGCCAAAAACTTGATGTACGTGAAGTGTGTTATATTTTAGGTATGTATTTTAAGCCCTTTTGCACTTTTTAGCCAAGTTTTAAATTTATAAAACACGATATTTACTAACACTAAACACACATATGGGCAAGTGCACCCATCGTGGACGTAGTATAGTGTTGGTAAGATACCGAGGTCGTACAAGGACACAAGAGCTTTTAATACCGGTTTATCCTCAACGTCTAATCAAACCAAAATGTTAGAAAAAGATTTTAAACTAAGATAATAAAACTAACTAAAATGCTGAAAATAAAATAAAAATAAAAATAAAAATAAAAATAAAAACAGGTAGACAAGATGAATCACTTGGATCCGACTCGTGTGGTAGTGTAACCTTTAATTATTTTCGCACTTTTGCACTTGTTTATGAGATTATCTTATATATTGTAGTAGGCCCCTCTTTTGAAGGCGACGTTACCCTCAACCCACTAGTTTGAGTCAGCAAGGATACAATCCTAAAGGGTCGGATTATTGAAAGATAATTAATTAAGTTATTAATGCATAATGTGGTAGGCCCCTCTTTTGAAGGCGACGTTACCCTCAGCTAAGTAGTCTGAGTCAGCATGGATACATTCCTAAGTAGTTGGATTAAAGTTTTAATAGTAGTTTAACTTATGAGGGGGTCAAAGAGTTTGGACCCCCGCCATCCAATACCTTTGGGTATTGAAGGAAGTCCTACTAAATTTGACCCAGGTCCTTTGCAGGATCTATACACTGAACAATGGCAAGACTCTTACCAAACCATTCACTTAACCCCCGACCAGGTAGCCAACATACCTCCATATAGACCGTGGAGATATGAATGGTGAAAATCTTTTATTTTATATAGACAGTAAAATAATGCCAAGACACCACGGACAAACGATAAGGAAGAATCACCTTCAACATAAGAAATTAGTAATAAAGTCACTAATACAAAACCAATTAAAAAGTGCAAAAGATTAATAATAAAAAGTATCACACTAAACACTTGTCTTCATCAAGTGATGTAAGAGACTTAGGTAAACATGGCCTTTGATTGTCAAGAACTCTTACGATCAATCTTGGATCCCAAGACGAATCACACACTCTATGATGGACAATGGATGATGGTGGTGTATGATGGTGTTATGGTGGTGGTGGGTGGTGGGTGAAGTGTGAGAGAGGTGGTGTGCCAAGGGATGAGTTGAAATGGCTCCAAACACTCCTATTTATAGGCTGAACAGAAGCTCGGGCACGGCCCCGTGTCCATCCTTGTCTCTCTCCTCATTAATTGTAATTCGCAATTACAATAAATACGCCTGCAGGAATCTGACCACGCCCCCGTGTCCACTGGGCACGGCCCCGTGGTGGGCAATAGAAGCTTCTAAATGTTTCTCTTTTCTGCTGCTTCTTGGGCACGGCCCCGTGCTTCGCTGAGCACGGGGCGTGTTCAGTCTTCTGTTTCCTTGGTTTTGCTTGGGAAGATGCTGTTGAGGAGTCGGGTATTCCACTTTTGCTCCTTTTCTTGTATTTATGTAGATTTTCCTGTCTTTTTGCTTCTTTTGTTGATTTGAGCTCATTTAATCCTGAAAATACAAAAGGAAGACAAAAACACACTTTTTCCAACATTAGTACTAAAAAAGGGTTAGTTTTATGCCACAATTGATATAATTTATATGTTGCATTTTGCGCATATCAATTACTTACGACATTAAGCGAAACTAAACAAAGTTCAACTTAGTCACTTTCATTAAGTAACAACTTACTGTTGAACCATTCGATTAACGATTTCGGTAGAGGTCGATGACACGTAGTTTAGATACTGTGTTTATTTAGAAACTTATAAGATGTTCCGGGTTAGGAATATTGTAGAATGCATGCTAGCAAGTCAAGTCTTGGAAACGACATCACAACATCACAAAGTCGTATATAGCTAGCTTTGCACAGGAATATTCAAGTGAGTTCATAACCCCACTTTTTACAGTTTTACACTTTTGTAAATGTTTTCGGGGTGGAAAGCCATGCACGTTTTTTTCAGAGACATACAAAGTTTTCGACAAACAAAGACTGTATATTTTTAGATAAAGCACGTTTTGCAAGAACATACAATGTTTTGAACCAACGCAAAACTCGTATTTCTAAATCATATCACCAATGGATTTTGAGAAACTTAAAAGATTTACGAACAGTTTATACTAAACATACCGGTTTTTACAAAAAAAATGCGTATTTTCGAAATGTGAATGATTTTCATAACTAGGGAGTTGGCCTTAGAGGCTGGGAGGTTCAGCCGAGTGGCTGGGGAGGTTCAGCCGGGTGGCTGGGGTGAAATACATGTGACAGTAATTACGGATACTTTTATACATGGTATGGTTAGCTTAAGGAGGGTTACTACTAGATCATGTGAGTGGGTAGGCAGGAACTGAAGGCCATTAATCCTCATTGTAGGACCGAGGGTCATTTGCGGTAGATCTATATGGGTGTAGCGAGCCCAGCCCCAGGCCCAACAGAACAGACCTCGGGGTGACTTTGAGCTCAACGCAAAAATATGCTAGGTTTGAGTCTTCCTACTGCACTTCACACATATCAATGGCCTTGCAAACCATTGGTGATCTCTTTATTTCCTTATTTGCTACATACTAGGGATTTTTATCATACACACTTACTAAACGCTTGATTTATACAAAATAAAAACCATGTTTTATACAAACTCAAAGTATAGGATTATACGGATATAGAGTCAAAGTCAGGGCGGGCATTGACGGTTATACATACTTTACAAATACATGGTTTTAAGATCATAGATCGTTATAAATACAAAGTCTTCATATAACGGGGCAAGAAAATGATTTTTGATTCGTTTTCTCAATACTATTTCAAAAACCGGTTATTCCAAAGATTTATTTCAAATCTTTCACAACTCAAAAGATTTATTTCAAATCTTTTACCAACAAACTATGAACTTGCTCAACTTTATGTTGATTTTTCGCATGTTTCTTTCTAAGGTCGCTTTTCAAAGCCAAGGCACGGTTGGAATAGGAGAACCATGTGGAGTCGAGTACTTAGTAGGCGTTCAATTTCTAAAAGACTTAGCTTATTTGCTTCCGCTGTGCAATGAAGATACCAGTCCAGTCACGCCAGCTCTGATGATTTCGGGGTGTGACAGATTGGTATCAGAGCTATAGGTTACAGCGAATTAGGTTTCTGTCGAGGTACCTAGGCTCTAACCTCACTTTTCTCTGGGAGTTAGACTATTAAGACGTTGAATACATACAGAACGCCTAGTACTTGAATATGGTCTCCAACCATTGCCGAAAAACAAACAGTCAAAATTTTGTTTTCAAACAATACGCTAAAGTGGTGTTTTATACACAGTGCATAAAACAATTACATACAGTACTCAACACTCTGAGAATTTGGGAAACATGCATTTAAGACCTTCGAAAGCTTATGTTGAAATTCATTCAAGGTCATCACGTAGGAACCACGATTATTAACTCGGGCACACACTATTATCCATGATGTATATGATATTTTAACTTCCCGAGCAGGCAGCCTACGCATAACAGACGCTAGTGCACGAGGATACATGGAACTCAAATCTTATGTCAACAGATGTCGGAGTACATCACATTCTATGTGAAACGAAACACTAGTGCACAGGTATACGTGAAACTTAAGCTATACATCAACGGAGGTTGAAGTACGACACATACGACAATCAAGGCGAGGCCTTTGAGAAGAAACGATGGCGCAATTCAACGACGACGCTAGATTCCTATCAGCAGGAGAACTATCGATCAGGAAGCGGCGGTTTGGCGTGCTATCCTGCGGACGACACGAGTCATGCTAAGGAGAAGACGCATGCTTTTGTATTCCCCCTATCTTATTTATGATGAATACGCTATGTTCGACATTCCATGGTAATGTCACTTAACAACCGGTCATCACACGCAAACCCCAGGTAAAGTCCTCAAAATTTCTTTGAAATTTCGAATTTCACGCTTACTGAGTAGATTTTCGTATCTCTACTCCTCTTGGAGGTCACTGTATCACGATCATTTCTTTCATTATAGCGAATACTCATTTGCTTTGTTTCTTGAAAATTTATGTGTTACACATGCATAGGTTTGTTAGCATGTGGTTTCGTTTCGAATAAGCGTTACATTAAAGTTCAAATATTGATTCGCTAAACCTAATTATTGATTTGTGATTCGAATGACTCGCATTATTGTAATTGTTGGCTCCTTTGTTATCAAGTCAACACATTTTTTTTGAAATTTATTTCTTTTCAAGTTACATACATGGTTTTCGTTGCGACCATGCCGAAAGTTTTCTTGTTGATACATGTAATTATTGTTGGCTTGCGCCGAAATCAAATTCAATTGTTGAACCTGTCCATTACACATATTCAATTCAAAGCATCATATTCAAATCAATTTTTATCAAGCACTTCATTTGTTTCGAGTCATAGTAAATTTGTTTGGTTTACGACTCCATTAAGTCGTTTGTTGATTTCGACACCTTGTGGTGGTATTTTCACTTACTTGAAGCTTGCGCTAAACTCGTTTACATATCTCATGCACGGATTTAATAATTTATTGATTTAGATTAAATCCGCTTTGATTTATCACATTAAAACAGTCTTAACACAATCGTGTGATAAGACAAGGGTACACAAAATTCATTTCATATTCTGGTGTACCTCCTAATGGTCCCTTCAACATCGAACGAATGTTTTGCGATATTCATTACTTCTTCGTCTTCGATCGTAAACATTATTTCTTTGATGTTCAAATTTCAATTGAAAATCCTATGATGTTGTTAGAAACAAAGTTTCATATTTACTTCATTTGCTTTCAATTGACTGCAAAACAGCGGTGACACTTGTTCAATCACCCCTATTATTGAAGTGCTTCATTCAATGTGACACCTTGTGGCGTCGGTATAACTTGCATCTTGTGCTGATCCCGAGCGAGCGTCTTATGCAAACTGTTACATTTGAGCTTGTTGATTCTAAGTTCATCTAGTGGATGTTATTGCCTCTAGAACTCATTTACATATTGTGAACGTTCATATGGAATTCGATTGGTCGAAGTTCCTGTTCATTGTTGGATCCCTGTTAACTTAGTCACATTAGTGACTGTACCTATACGTCTTGTTTCCTTTGATATCAGTTTCTGCAACACATCTCTTTTAAACTGTTGGATTCTTATTGTTGAGGAATGTCCTTGAATTTACATGATTCGAATAAGTCTTGTTTCGATCACGCGGTCATTCACTTTGTTATCATTCGGAGTTACCTGCGAACAACACAATTCTGGAGAGATAACATAGTCTAAATTTCGAGGACGAAATTTCTGTAACAGGGGGAGAATGTGACAACCGGTGATTTACGGCACCTAATTACGAAATTAATAGGTGATTAACGCGATAATAAATAGTGTTTACAGCGCGAATTAACTTAATTAGGCCTTTGGAGTGCCTAGGAACGTCTATCTGACTTTACGGTGCGCGAGCTGTGATTTGCGGAGGAGCATGCTAAACGATAAGCGATAACGAAACAAAACCGTATGAAATACTGATAACACCGACAAATACGGATGTCCTGCGAATATTCTATATTCATGAAATTAATTTTTGTGAATTTATTGGACTTCCGAACGTCACAAAACACAGACGCAAACGAAAAACATGGAAACGGTAACACACCGACAATCAACGACGAAACTGACGCTCCGGACTCGAACTTCGTCTCGATAATAATATATTTTTATATATTTAGCTTCGTTGTTAAATTTTAATATACGTAGTTGAAATCGGATCGGAAAACGGATCAGAAACGGAAAACAGGGAAATTACGCGATTTACCGTTCACGACGCACGAACGTGACAACATCGAATACCGACACTATTTTATGTATTTTTTAATCAACAATTATAATTCACTATATTTTTACGATAATCGGATATTGATATCGGGTCACGTAGGAACGAGCGGGCCAGTTTAAGCGCGAGATTGGGCTTGTGGGCCTTGGGCCCAAGCCCAAATCCCACTAAATCACACTCTTATATAATGACTATTGCCCCTTTTTGTTTGAGCACAAATCACACAATCAGAACATTCGACACACACACAGGGTTTACTCTCTCTCTCCCGTGAACAAGTATGGCGGAGCCGGTCGGAGCTCCTGCGAGCCACGGCGGCGGCGCCGCCGCTAGCGGCGGCGGTGGAGATTCCGGCGACAATTTGTTCTGTGTAACGAGACCCCCTTTCCTGTCTTCGATCGGCAATGGACCACCACCACCAACGTTGGGTGGTGGTGACCGACGGTCACCCAAGAGGAGAGAGAGAGAGAACCCGGCAGTCGGAGGCTCGGACCGCCGGTCGGTTCTGTCTTTTCCGGTGGTCGGTTCGTTATTTCGGTGGCATTTCGACGAAAGCCGGCGACTGAATACGATGGCGGCAGGCACGAGTCTCGTAGAACGGCGGTTGCGCAGCGGTCCGGTGGGTAGCATCTTGGTCCGGAGGTTTATGTCTCGGACCGGGGGTTCGTGTCAAGGACCAGCAGTCCCTGTATTTATCCGTCGGGTTTCAGCGAGGATCGAAGATGATGATGATGATGTTGCCGGTTTGAGTTTGGTTCGGGTTTAGTTTTGAGTTCGGGTTCGACTCATGGTTCCGGTTCTCAGCTCAGGTGCAGTTTGGTTCTTCTCATATTTCGGATCAGGGTCACGGGTCAGATTATGGGTTTCAGTTTGGTTCAGGTTTCGGTCAAACTTAGTCAACATATTGGGTTGACTGGTCAAACCAAGTCAAGGCTGGTCAAACTCAGTCAACGGGGCTCGGTTCAGGCTTTTCGGGACAAGATGGTTCGACTCAGCTTACGAGTCAACTCAAACTCGGTCAAACCGAGTCAACTCGGTCAACACAGTCATACCGAGTCAACTCAGTTGACTCGGGTCAACTCAGTTAGCCTTTTCGTCATAAGGATGGTAAAAATTTAGAAAGATTATCCTTTACGTTCGTTAGATATTATTATACGCGAATTCGAGCTCGAACCGATTTAGTTTACTATTTAGTTTATATTTCGTCATTTTTACGAAAATTACATATGTTGATTGAGACTCGATTGAAATTTTGATAAAATAACGACGACTTGTGTCGTCGGGGGCGTCCAAAAACAGCGGAAACTCTGCCCGTTTTTCGAGAAAATCCATAAAATAATTACGTTTTATTATAAAATGAAGCAGAACCGATCGACTACAAATGATTTTTATAAAACAAAATACAGGTGTATATTACTTTCAACGACATTTCACAACATCACGAAAGCGATGATTCGAAACTACTTACGACAACTATTTATAAAAATAAATGTAGTTTACATTTATTTCAAACTTTCGTATAACACAAAAACGTTTTATAAAAATAAATATATTTTATATTTATTTAAACATCAAGCAATACGAAGCCGTTTCACGAAAATAAATATAGTTTATATTTATTTCAAATATCAAACGACATGATTTCGTCCTATAACATAAATATAGTTGATGTATTTACTTCAAACGGCAAACAACACGACCCTTTTCATAAAAATAAATATATTGTATATTTATTTTAACAATCGAACAACACGACTTCTTTTATGAGGATCAATATAATTTATTTCCTTATTCCAAAGTTCAAACGACTCTTGTTCGTCTTACAAAGTAAATATGGTTTACATATTTACTTCAAATATCAAACGCGATGTATAATACGAGTTTGTCATATACTATTTTCGTATAAATATTCTTTTATACACATACGACTTCTTGATACGGCTAACACAATTACAACGACATATTTATATTTTTATATAAATATTTAATTGTTTTTAAATCTCTCGAGAATCAAGTATTTTTGAGACTTATTGATTACTTACGACATTAAGCGAAACTAAACAAAGTTCAACTTAGTCACTTTCATTAAGTAACAACTTATCGTTGAACCGTTCGATTAACGATTTCGATAGAGCTCGATGACACGTAGTTTAGATATTGCGTTTATTTAGAAACTTATAAGATGTTCCGGGTTAGGAATATTGTAGAATGCACGCTAGCAAATCACGTCTTGGAAACGACATCAAGACATCACAAAGTCGTATATAGCTAGCTTTGCACAGGAATATTCAGGTGAGTTCATAACCCCACTTTTTACAGTTTTACACTTTTGTAAATGTTTTCGGGGTGGAAAGACATGCACGTTTTTTTTCAGAGACATACAAAGTTTTCGACAAACAAAGACTGTATATTTTTAGACAAAGCACGTTTTGCAAGAACATACAAAGCTTTGAACCAACGCAAAACTCATATTTCTAAATCATATCACAAATGGATTTCGAGGAACTTAAAAGATTTACGAACGGTTTATACTAAACATATCGGTTTTTACAAAACAAATGCGTATTTTCGAAATGTGAATGATTTTCATAACTAGGGAGTTGGCCTTAGAAGCTGGGAGGTTCAGCCGGGTGGCTAGGGAGGTTCAGCCGGGTGGCTGGGGTGAAATACATGTTACAGTAATTACGGATACTTTTATACATGGTATGGTTAGCTTAAGGAGGGTTTGTGACAACCCGTAACTTCAGGTTAATGCTTTAACTTAATACAATTAAGTTGGTCTCACAATCTTTAGCATTGAATGGAACTATGCATTACTTTGTGCATTATTTGACTTACATGAGAACTTTGTGCCTTGACTATAAATTATATGTGGTGTGTGTGTTTTATGTAAAAGATAATACTTAGGGGTGAGTAGAGTAGTTAGTGAAACCTTAATAACTCCTAACCCTAACCCCTCTCATAAATCATTATACGTATTGTCAATCTTCCTCTACAATCATCTCCTGCAATCATCTTTTCATCATTCTTGGTGGCACAAGCTCTCAATCATCACTTTTGATCTCTCTCTTCATCTAGAATCAATCTAAGGTAAACGTTTAATGATTATTTGTTGTTAATCATTGGTTATTTGATTCTTGCAAAACCCTAGTTATCCAAACAATGACTCTGTGTTTATTAAAAATCCTGATTGTTTTTGCAATGGTTTGTGGATAGTTGTGTAATCAAATGCCTGATAATTGGATGCCTGATATGTTAGAATTGGTTGATTGTTGATTAGGTTACAGAATTTGCCAATGAATGAAAAGTAGAGTTTTGATCGTAACCTGTAACTGTTCCATTGGAGTCTGTGATTAGGGTTTGAATATTTCGTATGATTGATTGTTAGTCCGGAGATTCGTGTCAGGGTTTTGTGAAGTCACAAAGTCCGAGTTTTGATTGAATGCTTGATCCGAGCTTTGTAAATGAAACATGGTCCAAATTTTGTAATGCATGTATGGTCCGAATTTTTGCAATACATGAATGGTCCGAATTTTGTTAATCAAGTATGGTCCGAATTTTTATTTGAATGTATGATCCGAGTTTTAGTGGATTGCAAGGTCCGAGTTTTGTAAAGGGGTGCATGGTCCGAACTTTGATGGTGATGTTTGGTCCGAGTATTATAAGACATATGGTCCTAGTTTTTATTATGCTATATAGCCCGAGTTTTGTTAATGCCTTGTATGGTCCGAGTTTCATGATGCCTTGTATGGTCCGAGTTTTATGATGCTTGTATAGTCTGAGTTTTATATGTGATACATGGTCTGAGTTTTATGAATAATACATGATCCGACTTTATTAGAAGATCCTTGGGTCTGAGTTTTAGTTATTGTTTAATGCTAAGTTCAAAACCCTCTTAGGGTTGTATGAAGAACACCTTGCATGCCATTGTATGTATGTTACAGTATGTTTCGGTATGTTTCGGTATGTTACTGTATGTAGGTGCAATCTATGTCATGTCAATCTGTAAACAATTATCACACGGAACACAGTTGTTTGGACACCAAGGAAATGTAAACCTTATTTGAACGTAAACATTTACATTGAGTTTATGTGCAATGTACCTTAGGTCATGTGTACGGACCTAACCATTAATTAACACTGGAAGCACAATAACAAACCGAGCAAACCAAGGTGAGTTCACACTCTAACCAAGGCATGGGATTCCCGGGGTTGGGAATGGGATTGTACTTACACTGTTACTAGACTATCTACCATCGTCCTCGGATGCGAAGGATACATACGTAAAACCTACGTATACTTGTACTCATCACTGCCCTCAAGTTGCGAAGGACACTTACGTAAAACCTTTGTAAACTTATACTCACTACTGCCTCGGGTTGTGACAGGCACTTACGTAAAACCTACGTAAACCCCCGCGTACCACTGTCCTCGGGTTGAGAAGGGCACTTGCGTAAAACCTACGTAAACCTTGTATGTACTACTGTTCTCGGGTTAAGAAGAACACTTATGGTTACCCCTAGTCTAGTACATGCACACATGGGAAGCCCCCAACTATACGAACATACAATGGACTTAGTTACTAACGCATGGTGATGCAACGGACTTACTATTACGAACTTACTTACTGTGAACTCGCTCAACTACTTGTTGACTCTCTGTTACATGCCTTGCAGGTCGTTAGGTATACATGGAGCTTGCACTGGGAGGCGTGGTCGTTGTGGACAAGGATCGTGAATGCTTTAATTAAACATTTTGACATTACATATTCATACTTATGTTGGGTTTATTTTTATGCTTCCGCTAAACATTGATATTGCACTTATGTTTTGAACACCTTTCATATTGGTTTGGTTGAATTACAATTACTTTTACTTATTACTTACATGTTCAATATGATTGGTGGCTTGATCCTGGTCAGTCACGCTCCCAAGCGGTGGTACTCCGCAGGTGGATTTTGGGGGTGTGACAGATTGGTATCAGAGCCATTGGTTATAGCGAACTTGGTTTTAATGTGGGGAAAAACCTTTTTATTAAAACCAGACTGTAACCTGTACAGTGCTCAACAATCCACAACGACGCCTCGCTCCACGTGCAAGACTCAACATCCTAGGTAATTTGGTTTACGTTTATTGCCTACATGCTAGAATTACATAGAACTTTGCTTGTGGTATGCCTAGATTACATTGCCTAATATTCGTTATTGCTTGAGAAAACTTGTGTGCTTACTCTCCTCGGTCATCGCACTATTTGCAAACCTCTCTCACTTATGTTACATTTGCTATGAAGATCATGGCCGGACGTATTAACTTGACTCAAGCCCAGTTGACGGCTCTCATCAATGAACAAGTTGCTGCGGTACTTGCAGCCGCACAAGCAGGTAGTATACCCTGCAGTTGTGACTCACACTAGGATCTTTAGATCCTACACTCCTAAACCAACTTTTGTGTTTAACCTTGTCCTATTCTTACACACTAGGTCAACACGCTCAGCAACCTGTTTGCACTTTCAAGAACTTCATGGACTGTCGTCCTAGCACGTTTAGTGGCACCGAAGGAGCGGTTGGACTCCTCCATTGGTTCGAAAAGCTCGAGTCGGTATTTGAGATGTGTGAATGCCCTGAGGCTCACAGGGTGAAGTACGCCACTAGTACCCTAGAAGGAATTGCGCTAACTTGGTGGAACGCGCAAGTTCAGATTTTAGGGCTTGCAGCTGCTAACGCTACCCCTTGGAATGATTTCAAGGAACTCATCAAACGAGAATACTACACACGTGATGACATCCACAAGTTGGAAGTGGAGCTCTACCATCTGAAAATGACAGGGTCGGAAATTGAAGCTTATACGAAACGGTCAAACGAGCTGGCCATCTTGTGTCCAACTATGGTTGACCCTCCAGTCAAGCGCATTAAGTTGTACCTCAAGGGGTTAGCACCAGAAATTCAGAGCCATGTGACATCGGCTAACCTTAATAATATCCAGGACATCCAGCGTCTTGCTCATCGCCTCACGGATCAGGCAGTGGAACAAAACAGGCTACCTAAGCGCATCAGCGCTACTGCTACCGCTACCACTCGTGCTACACCTGCTACTCCCAGTGACAAAAAGCGGAAATTGGAGGGGGATTCCAACAAGGGTTCAGCTTCAGTTCAGTCTCAGGTTCAGCAGCAAAAGACTGACCACTACCAGAGTCCCAGTCAGCAATCTTCTGGTAGTCGCGGGCAGAGAGTTTATCGCGGAAATCACCCCACGTGCAACAACTGTAACAGACACCACAGCGGCCAGTGCAACAAGGGTCGTTGTCAGAGGTGTCTCAAGATGGGTCATGAGGCCAAGGATTGTAGGAGCCCACGGCCTGTAACTCAGAATTAGCAGCAGCATCAAATACCGCAGAATCAGCAACAGGGCAACAAGGGATGTTTTCATTGTGGCGCTGAAGGTCACTTCAAAAGACACTGCCCTCAGTTAAACCGAAACCAGAACAACAACAATAACCAAGGCAATGGAAACAACAACGGTGGGAACAACAATGGCAACGAAGCTAGGGGACGTGCACTTGTGTTGGGGCAGGGAGAAGCAAGGAATGATCCCAACGTGGTATTGGGTAAGTTCCTTCTTGACGACTTTTATGTTACTGTATTGTTTGATTCGGGTGCGGATACAAGTTATATGTCTCTAAAAGTTAGCCAAATGTTAAAACGTGCAACAACTCCCTTAAACACCAAACATGTCATAGAGTTAGCTAACGGTAAAAGTCTAGAGGCCACACACATAGTTCAGGGTTGTAATCTTATCCTCGCTGGTCAAACTTTCTCTATCAATCTTATCCCTATAGTTCTGGGTAGTTTCGACATCGTTATTGGCATGGATTGGTTATCCCAACATCACGCAGAGATCTTGTGTAAGGAGAAGATCATTCGTATTCCCCGTTCTGGTAAAGAACCTCTCGAAGTTCAAGGTGACAAGAGTGGTGCCGTGGTTGGCATCAACTCCATTCTGAAGGCTCAGAAGTGTTTGCGAAAGGGTCACACTGCCATTTTGGGACTTGTTACTGATGCATCAGCGAAAGAGAAGAGATTAGAGGATATCCCTGTTGTATGCGATTTTCCTCAAGTGTTTCCTGAAGATTTACCTGGGCTACCGCCTAACCGACAGGTCGAATTTCAAATCGAACTCGCTCTAGGAGCAGCATCAATAGCTCGCGCACCGTACTGATTAGCTCCAACCGAACTGGAAGAACTGTCAAAGCAATTGCAAAAGCTCTTGGATAAGGGCTTTATTCGTCCTAGCTCTTCGCCTTGGGAACCTCCAGTGTTATTCGTGAAAAAGAAGGACGGTACTTTCAGGATGTGCATAGATTACCGCGAACTAAACAAGGTGACAGTGAAGAACCGCTACCCTCTGCCGCGTATTGATGACTTATTCGACCAGTTGCAAGGGTCGAGCTACTACTCCAAGATTAACCTGAGGTCAGGTTACCATCAGCTGAGAGTCCGGGATGAGGACGTCTCCAAAACAGCATTCATAACTCGCTACGGCCACTACGAGTTTCTAGTCATGCCATTCGGACTAACAATCGCGCCTGCAGTTTTCATGGATCTTATGAACAGGGTGTGCAAGCCCTATTTAGACAAGTTTGTGATTGTTTTCATTGACGACATCCTGATCTACTCCAAGAGTCAGGAGGAACACGAGCAGTATCTACGACTTATCTTGGAACTTCTTCGAAAGGAACAACTGTACGCCAAGTTTTCAAAATGCGACTTCTGGCTCCGTGAAGTCCACTTTCTAGGCCATGTGGTAAACAAGGATGGGATCCATGTTGATCCATCCAAGGTAGATTCGATTAGGAACTGGCCTGCACCGCGTACACCAACGGAAATACGCCAATTCTTGGGTTTGGCGGGTTACTACAGACGATTCATTAAAGATTTCTCAAAGATTGCGCAGCCGCTTACACTACTGACATAGAAGGGTGTCACCTATCGTTGGGGTAATCCCCAAGAAACCGCTTTTCAGCACTTAAAGGACAGGCTCTACAGTGCACCTATTCTTTCATTGCTAGAGGGCACGGATGATTTCGTGGTTTATTGCGACGCATCCATTCAGGGTCTTGGATGTGTGTTAATGCAACGTGGCAAGGTCATTGCCTACGCGTCACGTCAACTTAAGGTTCACGAACGGAACTACATGACGCACGATTTGGAGCTGGGAGCTGTTGTTTTCACGCTTAAGATATGGCGACATTACCTGTACGGTACCAAGTGCACCATCTACACCGATCACAGGAGTCTCGAACATATCTTCAAGCAGAAGGAATTAAACATGCGTCAACGTCGATGGGTTGAACTACTGAACGATTACGAATGCGCCATCAAGTACCATCCAGGCAAAGCCAATGTTGTAGCTGATGCCCTCAGTCGAAAAGATACTACACCTAGGCGTGTACAAGCCTTGCAGCTCACTATCCAATCCAGTCTTCCTGCTCAGATACGAGATGCTCAGGTAGAAGCATTGAAACCAGAAAATGTCAAGGCTGAAGCCTTACGCGGTTCAAGGCAGCGATTAGAACAAAAGGAAGACGTTGCCTACTATGTAACGGGGCATATTTGGGTCCCACTATATGGCGGTTTACGAGAACTTGTGATGGATGAAGCACACAAATCTCGCTACTCGGTACATCCAGGTTCAGATAAGATGTACCACGATCTTAAAACAACGTATTGGTGGCCAAGCATGAAAGCCCTCATCGCAACGTACGTCGGAAAATGTTTGACTTGTGCGAGAGTCAAAGTTGAATATCAGAAACCATCAGGCCTACTTCAGCAACCCAAGATACCGCAGTGGAAATGGGAGGAAATTTCCATGGATTTTGTTACTGGCCTACCTAGATCCCAGCGTGGAAACGATACCATTTGGGTGATCGTGGATCGACTCACAAAGTCTGCACACTTCCTGGCTATTAAGGAAACGGATAAGTTCTCCACTCTCGCAGACGTGTATCTTAAGGAAGTTGTTTCAAGGCACGAAGTGCCAACCTCTATTATCTCAGATCGTGATGTACGATTTACTTCAGAACTATGGCAAGCAATGCACAAAGCTTTTGGCTCACGGCTAGACATGAGCACAGCATATCACCCTCAGACGGAGGGGCAGTCTGAGCGCACGATTCAAACCCTAGAAGACATGCTTCGGGCATGTGTTATTGATTTCGGCAACAGCTGGGAAAAGCACCTCCCTTTAGTGGATTTTTCGTACAATAAAAGTTACCACACCAGCATTCAGGCCGCTCCATTCGAGGCATTGTACGGACGTAAATGCCGGTCACCTCTCTGTTGGGCAGAGGTGGGGGATAGTCAAATCAGAGGTCTAGAACTTGTAGTTGATGCTACTGAACGAATTGCACAGATACGACAACGCATGGCGGCAGCTCAGGACCGTCAAAAAAGTTACGCTGATAAGCGCAGGAAACCACTCGAGTTCCAAGTTGGGGATCGAGTGCTACTCAAAGTCTCACCCTGGAAGGGTGTGGTTCGTTTTGGTAAACGAGGCAAGCTCAATCCGCGGTATGTTGGACCGTTCGAAATTACTGAAAGAATAGGCAAAGTAGCCTACAGACTAAACCTACCAGCTGAACTCGGTGCAGTTCACAACGTTTTTCACGTGTCGAATCTGAAGAAGTGTCTGTCAGATGAGACCCTCATAGTTCCTTTGAAGGAGCTCACCGTCGACGAGCAGTTGCGATTCGTCGAGGAACTAGTAGAAATCACGGACTGGGATGTTAAGGTCCTCAAGCACACTAGAATACCTCTTGTACGAGTTCGTTGGAACTCCCGTCGTGGCCCAGAGTTCACCTGGGAACGAGAAGACCAAATGAAACTCAAGTATCCCCAGTTATTCGGAAACCAGGCAACCACTACTGAGGCCGAAGCTACTACAGAATTTCGGGACGAAATTCAAAATCAACGGGGGGATGATGTGACACCCCAGGGAAACCAGTAAACGATACAACTCAACTAGCTTCCTCAGTAACCGCATGCTAAATTTCGGGATGAAATTTCTTTCAAGTTGGGGATAATGTGACAACCCGTAACTTCAGGTTAATGCTTTAACTTAATACAATTAAGTTGGTCTCACAATCTTTAGCATTGCATGGAACTATGCATTACTTTGTGAGTTATTTGACTTACATGAGAACTTTGTGCCTTGACTGTAAATTATATGTGGTGTGTGTGTTTTAGGTAAAAGATAATACTTAGGGGTGAGTAGAGTAGTTAGTGAAACCTTAATAACTCCTAACCCTAACCCCTCTCACAAATCATTATATGTATTGTCAATCTTCCTCTACAATCATCACCTGCAATCATCTTTTCATCATTCTTGGTGGCACAAGCTCTCAATCATCACTTTTGATCTTTCTCTTCATCTAGAATCAATCTAAGGTAAACGTTTAATGATTATTTGTTGTTAATCATTGGTTATTTGATTCATCCAAAACCCTAGTTCTCCAAACAATGATTCTGTGTTTATTAAAAATCCTAATTGTTTTTGCAATGGTTTGTGGATAGCTGTGTAATCAAATGCCTGACAATTGGATGCCTGATATGTTAGAATTGGTTGATTGTTGATTAGGTTACAGCATTTGCCAATGAATGAAAAGTAGGGTTTTGATCGTAACCTGTAACAGTTCCATTGGAGTCTGTGAGTAGGTTTTGAATATTTCGTATGATTGATTGTTAGTCCGGAGATTTGTGTCAGGGTTTTGTGAAGTTACAAAGTCCGAGTTTTGATTCAATGCTTGATCCGAGCTTTGTAAATGAAACATGGTCCAAATTTTGTAATGCATATATGGTCCGAATTTTTGTAATACATGAATGGTCCGAATTTTGTTAATCAAGTATGGTCCGAATTTTTATTTGAATGTATGATCCGAGTTTTAGTGGATTGCAAGGTCCGAGTTTTGTAAAGGGGTGCATGGTCCGAACTTTAATGGTGATGTTTGGTCCGAGTATTATAAGACATATGGTCCGAGTTTTTATTGTGCTATATGGCCCGAGTTTTGTTAATGCCTTGTATGGTCCGAGTTTCATGATGCCTTGTATGGTCTGAGTTTTATGATGCTTGTATAGTCCGAGTTTTATATGTGATACATGGTCTGAGTTTTATAAATAATACATGATCCGAGTTTATTAGAAGATCCTTGGGTCTGAGTTGTAGTTATTGTTTAATGCTAAGTTCAAAACCCTCTTAGGGTTGTATGAAGAACACCTTGCATGCCATTGTATGTATGTTACTGTATGTTTCGGTATGTTACTGTATGTAGGTGCAATCTATGTCATGTCAATCTGTAAACAATTATCACACGGAACACAGTTGTTTGGACACCAAGGAATTGTAAACCTTATTTGAACGTAAACACTTACATTGACTTTATGTGCAATGTACCTTAGGTCATGTGTACGGACCTAACCATTAATTAACACTGGAAGCACAATAACAAACCGAGCAAATCAAGGTGAGTTCACACTCTAACCAAGGCATGGGATTCCCGTGGTTGGGAATGGGATTGAAGGAATGGGATTGTACTTACACTGTTACTAAACTATCTACCATCGTCCTCGAATGCGAAGGATACATACGTAAAACCTACGTATACTTGTACTCATCACTGTCCTCAAGTTGCGAAGGACACTTACGTAAAACCTACGTAAACTTATACTCACTACTGCCTCGGGTTGTGACAGTCACTTACGTAAAACGTACGTAAACCCCCGCGTACCACTGTCCTCGGGTTGAGAAGGGCACTTGCGTAAAACCTACGTAAACCTTGTACGTACTACTGTTCTCGGGTTAAGAAGAACACTTATGGTTACCCCTAGTCTAGTACATGCACACATGGGAAGCCCCCAACTATACGAACATACAATTGACTTACTTACTAACGCATGGTGATACAACGGACTTACTATTACGAACTTACTTACTGTGAACTCGCTCAACTAGTTGTTGACTCTCAGTTACATGCCTTGCAGGTCGTTAGGTATACATGGAGCTTGCACTGGGATGCGTGGTCGTTGTGGACAAGGATCGTGAATGCTTTAATTAAACATTTTGACATTACGTATTCATACTTATGTTGGGTTTATTTTTATGCTTCCGCTAAACATTGATATTGCACTTACGTTTTGAACACCTTTCATATTGGTTTGGTTGAGTTACAATTATTTTTACTTATTACTTACATGTTCAATATGATTGGTGGCTTGATCCTAGTCAGTCACGCTCCCAAGCGGTGGTACTCCGCGGGTGGATTTTGGGGGTGTGACAGGGTTACTACTAGATCATGTGAGTGGGTAGGCGGGAACTGGAGGCCATTATTCCTCATTGTAGGACCGAGGGTCATTAGCGGTAGATCTATCTGGGTGTAGCGAGCCCAGCCCCAGGCCCAACAGAACGGAGCTCGGGGTGACTTTGAGCCCGACGTAAAAATCTACTAGGTTTGAGTCTTCCTACTGCACTTCACACATATCAATGGCCTTGCAAACCATTGGTGATCTCTTTATTTCCTTATTTGCTACATACCAGGGATTTTTATCATACACACTTACTAAACACTTGATTTATACAAAATAAAAACCATGTTTTATACAAACTCAAAGTATAGGATTATACGGGCATAGAGTCAAAGTCAGGGTGGGCATTGACGGTTATACATACTTTACAAATACATGGTTTTACGATCATAGATCGTTACAAATACAAAGTCTTCATATAACTAGGCAAGAAAATGATTTTTGATTCGTTTTCTCAATACTATTTCAAAAACCGGTTATTCCAAATATTTATTTCAAATCTTTCACAACTCAAAAGATTTATTTCAAATCTTTTACAAACAAACTATGAACTCGCTCAACTTTATGTTGATTTTTCGCATGTTTCTTTCTCAGGTCGCTTTTCAAAGCCAAAGCACGGTTGGAATAGGAGAACCATGTGGAGTCGAGTACTTGGTAGGCGTTCAATTTCTAAAAGACTTAGCTTATTTGCTTCCGCTGTGCAATGAAGATACCAGTCCAGTCACACCAACTCTGATGATTTCGGGGTGTGGCAGTTTCAGCTACTTGATGTTCATTAACTGGTCATTTGTGTGAGTGTTCTCCCTTTTTGAATAAATAGGATTTATTTAAAAGTAAAAAGAACACTGAAACCGTTTGTTTTTGCTCTAGGAGACTGCGATGCATCGGCCGACGCAAGTGGTTCTGTTGTGGTGTCGTACTCCACCACTTTTTGTGTGGTCAAAGTGAAACTTTGTGTGTGAACCGCGGGCGAAGTGGATTATGGTTTAAATTTCCCATAGCCACCGTTTCCATAGTCACATGCAGTTACGGTTTGCATTTCCTATAGCCACCATTTCCATAGTCACATGCATTCGCGGTTGTGGTTTACCTTTTCGTATTAACCGCAAGTGGAAGCGGGGAAGGTGTTTGGTTATTTGTCATGTAATGCAACCTTGTGAACCGTAGGTGGAAGTTGGTGGGATCTTGATGTTGAAAAGGTGATGTGATGGCGACTACTGCACTACCCAAGGCATTAATTACACTGTAGTAGCAACTTAGCGGTCGTTCATAGTCAGGCGCATGCAATGTGACGCGCACGTGGTAATCATCAAAGAACCGTCGCTTGCCAGCTGGCGGTCATTGATTGGCGCAAAAAGCGCACGTTTTCCCTTACATTAAATGTGAACGGAAATCCTTTAGGGTTTCCCTTCACTTGTTTCAAATTTCAAGAAATTTTCCCTTTATCT
The DNA here is from genome assembly GCF_002127325.2 of Helianthus annuus. Classification (NCBI taxonomy): domain Eukaryota; kingdom Viridiplantae; phylum Streptophyta; class Magnoliopsida; order Asterales; family Asteraceae; genus Helianthus; species Helianthus annuus. The sequence continues at coordinate 55,447,787 of NC_035437.2, forward strand.
TCTTCTTCTTCTCCGACGAGTGTGTTTATTTTTTTCCGGCGGGTTCAAGTCATCTTTTTCTCTTCCCCCCTCATATCTACATTTCTGTTGATGGCTTCACCATCTATACAATCTTCTCCACCGTTGTCACTGGTGGAAGATGATGTTGAGAACGTCGATGTCGGCAGTGCTATGCCGGTGTTGAAGTGGACAGTAGGGCCATTCCGACAACTAATGTTAAACGTCAGGACGCTGGATGAATATGGAGCCCGTTATCTGGTAGTGGGCGAGACTTCCACCGATGCCCCTGCCGGATTTATAACTCTCTTTGCTGATTTCTTCGAGACCGGCTATTTCTGGTTGCCGTTGACGGAGTTCATGGCGGAGTTGCTGGAGTATTATAGAATCCATATCTCCCAGCTCAGCCCATTGGGGATGGTTCGTGCTCGCCATTTTGAGTATTGTTTTCGATCCCAAGATCTTGAGCCGGCGGGTGAGAAGTTCTGTCGGTTCTACCAGATGCAAGCCCAATTGGGTTTTTATTCTTTCCTCCTTTGGAGTGTTTTTGTGAACATTCCAAAATAGAAGTTGCCCCTTCCCACTTTGGAGGCGTAGGAGTAGTATCAGGAGCCCCAAACTGTTCCCTTGATTGCATTGTGTAACACCCCTAAAATACTAGATTATATATGTGTGAAAACATGTATAAATAGTAATTTTAATAATAAAGATAGTAAAAAATAAAACTAGGGGTATTTAACCTAGTTAAATATCAATTATAAAAGATGAAAAATCATGGGATTTTAAATCATTTTATACACTTTTAAGCTAAAGGGACTAAATTGGTCATATTGAAAGAGTGTTTTAAAAACATTGGATAAACATCAAAACACACTCTGTGAGAGTGTGTTTTGAGAGTGTGTTTTACCCTATTCGACCAACACCCAGGAGCAAACAGAATTATTGTTCTTGAACCCTAAACCACCAATTTCTATCTAATTCAAAGGAGGAAAATCGATTAGAGATCAAATTCAAGTTAAAATAGTGATCACTATACTTAGGAGATCACAAGGTATGATGAGTACAAGTCTAGGAACAAATCCTAAATGAGAAATTAATGATTTCTGAACACTCCCCATTCACTCCCAAACACTCCAAATCGTTGCTGAGATCAAGAGTTTGAGTAGATTCAGCACCTCTTACAAAAGTGAGCATAACTCATTCAACCGTTTCCCTTGATTCTTTTTCCTGCTTACTTGGATTGACCTTAGGAACATTTCCACAGGTTTTCCATGGAAAACCAAGGTCTAGAATGTCACCAAAAAGGCTCCAAAGTTGACTGATATTTCCGTTTTGATTCAATCTTTGTTAAACTTGATTAAACTTGAGTTATCTCATCTCAAACCTATGTCCTTATGCTCATAACCACTTCTATGGTTAGTTGGACTTAAAAACAAGGTTGAGACATGTAAAATCAGAGGTGTAAACCTCACAAACTTTCTGTTTTGTTTAAGGGTTTAACCTACAAGTGATGTCCAAGCCTAAAGCTTGATAATTATGTGATTTAGGATTAGCTTGGGCTATCCTACTTGAAAATCCACACATTGCTTGATGTTTTCTCATAGATTAGTTATCTTATTTCCTTTCTTATTGTATGTTCATGACCCTCCTTGAATGTTCATAACATCAAGTGTAGTGGTGAACACATAAAGGTACCTAAATGGAAGACTTGTTCTTCCTACCTCCTACATGACTTCTATGATAAACAAAGAGGTACCTAAATGAGGGATTCATCCTCCTACCTCATGCTTGACCTATATGACTATATGAACATTATATAATACTTATATATTATCCAAATAATCGAACCTTTGATTATGAATTTGTGTTCATTTGTCAAAGCATTAGATTACATCATCTAAGACTTAATAACTTGTTATGATTCTAATGGGTAATTTACCCATGAAAGCATTCTAACCCTTGGGGTTTCATAGTGTCCCTTCCAATACTCCAACCGGTATTTGATAAGGGTTCCATTCTTTAAAAACTGCATCAAGTCTTGATCTTGTCATACGAACTCTATTTCATTCAAGCATACTACATTGGTAGAGTTTTCTGGTGAACTGTCTTCTGTAAACCATCTTTGTGGAATCGACCAAGTAATGCACTTTAATCATCAACATCAACACTCGGGAAGTCAGCTAGACCGAGTATATCGTTTGCAAGCTCAACCAGCATGCTTAGTTAAACTGCATCCAGATCTCATTGTCTCGCCTTTCTGAAGTTGACCACGTAATGCACTACGGATCTTCAGCATCAGTACTCAGGATGTCAGCTTGACCAAGTACATCGTTTGCAAACTCAACGAATTGAGTTACACCCAGATCCCTGTAAAATCCCAAGGATACATCAAACCCAAAACCGAATCCTGTAAATTCCCCCCAACTACAACTTCTGATAGAGTTGGAATCCACACTTGTTAGCCTTGAACTATCAGCTCTCCTAAAGATTCCCCAGGTCTTTAGTGAATAGCATTTTGAAACTAATGTTGACTTTAGATACCTGTATGTTTGCGTGAAAAACCCTTCACCCTGGCAGGAGAATTAATTAAAATCCTCAAATATGTGTTTGTGCAAAACATTCCACGCAGAACCTTTGATATTATAACTGTAGGATCGAATTCGGCCCTGTTTGAGTCGATCAGAAGAATTCCTATCCAAATCACGAGGCGGAAACTAATGATTTAGTGCTATTTCAGTTGGATTCACTTAAATTTGCTGTTGTATTGATCAATAACACGAGTACACGTTCTGACAGCACTTCGGCAGCACTTCGTGGCTCACCGGAAGAAAACACACATACAACACCACCTAGATCCGCTTGAATGTCCCCTATATATAGATGAGGAGGTTTCGCTTATACGGTCATGTCCGTATAAGCGAACCTATCATGTTCATATAAGCGGATCTATTAACTTGTTCAAATAAGCGGACCTATTAGACTATGACACATAAGCGGACCTAGCTTCTTGACACATAAGCGAAACCTATTTTAACACTTGTTTCTAGGATTTCGTGCCATGTCTAATCTTTACAACACTAAGACTCGATGTAAGACGTAGTCGACAGACGTAGTGCACCAACAGACTCCCCCTCGGATGTTGACGGAGTCTTCGAGTCTTCGATTGTCAACCTACAGTCTTTATCAGTCTTCAATCTTCCTCTGAAGTATTTGTCATTGCAAGAATCCGCAAACTCTATCTTCATCATCAACAAACTTCTCTCTCGAATGTTGACACGGTGTCTTCAGACTCCCCCTCTCAATCTGCTGGGATCGTAGTCTGGAAATCACAACTTCAAAATTTATCTTCAAGATTGATACCTGGCTCTATTCCATCACAGAATAGTCACCTGGCACACATTTACCTGCACAATCTCTACCTTCACATAAGTTTCTTTAAAGATTAAATCTTTTATCAGTTTAGAAACTATGTGTCACACCCCCCAAAATCCACACGCGGAGTACTACCGCTTGGGAGCGTGACTGACCAGGATCAAGCCACCAATCATATAGAACAATGTATATAGTAAAAGCAAATGTCATTAAACCAAACCCATCCATATGAAAGGTGTTCAAAACATAAGTAATAGTTCAACGTTTAGCGGAAGAAAATAAGTAAAAGCCCAATCTTAAATAAGTATGTAATGTCATAACGTTCAATCATAGCATTCACGATCCTTGTCCACAACGACTTGCTCCTCCCTGTGCAAGCTCCATATGTACCTAAGGTCCTGCAAGGCATGCAGCAGAGAGTCAACAACTAGTTGAGCGAGTTCACAGAAAGTAAGTTCGTAGCAGTAATTCGTATGTTCATTTAGTGGGGGCTTCCCACGTATGTATGTACTAATAGTGGGGGTTTCCCATGATTATATTTATTACTAATGGGGGCTTCCCATGTTAATCCTTACTAGACTATTGTAACCATGTGTTCATCTTAATCCGAGAACAGGAATACGTACAAGGTCACGTAGGTTTTACGTGAGTGCCCTTCCCCGAGGACAGTGGTACGCGTGGGGTTTACGTAGGTTTTACGTAAGTGTCCTTCCGACCCGGAAGACAGTAGTAGGTATGAGTTTACGTAGGTTTTACGTAAGTGTCCTCCCGACCCGGGAGACAGTGGTAGATACTAATTTACGTAGGTTTTACGTAAGTGTCCTGACTAACCTGAGGACGATGGTATATAGTCTAGCAATAGTGTAAGTACGAGTAATTATCCAATTCAAATCTTCCCAACCCGGGAATCCCATGCCTTGGCTGTGTGAACTCACCTTGGTTTGCTCGGTATGCTATGTTATGTATTCACAAGTAATCAGTCAAGTCCTATTGCATGCATGTGTAATAAATCAGTTCATGTTCGTAATGATACGCATGCAATCTATGTCATAACATGCACTTAAGCAATTATCACGTATCACGTAAGCTGATAAACAAAGTCGTGCAATTCATGTTTCATGTAAGGGTCATTTACAGTTTGTTCGAATACTTTTATCCACCAGTATGCGTAACCAAGTTAATAAGCTCAATTGGATCATCATATGTGACGGAGTTACATTTCAACAAAGTTCCATTCATAGTTTAACTCAGTTAACATGCGTGACAGAGACAATATCCCCTCTAGTATTAATATTAGGTTACACATAAATAAGAAACTGATAGTGTTACTCACTTAACAACTTAACAGGCAACAACAAGCATTTGAAAGTTCGGACCAGGTTATCAACACTCAAAAATCGGACAAGGCATGCCCCTAAAACTCGGACAAAGAAGTGAGGGGCTTCCCTTGTTTAAAAGTCGGACATGGGGTGTGGGAGGGGTTAAAAGTCGGACAGGGGAAAGGGCCAAGAAACTCGGACCATAAAGGTGGGGGGTTAAAACTTGGACAAGCATATTGTGGACACATGCTCGGACCCCCCTATCTAGGGTTTTAAAAGTCGGATAAGGGTCTTGGGTTAAAACTCGGACCCTTATCACCCCTATAAAGCTTGGACATGTTATCATACATCAAAGGTCGGACCTTATGGTTTCATGCAATAAAATTCGGACATCCATCCATCTATTAAAAGTCGGACATGGCATCAAAAACAAAACTCTGACTATAAACAATCATACATACGAATGTTCCAATTCCTTGCGATTATATCAGTTACGTTATCACGTTCCAACGATTAAGAAAACCCTAATTCATAACTGTATGGCAGTAATCAACACAACAATCAATATTTCTTCATATCATGCATCAAAATCATCAAGCAATCGATTATACAACTAGTCAATCATCATAATCACGATAATCAGAATCACATTAACAATTATAGAACCATCATATGAAAGCTAGGGTTTACAAGTATTACAAGAATCAAGAATTGATACAATCAAACAATCAATAAGCAATTACCTTGAATTGATTCTAGTTAGAGTATGGAAATCAAGAGTGGTGAATAGCTTGAGCCTAGGATGAAGATGATGATGATTGCCAGAGAAGATCAGAGAAGTGAAAGTACGTGTTTTGGTTTTTGTGTAGTGATTAGTGAAGAGATTAGGGTTAAGAATGATTAGAGTTTCACTAATTACTCTATGCATCCCTAAGTATCATAATTTACAATAGTACACCATTTCAAAATAGTTCACAGTTTCACCACCAAATTCATACATTTGACAAATCTTTCATAATCAACACATATACTTAACTGAATCAAAAACGTTACAGTTTCACAGCAAACTAATTGTGCAAGCAAACAATTAAACAATCAATAAACGTGCAATAAATGCGAAAATAGAATCTTGGAAACTCGAGTTGTCACATTATCCCCAACTTGAAAGAAATTTCGTCCCGAAATTTAGCATGCGGTTACTGAGGAAGCTAGGTAAGTTGTATCGTTTACTGATTTTCCTGGGGTGTCACATCATCCCCCCGTTGATTTGGAATTTCGTCCCGAAATTCTGTAGTAGTAGCTTCAGCCTCAGTAGTGGTTGCACGGTTTCCGAATAACTGGGGATACTTGAGTTCCATTTGATCTTCTCGTTCCCAGGTATACTCTGGGCCACGACGGGAGTTCCAACGAACTCGTACAAGAGGTATTCTAGTGTTCTTGAGGTCCTTGACATCCTGGTCCGTGATTTCAACTGGTTCCTCGACAAACTGCAACCGCTCGTCGATAGTGAGTTCCTTAAAAGGAACTATGAGGGTCTCATCTGACAGACACTTCTTCAGATTCGACACGTGGAATACGTTGTGAACTGCACCGAGTTCAGCTGGTAGGTTTAGTCTGTAGGCCACTTTGCCTATTCTTTCAGCGATTTCGAACGGTCCGACATACCGCGGATTGAGTTTGCCCCGTTTGCCAAAACGAACTACACCCTTCCAGGGTGAGACTTTAAGTAAAACCCGGTCCCCGACCTGAAATTCCAATGGCTTCCTACGCTTATCCGCGTAGCTTTTCTGACGGTCCCGAGCTGCCGCCATGCGTTGTCGTATCTGCGCAATCTTTTCCGTGGCGTCCACTACAATCTCTGGACCCGTGATCTGACTATCCCCCACCTCTGCCCAACAGAGAGGTGACCGGCATTTACGCCCGTACAATGCCTCAAATGGAGCGACTTGAATGCTGGTGTGATAGCTGTTATTATACGAAAACTCCACCAAAGGAAGATGCTTTTCCCAGCCGTTGCCGAAATCGATAGCACACGCCCGAAGCATGTCTTCTAAAGTTTGAATAGTGCGCTCAGACTGCCCATCCGTCTGAGGATGATATGCTGTGCTCATGTCGAACTGTGAGCCAAAAGATTTGTGCATCACTTGCCATAGCTCTGACGTGAATCGTGCATCCCGATCCGAAATGATGGAGGTGGGCACCCCGTGCCTCGAAACAACTTCTTTAAGATAAACGTCTGCGAGAGTGGAGAACTTATCCGGTTCCTTAATAGCCAAGAAATGAGCAGACTTGGTGAGTCGATCCACGATCACCCATATAGTATCATTCCTACGCTGGGATCTGGGTAGGCCTGTAATAAAATCCATGGAAATTTCTTCCCATTTCCATTGCGGTATCTTGGGTTGCTGAAGTAGGCCCGCTGGTTTCTGATACTCCACTTTGACTTTTGCACACATCAAACATTTGCCGACGTAAGTTGCTATGTGGGCCTTCATGCTAGGCCACCAATATGTAGTTCTGATGTCGTGATACATTTTATCCGAACCTGGATGTACCGAGTAGCGAGACTTGTGAGCTTCATCCATCACAAGTTCTCGTAAACCGCCGTATAGTGGTACCCAAATATGCCCTGTTACATAGTAGGCACCGTCTCCCTTTTGTTCTAATCGTTGCCTTGAGCCGCGTAAGGCTTCAGCCCTGACGTTTTCTGGTTTCAATGCTTCCACCTGAGCATCTCGTATCTGTGCAGGAAGATCAGACTGAATAGTGAGCTACAAAGCTCGTACACGCCTAGGTAGAGTGTCTTTTCTACTGAGAGCGTCAGCCACAACATTGGCTTTGCCTGGATGGTACCTGATGGCGCATTCGTAATCATTAAGTAACTCGACCAATCGTCGTTGACGCATATTCAATTCCTTCTGCTTGAAGATATGCTCGAGACTCCTGTGATCGGTGTAAATTGTGCACTTGGTACCGTACAGGTAGTGTCGCCATATCTTGAGCGCGAAAACAACAGCTCCCAGCTCTAAATCGTGCGTCGTGTAGTTCCGTTCATGAACTTTGAGTTGACGAGAAGCGTAGGCAATAACTTTATCCCGTTGCATCAATACACAACCAAGCCCCTGTATCGATGCGTCACAATAGACCACAAAATCATTTGTGCCCTCTGGCAATGAGAGAATTGTTGCGCTGCATAGTCTATCCTTCAGGTACTGAAAAGCCGTTTCTTGTGTATTACCCCATCGATAGGTAACACCTTTCTGTGTCAACATTGTAAGCGGCTGTGCAATCTTTGAGAAGTCTTTAATAAATCGCCTGTAATACCCCGCCAAACCCAAGAATTGGCGTATTTCCGTTGGTGTATGCGGTGCAGGCCAGTTCCGTATCGAATCTACCTTGGATGGATCGACATGAATCCCATCCCTGTTCACCACATGGCCTAAGAAGTGGACTTCACGAAGCCAGAAGTCGCATTTTGAAAACTTGGCGTACAGTTGTTCTTTTCGAAGAAGTTCCAAGATAAGACGTAAGTGCTGCTCGTGTTCCTCCTGACTCTTGGAGTAGATCAGAATGTCGTCGATGAAGACAATGACGAACTTGTCAAGATAGGGTTTGCACACCCTGTTCATAAGATCCATGAAGACTGCAGGCGCGTTCGTAAGCCCAAATGGCAAGACTAGAAACTCGTAGTGACCGTAGCGAGTTCTGAATGATGTCTTGGAGACGTCCTCATCCCGGACTCTCAGCTGATGATAACCAGACCTTAGATCAATCTTGGAGTAGTAACTCGACCCTTGCAACTGGTCGAATAAGTCGTCGATGCGAGGAAGAGGATAACGGTTCTTCACTGTGACCTTGTTCAGTTCGCGATAATCAATGCACATTTGAAAGTGCCATCCTTCTTTTTCACGAATAATACTGGAGCTCCCCAAGGCGAAGTGCTTGGACGAATGTAGCCCTTATCCAAAAGCTCTTGTAGTTGCATTGACAGTTCTTCCAGTTCAGTTGGAGCTAAACGATACGGTGCACGAGCTATAGGTGCTGCTCTTGGAGCTAGCTCGACTTGAAACTCGACCTGGCGATGAGGCGGTAGACCAGGTAAATCTTCAGGAAACACTTGAGGAAAATCACGTACAACTGGGATATCCTCTATCCTTTTCTCTTTCGTCGATGCATCAGTAACTAATGCCAAAATGGCAGTATGACCCTTTCGTAAACATTTCTGAGCCTTCAGGAAAGAGATGATGCCAACCACAGCACCACTCTTGTCGCCTTGAACTTCGAGAGGTTCTTTACCAGTGCGGGGAATACGAATGATCTTTTCGTTACATAGGATCTCTGCTTGCTGCTTGGATAACCAATCCATGCCAATAACGATGTCGAAACTACCCAGAACTATAGGAATGAGGTCGATGGAGAAAATCTGACCAGCGAGGATAAGATTACAACCCTGAACTATGTGTGTGGCCTCTAGACTTTTACCATTAGCTAGCTCTACGACATGTTTGGTGTTTAGGGGAGTTGGTGTACGTTTTAACATTTGGCTAACTTTCAAAGACACGTAACTTGTATCCACACCCAAATCAAACAATACAGTAACATAAAAGTCGTCAAGAAGAAACTTACCCATGACTACGTTAGGATCGTTCCTTGCGTCACCTCGACCCAGCACAAAAGCACGACCCCTAGCTTCATTGCCGTTATTGTTCCCACCGTTGTTGTTACCACTGCCTTGGTTGTTGTTGTTGTTGCGATTCTGATTCTGGTTTAACTGGGACAATCACGCTTGAAATGACCTTCAGCCCCACACTGAAAACATCCCCTGTTGCCCCGTTGTTGCTGCTGCTGCGGGTTTTGTGGAGCTGGTAATTGCAGTTGCTAGTTCTGATTCGCAGGCCGTGGACTCCTACAGTCTTTGGCCTCATGGCCCATCTTGAGACACCTTTGGCAACGACCCTTGTTGCACTGGCCGCTGTGATGCCTGTTACAGTTGTGACACTTGGGGTGAGATCCTTGATACCTTTTCTGCCTGTGACCACCAGAAGATTGCTGACTAGGACTCTGGTAGTGATCAGTCTTCTGCTGTTGAGCCTGAGACTGAACTGTTGCTGAACCCTTGCTAGAATCCCCCTCCCACTTTCTTTTGTTGTCACTGGGGGTAGTAGGAGTAGCGGCTGATGTGGTAGCAGTAGTAGCGCTGATACGTTTGGGCAACTTGTTCTGTTCCACCGCCTAATCTGTGAGGCGACGAGCAAGACGCTGAATGTCTTGGATATTGTCGAGATTAGCCGATGTCACATGGCTCTGAATTTCTGATGCTAGACCCTTGAGGTACAACTCAATGCGCTTGATCAGAGGGTCCACCATGGTTGGACATAAGATGGCCAGTTCGTTCGACCGTTTCGTGTAAGCTTCGATTTCTGACCCTATCATTTTCAGATGGTAAAACTCATCCTCCAACTTGTGGATGTCATCCCGTGTGCAGTATTCCCTCTTGATAAGTTCCTTGAAATCGTTCCAAGGGGTGGCGTTAGCAGCTGCCAACCCTAAAATCTGAACTTGCGCGTTCCACCAAGTTAGCGCAATTCCTTCCAAAGTACCAGTGGCGTACTTGACCCTGCGAGCCTCAGGGCATTCACACATTTCAAATACTGACTCTAGCTTCTCAAACCAATGGAGTAGTCCCACTGCTCCCTCTGTGCCACTAAATGTGCTTGGACGACAATCCATGAAGTTCTTGAAAGTACAAACAGGCTGATGAGCGTGTTGACCTAATGTGTAAGAACAGAATGAGGTTAAACATAAGAGTGGTTTAGGAACGTAGGATCTAAAGATCCTAGAATGAGTTACGACTGCAGGGTATACCTCCTGTGTTTGCAGCTGTAAGTGCCGCAGCAACTTGTTCATTGATAAGAGCCGTCAACTGGGCTTGAGTTATGTTAATGCGTCCAGCCATTGTTCTTCATAGTAAAAGTAGTGTAAGTGAGAATGGTTCGCGTGTAGTGCGATGATAGAAGAGTGTAAGCACATAGGTGTTCTCATGTAATAACGAATAGCAAGTAATGTAATCTAAGCATACCACGAGCAAAGTTCTATATATTTCTAGCAAGCAGGTAATAAACATAAACCTTATTACCTAGGATGTTGAGTCTTGCACGTGGAGCGAAGCGTCGTTGTGGATCGTTGAGAGCACTGTACTGGTTATAGTCTGGTTTTAATAAAAAACGTTTTCCCATATTAAAACCAAGTTCTCTATAACCAATGGCTCTGATACCAATCTGTCACACCCCCAAAATCCACACGCGGTACCGCTTGGGAGCGTGACTGACCAGGATCAAGCCACCAATCATATAGAACAATGTATATAGTAAAAGTAAATGTCATTAAACCAAACCCATCCATATGAAAGGTGTTCAAAACATAAGTAATAGTTTAACGTTCAGCGGAAGCAAATAAGTAAAAGCCCAATCTTAAATAAGTATGTAATGTCATAACGTTCAATCATAGCATTCACGATCCTTGTCCACAACGACTTGCTCCTCCCTGTGCAAGCTCCATATGTACCTAAGGTCCTGCAAGGCATGCAGCAGAGAGTCAACAACTAGTTGAGCGAGTTCACAGAAAGTAAGTTCGTAGCAGTAATTCGTATGTTCATTTAGTGGGGGCTTCCCATGTATGTATGTACTAATAGTGGGGGTTTCCCATGATTATATTTATTACTAATGGGGGCTTCCCATGTTTATCCTTACTAGACTATTGTAACCATGTGTTCATCTTAATCCGAGAACGGGAATACGTACAAGGTCACGTAGGGTTTACGTGAGTGCCCTTCCCCGAGGACAGTGGTACGCGTGGGGTTTACGTAGGTTTTACGTAAGTGTCCTTCCGACCCGAAAGACAGTAGTAGGTATGAGTTTACGTAGGTTTTACGTAAGTGTCCTCCCGTCCCGGGAGACAGTGGTAGATACTAATTTACGTAGGTTTTACGTAAGTGTCCTGACTAACCTGAGGACGATGGTATATAGTCTAGCAATAGTGTAAGTACGAGTAATTATCCAATTCAAATCTTCCCAACCCAATTCCCAACCCGGGAATCCCATGCCTTGGCTGTGTGAACTCACCTTGGTTTGCTCGGTATGCTATGTTATGTATTCACAAGTAATCAGTCAAGTCCTATTGCATGCATGTGTAATAAATCAGTTCATGTTCGTAATGATACGCATGCAATCTATGTCATAACATGCACTTAAGCAATTATCACGTATCACGTAAGCAGATAAACAAAGTCGTGCAATTCATGTTTCATGTAAGGGTCATTTACAGTTTGTTCGAATAATTTTATCCACCAGTATGCATAACCAAGTTAATAAGCTCAATTGGATCATCATATGTGACGGAGTTACATTTCAACAAAGTTCCATTCATAGTTTAACTCAGTTAACATGCGTGACAGAGACAATATCCCCTCCAGTATTAATATTAGGTTACACATAAATAAGAAACTGATAGTGTTACTCACTTAACAACTTAACAGGCAACAACAAGCATTTGAAAGTTCGGACCAGGTTATCAACACTCAAAGATCGGACAAGGCATGCCCCTAAAACTCGGACAAAGAAGTGAGGGGGCTTCCCTTGTTTAAAAGTCGGACATGGGGTGTGGGGGGGGGGGTTAAAAGTCGGACAGGGGAAAGGGCCAAGAAAGTCGGACCATAAAGGTGGGGGTTAAAACTCGGACAAGCATATTGTGGACACAAGCTCGGACCCCCCTATCTAGGGTTTTAAAAGTCGGATAAGGGTCTTGGGTTAAAACTCGGACCCTTATCACCCCTATAAAGCTCGGACATGTTATCATACATCAAAGGTCGGACCTTATGGTTTCATGCAATAAAATTCGGACATCCATCCATCTATTAAAAGTCCGACATGGCATCGAAAACAAAACTCTGACTATAAACAATCATACATACGAATGTTCCAGTTCCTTGCGATTATATCAGTTACGTTATCACGTTCCAACGATTAAGAAAACCCTAATTCATAACTGTATGGCACTAATCAACACAACAATCAATATTTCTTCATATCATGCATCAAAATCATCAAGCAATCGATTATACAACTAGTCAATCATCATAATCACAATAATCAGAATCACATTAACAATTACAGAACCATCATATGAAAGCTAGGGTTTACAAGTATTACAAGAATCAAGAATTGATACAATCAAACAATCAATAAGCAATTACCTTGAATTGATTCTAGTTAGAGTATGGAAATCAAGAGTGATGAATAGCTTGAGCCTAGGATGAAGATGATGATGATTGCCAGAGAAGATCAGAGAAGTGAAAGTACGTGTTTTGGTTTTTGTGTAGTGATTAGTGAAGAGATTAGGGTTAAGAATGATTAGAGTTTCACTAATTACTCTATGCATCCCTAAGTATCATAATTTACAATAGTACACCATTTCAAAATAGTTCAGAGTTTCACCACCAAATTCATACATTTGACAAATCTTTCATAATCAACACATATACTTAACTGAATCAAAAACGTTACAGTTTCACAGCAAACTAATTGTGTAAGCAAACAATTAAACAATCAATAAACGTGCAATAAATGCGAAAATAGAATCTTGGAAACTCGAGTTGTCACACTATGCAAGAGATTACAATAAAGATTTTACAATCAGGATCTGTTACCGGCTCTTCTCAAGCAAATTTAACAACATCACATACTCTCTCCCAAACTTGTTCTTCATGTTTAGCCCTTTAAACTTTGAAAATCAGCTTCTCAACACCAGTTGTCGAAAATCTTTTTGGATTTTAGAAAAAATTATGCTAAAACACACTAAACTCTTTTTGAATTTTCTGAAAGAAAGTAACTAACACCACTTAAAAAAATACAGAAAACAAATATTATGTGAGTTTGTGCAAGAGGATCATATCAGTTTCTGAGACATATCATCAACACCGTTAAGCTTGATTTCATATTAAGCTCTAAACAATTTACCTAGATTGTCAGTATGTTTGTCCTCTTAAATTTTCACACAGATTTCAACTATTTCAAGATATGCAATTAGTGTCTTAGATACTTAAACTTATCCGTGTGTCCCACTACTTGAATATACTCCCGTATCCAGATCCCAATATTCAGTCTTACAGGTGAGTATACCACAGATGATATCTGTAAAGGGGTTATGTGCGAGGGCCGTGAGAGCTCAGGTCGATACTTTCGTATACGCAGAGAGATGACAGCTTCGACTTTCGGTGTGTCCCCTTTAGAGGATCTTTTAATTACAACAGCAGCGACTATCAATTTTATTGTTTCATCAGCTTGCTGAGGGCGAGCTTATATTTCAAAGCTTTTTGTAGAAAGCATTATCCGGGGACTAGGTCAGTATTTCCATAGAGCAGAAGTCCAGGGATAATACCCTAGATATCACTGAGCATAAAGACCTAGTATCTCAGAATAATGGACCTTTCAAACAAGATTTCAGGGGTTACCTATATATCCAAGCAGTTTGTTAACCCACAGAATAAGCAAGTTTGATTTTAGGTTTATATCTCGATACAGTTTACTAAATGTGCGAAAACCTACTGACACATCCACAGTAAGATTGTTTATCACATTTTGACTATCCATTTCTTTAGCATGTCGTGATAGTCCACTGATGTACTATCATTTCCTCTTTTATGCAACCAAAACTCATTTTTCAGTTTTATCATGTTTTTGACTTTTTCAAATTTTCTGATGTTTTTGGATTTTCTAAAAAAATTCTTACTCCCCCTAAAATTCAAATACATCTAAAGAAAATTGAAAACAAACTGTACAGAATATGACAACTGATATCAAATTGCTTCAATTCTCCATCCGTTTGACTAAAACAATTAGAACTCCCCCTCACAACAAACTATTTTCCCATAATGATTTCAAAACACTCAAGTTTGTTTTAATCAGAATGGTTTATCCGGAAAATAAGTTTTGTTGATTTTACCACTTGTAGGTTTGTCAATAACAAGTTCGGGGATGTGGTTCATCATATTATCTTTCAACCACTTGTAGGAAAAATTCAAGTACAAATTAATGTCCTTGATTTACCATATGCAGATATGCACAAACAAATCTTCAAACCTGTTTTTCAACCAATTACCATCTCTTGGTTGAATTCTCAAAGTGCCGATTCCTACTCCTCGCTTAAAAACCTGGGAGTTCCGGCAAGTCCTACAAAACTTCTCAAACATATTATACAAACATGATAAAGAATAATGCCGATTCATGATCCACTATTACCAACTTGGGATCTCCGGCAAGTCAGGTTTTTATTCTTTGAAAAATATATCCACCCAAGCCTGACCTTCCTTGGGTGTAACAACATTTTCTTCATCTTTACTTTTAACGGACTTGTGAACCCCTCTTTTGGCAGCATAAAATTCTTTAACACCTTTGGCCTTACCGTTGACCATTTTGCCAAAAATGTGTTTCACATTTCCGTTGAAAGTCTTTTCAACATCAAATTTCTTCTTGTCAGAATAAAATTGATTTGAATTTTCAACTTTTCCAACTTTCTTCATAAAATTTTCATCACGCAATGGTGGAAAATTTTCATCGTTAATAGGTGGAACTTTTCTATCAACCTATTTCTCAACACATGGCTCCTCTGATTTTGTGGAATCAGATTCATCACCAGACTTGTTACCTGAACCTTTCACAACCCATTTTTGATTTATTACATTTTCTTTTCTTCTTGAAGCACTCTTTGAACACTCTCCTTTTTCAAAAGTTGAATTTTCAAAGCAAGTAAACTTCCCGGTTGAAAGATCAGTTTTCTCGACAACCTTTTCTTTCATTTTACCAGAAACTTCCTATTTTGGCTTGAATGTCTTCTGACAATTCTTCGCAACATGACCAACAGTTTTACACTGAAACACAGGTTCTCTTTTCAATCTTCTTTGGAATATCATTCTTCTTCAGTTCTTCTTGCTTCTTGGCAAGGAATTCCTGATTTGTCTGCTTTCTGAATGATTGTTCTATCTCAGCTTCTGTTGTCTTCCCTGAAACAAACATAGTTTTTGGTTTATACATTTTTTCATTTTTATAGTTTTTCGATGAAACAAAACCAAGACCTTTCTTTTTGAAATTACGATTATGATTTGGTTTCTTTTGGAAACTATAACCACAATTGTAACCCATTTTCTTGTTAATTCTTTGTTGATCTCTTGAGGTGTATTGTTTAGGTTTTCCGATAAGATTTAAATCTTTTATTTCAGAAATATTAATTTCTGTTATTTTGAAAACCTTTTGAATCATTTCAAATCTAACACTTCTTATTGGAAAAGCATCATCAGAATATAATTTGTCAGAATCTTTCAAAGTATATGCCACTTTGAATGATTTATCATTCAAATTCGATTTTGATAGCAAAAATTGTTTGTCATAAACACGTTTGTCCTTTTTGAATGTCGGCTTTGACACATTGGACCCAGACTTTGACTCGGGTTTGGACTCCTCACTGTCATCTTTATCTAACACCTGATCGACCACACTTTTTATCAACTTTGACTCATGATCAGTGTCGGATGACGTGTATGTGACATCAATATTTTCTGGCAAGTTATCCGATGGCCCAGACTCCCATTCTCAATTTATTGCTTTTTCGACTCTTTCGGAATTTGGATTTCGAGGTGAATATCCATTTTCGACCGGGGGCGGACATCTATTGTAGACCACACTTGATTTCTTACCAGAAGTCTTCACTTTTTCTTCGTCTTTTGTCACATATTTCTTTTCTTCGGACGTCTTCACTTCTTCAAACGTCTTCAAATTCTCCACAACTGGATAAATCCTGTCAACAACAAAAGTAGAACATGAGTAACTTTCTAATAATTTTTTAACTTTCTCAGTTTCTATCTTTTGTGTTGCTAACTCCAACTCCAGATCAGCACATTTCTTTATATGAAAATCAGCATCATCAAGCTGTCTCGGGTACGCTATCTTTAGTGTATTCATTGCCACAGCTTGTTCACCACTCGAATCAGTATACTTGTTGATTTCTCTGTTCATTGTATCATAGGATTCTTTCAATCTGTTTATATTATGCAACAACTCATTGTTCTGCTTGATTGAAGAATCACAATTCATGCACTTTTCAGGAACTTTGACAGGTTCAACATCAACTTTTACTTCAAATTCAGGAACCTCTTTGACTGTTCTGTTTGATCGTAAAAATTCATCTCTTCTCTTTTTTCAGCTTCAGCTTCAACTTTTAATCTCTCTTCCTCTTCTTCCTCTTCTTCCTCTTCTTCAAGCTTCCTCCGTCTTGCTTCAGCAGCTTCTATAACTTTTCTGCTTCTTTCTGCACATTTCAAATCATAGGCATTAGCAATGAAAGCATTGACATTTGAAGTGTTTTTGGACATCTCTTTGGCCATAAGTGTCACACCCCCAAAATCCACCTGCGGAGTATCACCGCTTGGGAGCGTGACTGACCAGGTTCAAGCCACCAATCATATAGAACAATATGTATAGTAAAAGTAATTGCCATTAAACCAAACCAATTCCATATGAAAGGTGCTCCAAAACATAAGTAAGTTATCACTGTTTAGCGGAAGCGTATAAATAAAACCCATCATATTAAAGTATCAAATGTCATAAGTGTTTAACAAGACAATAACGATCCAAGCCCACAACGACCAGCTCCTCCCTGTGCAAGCTCCATGTATCTAACGACCTGCAAGGCATGTAACAGAGGATCAACAACTAGTTGAGCGAGTTCACAGAATGTAAATGCGTATTAGTAAGTTCGTTTGTAACATGTGGCTCTACTGGGCCGATAATACGTTCTATTGGTGGGGGCTTCCCATGTTGTATAACCACTAGACTATTCGTAACCATAAGTGTTCTACATATCCCGAGAACAGTAACACGTACAAGTTTACGTAGGTTTTACGTAAGTAATCCTTCACAACCGAGGATAGGGGTACGCGGGGGTTTACGTAGGTTTTGCGTAAGTGCCTGACACAACTGAGGCAGTAGTGAGTATAAGTTCACGTAGGTTTTACGTAAGTGTCCTTCGCAACCTGAGGACAATGAGCAATACAAGTTTGCACACCCTGTTCATAAGATCCATGAAAACTGCAGGCGCGTTCGTAAGCCCGAATGGCTTGACTAGGAACTCGTAGTGACCGTAGCGAGTTCTGAATGCTGTCTTGGAGACGTCCTCACCCCGGACTCTCAGCTGATGATACCCTGACCTCAGATCAATCTTGGAATAGTAACTCGACCCTTGCAACTGGTCGAATAAATCGTCAATACGTGGAAGAGGATAGCGGTTCTTCACAGTGACCTTGTTCAGTTCACGGTAGTCTATGCACATTCTGAAGTGCCATCCTTCTTTTTCACGAATAATACTGGAGCTCCCCAAGGCGATGAGCTTGGACGAATAAAGCCCTTTTCCAAGAGCTCTTGTAGTTGCTTTGACAATTCTTCCAATTCAGTTGGAGCCAAACGGTACGGTGCGCGGGCTATTGGTGCTGCTCCAGGAGCTAACTCAATCTGGAATTCAACCTGGCGATGAGGCGGTAGACCAGGTAAATCTTCAGGAAACACTTGAGGAAATTCGCGTACAACTGGAATGTCCTCTATTCTTTTCTCTTTTGCCGATGCATCAGTAACAAGTGCCAAAATGGCTGTATGACCCTTTCGTAAACATTTCTGAGCCTTCAAGAAAGAGATGATGCCAACCACAGCACCACTCTTGTCGCCTCGAACTTCGAGAGGTTCCTTTCCCGTACGAGGAAAACGAATGATCTTCTCTTTGCATAGGATCTCCGCCTGCTGCTTGGATAACTAATCCATGCCGATGACAACGTCGAAACTACCCAGAACTATTGGAATAAGGTCAATCGAGAAGGTCTGACCCGCTAGAACGATGTTACAACCCTTGACTACATGCGCGGCGTCTACACTCTTACCATTAGCTAACTCTACGACATGCTTGGTGTTTAGGGGTGTTGGTGTACGTTTTAACAATTTACTCATTTTCAAAGGCATATAACTCGTATCCGCACCCGAATCAAACAAAACAGTAACATAAATATCGTCGAGGAGAAACTTACCCATAACGACGTTGGGATCATTTCTGGCATCACCCTGCCCCAACACAAATGCAAGAACCCTTGCTTCATTGCCGTTGTTCCCACCATTGTTGTTGTTGTTGCCATTTCCCTGATTGTTGTTATTGTTGTTGCTGTTCTGGTTCCTGTTTAGCTGAGGGCAGTGCCTTTTAAAGTGCCCTTCTGCGCCGCAATGAAAACATCCTTTGTTGCCCTGTTGCTGATTCTGCTGTGCTTAAGGCTACTGCTAATTCTGGTTCGTAGGCCGAGGGCTCCTACAATCCTTGGCCTCATGACCCATCTTGAGGCATCTTTGACAGCGACCCTTGTTACACTGGCCACTGTGGTGTCTGTTGCAGGTGTTACACTTTGGGAGGTTCCCTCGATATCCGCCCTGCCTGTGGCTACCTGAAGAGTGCTGACTGGGACTCTGATAACTGTCAGTCTTTCGCTGCTGAACCTGTGACTGAACTGAAGCTGATCCCTTACTAGAATCCCCATCCCATTTTCTTTTGTTGTCACTGGGAGTAGCAAGTGTAGCAGAAGTAGTAGCGGTAGCAGTAGCGCTGCTACGTTTAGGCAGTCTGTTCTGATCCACTGCCTGATCTGTGATGCGGTGAGCGAGGCGTTGAATAGCCTGGATGTTGTCGAGATTAGCCGATGTTACATGGCTCTGAATTTCTGGCGCCAAACCCTTGAGATACAACTCAATACGCTTAACTGGAGGGTCCACCATAGTTGGGCATAGCACGGCCAGCTCATTCGACCGTTTAGTATAAGCTTCGATCTCTGACCCAACCATTTTCAAATGATACAGCTCGTCTTCCAACTTATGAATGTCTTCCCGAGTGCAGTATTCCCTTTTGATCAGTTCCTTGAAATCATTCCAAGGGGTGGCGTTAGCAGCTGCCAACCCTAAGATCTGCACTTGCGCGTTCCACCAAGTGAGCGCAATCCCTTCAAGTGTGCCAGTGGCATATTTCACCCTGCGAGCCTCAGGGCATTCACACATCTCGAACACAGACTCGAGCTTTTCAAACCAGTGGAGGAGTCCAACCGCTCCCTCCGTGCCACTGAACGTGCTAGGACGACAATCCATGAAGTTCTTGAAGGTACACACAGGTTGCTGAACGTGTTGACCTAATGTGTAAGAACAGAATGAGGTTAAACATAAGAGTTGATTAGGAACGTAGGATCTAAAGATCCTAGGATGAGTTACGACTGCAGGGTATACCTCCTGCGTTTGCAGCTGCAAGTGCCGCAGCAACATGTTCATTGATAAGAGCCTTCAACTGGGCTTGAGTCATGTTAATACGTCCGGCCATTGATCTTCACATCAAAGGCAACATAAGTGAGAAAGGTTCGCGAATAGTGCGATGACAGAAGAGTGTAAGCACACAAGTGTTTTCAAGCAATAACAAGTAGTGAGCAATGAAATCTGAGCATACTACGAGCAAAGTTCTATGCAATTCTAGCATGTAGGCAATAAACATAAACCTTATTACCTAGGATGTCGAGTCTAACACGTGGAGCGAAGCGTCGTTGTGGATCGTTGAGAGCACTGTTCTGGTTATAGTCCGGTTTTAATAAAAACGTTTTCCCATATTAAAACCAAGTTCTCTATAACCAATGGCTCTGATACCAATCTATCACACCCCCAAAATCCACCTGCGGAGTATCACCGCTTGGGAGCGTGACTGACCAGGATCAAGCCACCAATCATATAGAACAATATGTATAGTAAAAGTAATTGCCATTAAACCAAACCAATTCCATATGAAAGGTGTTCCAAAACATAAGTAAGTTATCACTGTTTAGCGGAAGCGTATAAATAAAACCGATCATATTAAAGTATCAAATGTCATAAGTGTTTAACAAGACAATAACGATCCAAGCCCACAATGACCAGCTCCTCCCTGTGCAAGCTCCATGTATCTAACGACCTGCAAGGTATGTAACAGAGGATCAACAACTAGTTGAGCGAGTTCACAGAAAGTAAATGCGTATTAGTAAGTTCGTTTGTAACATGTGGCTCTACTGGGCCGATAATACGTTCTATTGGTGGGGGCTTCCCATGTTGTATAACCACTAGACTATTCGTAACCATAAGTGTTCTACATATCCCGAGAACAGTAACACGTACAAGTTTACGTAGGTTTTACGTAAGTAATCCTTCACAACCGAGGATAGGGGTACGCGGGGGTTTACGTAGTTTTTACATAAGTGCCTGACACAACCGAGGCAGTAGTGAGTATAAGTTCACGTAGGTTTTACGTGAGTGTCCTTCGCAACCTGAGGACAATGAGCAATACAAGTATACGTAGGTTTTACGTATGTGTCCTGCACAACCGAGGACGATGGTATGGTAGTCTAGTAACAGTGTGAGTACGATTCTATTCAACCTTATTCCTTCAATCCCATTCCCAAGCCCTGGGAATCCCATGCCTTAGTAAGAGTGTGAACTCACCTTGGTTTGCTCGGTATGCTAAGTGGGTGCTCACAGATAATTATTCACGTCCTAAATACGTACGTATACATAATCAGTTTATATCCAAGTTGTTCACGTATAGGTATGATCACAGAAGGACTAGCGTGTATCCACTATCATAAAAGTCATGCACATCACTTAACAGCAGTTAGATATCTCAGTTAATATTTAACAGGATTAGACTGAGTTACTGGACAGGTTGTACATTTGGCGAAACACACTTTTTGGCGAAACACTTATTGGCGAAACACTTATTGGCGAGACACTTTCTGTTTCGCCAACTACCCTTGGCGAAACACCCCCCCTCTATTTCGTCAACCACCTTTGGCGATAACAAAGTCCATTTTCGTCAACCGGTGATTCGTCGGTATAATTTTGTTTCGTCAATTCATAACAGAATAAATTCCTAAATCATTCTTTGAGCCGCCCACTACAACCAATAAAAATATGTGGCCGCCCACCTCGTGATTGGACCGATAAATAAAAAAAACTAGTCAAATAAAGTGAGATGGTCTTATGCAAAAATAGCCGTCACTCTCAAGTTTCGGTTCTTTAACATTATTGGGCCAAGCCCACATCCAATGGCCATCAATTAACTGCCCTAACCCACCAATCATATAGTTGGCCGCCCAAAACATCACATGGCTTCCTGAACTACAAACATCTATCTCGAAACCTAGGGACTCAGCTAGCCGTCCATTTCACATGCAACATTCCAAAAATACATGCCATTGAATTTTTGACTTCTCATGGCCGACATGCTCCACCAATGATCTAAGTTTATGCAATTTTCTAGAAAGATGATTGTTCCTACTTTACACAACATATATCCATGACTCTTTGACCTAATATGAGTATGCTATTGGACCGATTACAAAGTGGGTCGGTTCACCCTCACCCCAGCCGACAATCACTCACTATTTTAATTATATACATAAACTGACAAGCCACATGCACTTATCGATATGATTGCCGACATTTAAATGCAAAAACTCAATACATTAATCGATGCAAGAATGATGTAAATGAAGGAATACAATGTAATTGGACCAAAAGCATAATAGCCGACATATCAAATATCAACACAGAAGGCATGCAATCATAATGATCAAATAACCGATTTGTAACACAAAATCAGATAAGGGTTTGTACTAACCGCGGTGAATCAAGAGAGAAATCTTGATCATTCCTCGAGGGTTACGAGGTCACACGGCTGCCGCTAGTAGGGAAGGAGTCTAGGGTTTCAGTCCTTTGGTAACCGTCCCCTTGATCTAATATATATTTAACGCAAACAAATTTGGGCCGTAATTGGGCTTTGGCGGTTTTGGCGAATCAAGGCTCGGCGAAACACATATGTTTCGTCGAGTCGGTTAAATGGCGAATAAAATTCTGTTTCGTCGGGCATTACGTAATTTAGTCTAAGTGTTTTGTAATAATCTAATATTGTATTTACAACATCACGTAATCATATATATGCACCATGACAAATACGTTTTATTAAATAGCACATAACATATCCAACAATCATATTACGTTTCGTTATAACACAACGCGTACAATTTCAAGTCCAACAAGTCAAACAACTAGACAGTCAAAGTCAACGTGCAATTAATGCGAGTATAGAATCTTGGAAACTCGGGTTGTCACAATAAGATCTTGATCTGGGCAAAAATCGTCCCAACAAAAACCTTCAGCCAACTTTTCATCATCTTGCTCTGCCAAACACACTTTGCTCTTTGTTGGAATATATTTATCCCATGAAAAATTTTCATATTTGCTTAGACATGCTCTTTTTGATCCGTCAATCACATCTCTCCCATGTGCAGTTTGTGCCTGATGCTGTGCTGGTGGTGTGACTTGATGATAAATTGCCTTTTTGTGATAGTCGTTGTTTCCAAAAGGATTCTGGGCACCAGTAGCTTCACGATTTTTGCACTCCCTCTTGAAATGCCCCTTTTCCCTGCAACGAAAACACGTAACTTTAGATTTATCAAAGCCTAAAGTTGAAACATTTGCATCACGGAAATCATCTCTTCCCGTAATTTGCTTAAACTTTTCAGCTCGTCTCATCACACTAGCCATGCACCATTTTATGTCCATTAATTCCATTTCCTCAGCATCAATTTGATCGTAAAGCATTGGATTACCGATCTTTCCGGCCACAAAACTACTATAAGACTCAAGAACCATTCCCAACAAAGACATTTGATTTTTAGCAATCTCTTCAGTGTAATCTTGATCATTTTCAATACTAAGAACAATATTGCACTGAAGTTTTCTTCCATTCTTTGTTACAGAAATATTTGGATCGAATGATGAAAATCTTGTGCTGCTAGATCCTTGGGATGACTTCTTTTCAGAAGAATCTTTCACACTGAATGCGGTTTCAATTTTTGGAGAATGACTTGTCGTTCCAGGAACACCACTCTTGTAGTATAAGCTGATGTCTTGTTCTCCATCGTAATTCTTCATCCTGGCTATCTTCCTTTGCTCCATCTCTTGAGCTTCCAGGTGTTTGATGAAGTCTCCCAGTGTCATATTCTTGTAATCTTTTCTGTTGGATCTTAGCATCATCAGAAACGTTCCCCATGTTTCATGTGGTAACGCATCTGCAAGTTTTTCAATCAATTCCTCAGTATCTTTCTTAATTCCAAGTTTTGTCATATTTCTCACCAAGTTACAATATCTGTCAATTATCTGCTTGGTGTTTTCAGTTTTCAAACCACGGAATAAATCGAATTCTTTCTTCATGAGAGACATCTTATTTTTGAGCATATCATCACTTCCAACAAATTTTACTTCCAATTCTTTCCGGATTGAATAAGCAGTTCCATCATGTTGAAGCAATATCAAGATATCTTCTTTTATCGCTTGCTGAAGTAGACTCACCATCAATTTCTCATCTCGATATTTCTTTTTATTTTCAGTACTCATTTCTCGAATTGTTTGCTGCACACCATTTGTAACGGGTCTAACATATGGTTCTTCAGTGTGTTCCCACGCATCCAAGTGATAAGCCTCGACCCAGTTTCCAAATCGTTCAGACCACACGTTATAATCATCAATATCCATGAGTTTAGGTGGTTTCTGAGACGTTCCGGTTTCATTATCAATCAAAGCATTCTGAGTAATAGAAATCGGGCTAGCAAAGGCGTTATAGAATTCAGTGTCCATTGTTCAAGGTTCAAAGTTCACAAATTTCCAAGCTTAGGCAAAATTGTTCACAAAAGCGAAACCTCAACTGTCACTAAAAGCGGAACCACTGAAGTCACTATGAGCGGAACCTTCAATGTGTCAAAAGAGCGGAACCACAAGGTGTATTAAAAGCGAAACCTTCTTGTTCAGAAAAGCGGAACCTCAAGTGTTCACACAAGCGAACCTCCAATGTTACAATAAGCGGACCCTTTGAAGCGGAACTATCAGATATTTGGAGCGAAACCTCAGTTTAACTGTCCAAAAGAGCGAAACTACCCTATACCTTGAAGCGAAACTATCAGCTGATGTGACACTGAAACGAAACTAATTGTCCCTTGGAGCGAAACTCTACAGTCACTGAAGCGAAACTACTGAAACTTATGTCCACACAAGCGAAACTAACTAAACCTTGAAGCGAAACTTCTTTATGACGTCACTTTTTGCACAAATCCGTATAAGCGAAACCACTAAAATCCTATGTTCTAGATTGATTTTAGCTTTGAAACTTTCAAGGGTTTACTAATACATGATTCCGAGTGCAGTGTGTGAAATTGAGCTGGTTTTACCGTGAAAAATTTTAAAAATTTGAAGAAAGTGTAGAAAAAATAGATGAAATGCAGCTGAAATGGCAAGAACTCCTCCTCCTGAGTTCTGATACCACTTGTAGGATCGAATTCGGCCCTGTTTGAGTCGATCAGAAGAATTCCTATCCAAATCAAGAGGCGGAAACTAATGATTTGGTGCTATTTCAGTTGGATTCACTTAAATTTGTTGTTG
The DNA here is from genome assembly GCF_002127325.2 of Helianthus annuus. Classification (NCBI taxonomy): domain Eukaryota; kingdom Viridiplantae; phylum Streptophyta; class Magnoliopsida; order Asterales; family Asteraceae; genus Helianthus; species Helianthus annuus. The sequence continues at coordinate 55,473,051 of NC_035437.2, forward strand.
TATTGATCAATAACACGAGTACACGTTCTGACAGCACTTCGGCAGCACTTCGTGGCTCACCGGAAGAAAACACACATAAAACACCACCTAGATCCGCTTGAATGTCCCCTATATATAGATGAGGAGGTTTCGCTTGTACGGTCATGTCCGTATAAGCGAACCTATCATGTTCATATAAGCAGATCTATTAACTTGTTTAAATAAGCGGACCTATTAGACTATGACACATAAGCGGACCTAGCTTCTTGACACATAAGCGAAACCTATTTTAACACTTGTTTCTAGGATTTCGTGCCATGTCTAATCTATACAACACTAAGACTCGATGTAAGACGTAGTCGACAGACGTAGTGCACCAACAATAACAACCCTAAAATAAACCGACACCCTCTTAAATATTTTTTCAACACCCTAAAATATATTAAAATATCCCCATATGTCTTAAAATACACCCCGTATGTGAAAACCGAGCCCAAAATACGATCTATTATTTAAAATTAATTAAAAACAAAGTTTATAGGTCGCTTGCGGGCCGTGTAGATCCCTTAAAGATCTTACGAGGGGCGCGACAACTCCAAACTCAGGCGATACCCGGTGCTGCCACGTGTCAATATCGTGGCGGGTCTAGTGGTGATGACCAATCAGGGCTAAGCCCTATAACCCTACTATGCGGGCCACGTAGCCCGTAGTCTCACCTTACGCGGGCCGCGTGAAACCCAAAATCAGGCCCTATATAAGAGGGCATTGGGCCTTCAGTCGAAACTCGCTCAATTCTTACTTTCTCTCTCGAATTACTATATAATAGGCACTATACTCGGGTATAATACTCCCTAATTAACGAAGTTCTGCTCCGTTGTAAGTATCATAACCCCCTGGTGTAACACCTCGTAAAATCACGTCCAATGATGTATTAACACGTGTAACAAACCCTAATAAAGTCAAACGTTGAGTTTGAAGGACTAATTTTGCCCTATAACCCTTCTACGCGGGCCGCGTAGCCCGTAGTCTCACCTTACGCGGGCCGCGTGAAACCCAAAATTAGGCCCTATATAAGAGGGCATCGGTCCTTCAGTCGAAACTCGCTCAATTCTTACTTTCTCTCTCGAATTACTATATAGTAGGCACTATACTCCGGTATAATACCCCCCCCCTAATTAACGAAGTTCTGCTCCATTGTAAGTATCATAACCCCTGGTGTAACACCTCATAAAATCACGTCCAATGATGTATTGACATGTGTAACAAACCCTAATTATATTCACAAATGAGCCACTTGTTGATCGAGTATAGCTGTTTGCGTAATTAATTGAAAGATTGCACGTCAAAGGGGTAAAAGCGTCAACATGTTAATTCTTACCTCTGAGTGACCTTTTAACAAACCGAGAACTTCATAGTAATTGATTATACTCTCGGGAAAGCCTAATATTGGCTATTAAGGGCTTTTATGCCTATAAGTGAAATTACGCGCCACTTTATAAGTTAGAGGGACTAAAAGTGTCATTATGTTTAATTATACTTCTGAATGATCTTTTTATGAAGCCGAAGCATTATGATATTTTACAATACTCTCAAGAATGCCTAATATGGATTAGATAAGGCTTCGATACTATTAAACGATGATATGCGCAAGTTTGCGCATTAGAAGGACTATTTGCGTCAAACTGCAAAAGTCTATCGATTCGTATGGTATCGAACCTTCCGGAATATGATCATAAGTTAAACATGACCTAAATATCCTTTATATAGCTTAGAAATAGGCTTTGAGGTGTTTGGTGCGCAAAAATAAACTTATTTGATCAACAGGGACTAAAAGCGTCAAAAAGTGCATAAGTTTGCATTTTTGCGCATATCTTACGTTCTGAATATATCCGGGCATCCAAAAATTGATGTAACCATTAAAATATTTTATTTTAGTGATTGGCTTGATAAAATTCCATTCTTCGCGTAATTTGGGTCGTTTTTCGCGTCCGTCTCTGTTTCGTCGTAATTAGCCGAACAACGTGACCGTACGACCAAACGAAACGACATCCGACATGTTTTTGAGCATGTTTCATGTTCCCTATGTTTGGGCATCATTGTAGAGCCTTAAAAATGGTTTAACAGGCCTCAACTATGTCAGAAATGGCACTAATCAAGTGCAGGGACCAAAAGTGACAACATTTGAAATTATGTATCAGCAGACCTGGTCCTTACGGACCGTATACAGGACCTCATACGATCCGTATACCTTTGCCAGTTCCAGAAAATTCAAAAACCAGTTTTGGTTTTGCTCTTTGTCTCACATACTTGATTCTAGGGGCTGGTTTTGGAGTACCCATGGTTTCCTAAATCAGGGGGCACACTTGTAGGGCTTAGATTGAATCCCGTTTATCGAGGAATGATCTTAACAGTTCTGAAAAACCTATATATACCCCCCTTGATCATGGCTCTCATTGCTCATCATTTCATTTCTTGCTCTCTAGACTCAAATCTGAGGATCCTAACCTTGGGGAACCTCCTTTTGAGTTATCTTCTGCCCTTGGACCTTTTGTAAGTGTCCTTCCATGCTTAATTCATTTTGTTTGGCTCTTAAAGCCGAAAAAGTCAAACGTTTCGATAAACGCTTTGACTTTTAGCTAGACCTTGTATGGTCAAGCCATGATTCGCAACGAACATGGCTACGTGATCGTAATTAGGTAGGTGTTAAACCCTCTTAAGGGCACCTCCTAATTACCACGTTTACTTAGTTAATTGTCGGGTCAAAGTGATTAGAATAAAAGTTAAACGCGTTAGTTTTCAAATAAAATTCATAACTAATAATATAGAAGCTATAAAATCAGTTTTGTCACTTTAATAACTTGGTAATTATTAACTGAACATGTCTAGGCATTTCAACCCGACAATTCTAAGTTTAGAATCGGTTCGGAACCGAAAGTCGCAAAACTTGACTTTTGCTTTGGCTTTCAGTTCTGACCTGAATTAGCTTAGTTTAATTATGCCTTAGGGTACCTTTGTGATCATAATATATGTTAGTATAACCCCTGAAGTTATACTACATGATCCCTTAGAATTTAAGTTCATATGCATGTTTCCGTTATATGCCTTAAAGTTGACTATTATGCCCTTTTGATATTAAAACGAGATTTTTGAAATTGTGAATGGACTAAAACCTCTATTACTGAATTATAAACATGTCCATAAAATTTCACATCCGTCAGTGGTCTAAAATGGGAGTTATGCGCAATAGCGTAAAGTAAAAGCTTTTTATTAATTAAACGGCATTTTCGGCATAAAGCCTATTTAAACCCAAATTTTTACATCAAACCTTTTACCTACTGATGTAATATAATATTTTGGGATTTTTAGAAATTTTTATTAAATTTAAGATGGTCATAACATAGGGTTTTCGCATAGGCTCGGTAGTTGACGATAACGCCCTTTTTACTAATAAAATGAGTTTTATACATCCTTTACTGTCACACCCCGATTTCCACGTGCCTCACCGGTGGGCCCGGTGGGGGATTACCGTGACGTAGTTGGCAACAATATAGTCAAACCACACAATTATATGAATGCACAGCGGAAGCATAAAGATAAATATATTTCAACCATCGTTTGTAATATCAAATGTATTACGAATAGTCAAAATGTATCCACAGGGGATCAAATAAAAATAATATAAGTATTGTTCAACAAACGTAGGCATCTTAAGCTTGCGAGACTCTTTATTGATGCTAAGGAGAAATATCCAGCCAATTACGCTTAGTACCTGCATTTAATCTTTTTGGGAAAATACGTCAGTTTACACTGGTAAATACATTCAACCGACACTTTTTGTAAAAGGTTTAATAAAAAATTGATTTGAATGCATAAGACACAAACTCTTTATAACTTGGGAGAATTATTTAAATTTATAATCTTGTGGGGTTCCTTATGCGTTCAGTAGCCCGGACGTACCGGGTTAAAGATTAATAGACACACCACATCAACTATTTATGCACCGACGAGTGTACGCCTACACTCCGCGCTTAGGTCGTGGCCATTTCGTAAAATGCTGCCAGGGATATCCGGGACATGGTCATTAACCCCCCAAAGGCGTTTAAGTAAACAAGACTGTTTAAACGAGCCAATCAAATTATTCAATTAACCACCAAACGATGGAAGATTTGATGCCCGATCAAGCGGTATTTTATACCATAACCCAAGCCCGTATAACGGAAAATAAGTTAAAAGTATTTACCTGAGCAAGTATTAATCCTTAATCAAATAAATTGCAAATATCTTTACTGTCTCCTATTCTGGAACGAAGGTTTAAAATAACCTATTAGAATCCTAACGGGTCTTTAATTTAGCCTTAGCTTAGACCGGTCAGTTTCAAAGGATAATTACGGTTTAATCGCGTGAAAGGCGAAAACCGGGAATGGAATGTGATTTGGACCCAACAAGTTTGAAGACTTGTTTTATATGGGTATAATAACCACACTCTGGATTTTGAGGTCAAAACAATAAGGTTTGACTCGTTTCGGCTAGTTTATGTAAACTAGTTACATAAGCCGAACCGTGTGCGCAAAAGGCGTAACGGATAACCGTAAGAGTCCTACACAGGTTTCCTAAGTCAATATGCTTTAAAGAGGTTGTGGTATCAATAGGATACCTTCCATAATGCCCATAACGAGTTTAAATCCATTTTATGCCCCTTAGGGGTATTTCGGTCATTTTAAAGATTATAAAAGAGGTTTCTGAGTTCTACAGGAAATCTGAGTTTTCCGAACAGTTTATAAAGTTCAAAATATTCTATTTATTATTTAAAATCAGTAGCAACTGGAATCGGGTCAAAAGACCTTGTAGAACTCAAGTTATGTCCGAAAAGGGTATATTCGGTAATTACCGAACCGATGCCATAACTGCAGGTTATGAGCAGGTTAAAAATAATTAAAAATCTTTAAAAATCCCAAAATATTATTTTACATCAGTGTGTAAAAGGTTTGGTGTCGAAATCTGGGTTTAGATAGGCGTTATGCTAATTGCGCCATTTAATTACTAAAGTTTCCGTAATTGCGCTATTTAGCATAACTCCTATTCTGGACCTCGGATTGACGTGAAATTTTAGGGACATGCTTAGAAATCAGTAACTAAGGTTATGGTCCTTTCACATGTCCAAAATTCTCGTTTTAAATTAAAAAGGGCGTTACGGTCAACTTTTAAGCATTTAACGGAAAGATGTAAAAGACTCGGACAAACAACGAACCGGTCACAGAGGGTTATACCATCATGTAACCTGGTCCTAAGAGAGTCCTAAGGCATATCTAAAACATACTTTAACGGGTCAGAACTGAAGTCGAAGCAAAAGTCAAAGTTTTGCGACTTTCGGCTCCGAACCGGGTCAAAACAGTAAATGGTTGGATCAAACAAGCTTAGACTAGTTAATATACTTATTATCATGTTTTATGAGTGTTAAAACAGGTTACACGCCATCTACATTACTGATTATGCATAAAATCGCAGCATTTCTGTTGACTTTTTCTAAGCACGTTTGACTCGACATTCGGACTAGTTAGAGTGGGAATCAGAGGGTGCCATTTTTAGGGGTTTAAAGCCCACATGATTACCAACATATAACCACTTTTGATTCGATAAACCACTGGACCATTTGTGATTTATCATAAAGACAATCGTTAATTACGACGGATTGACTTTTAAGCTAAAACTATGGAAAATTAAGCCACAAAGGGTTAGGCATACTTACAAAAGCTTGGTGCACGACTAGAGATGTTAGAAGAATGCTTGAGAGCTTCAGAAATGATCAAGAAGGCAGGTTTGAGGTGTGTTGAACAATGGTGCACTACCTTGCCTTTTATAGTGAAAAATTGAGCTCAAAATCATTACAACTCAACCTATGATTGCTCATGGATGATCAGCAGGTGTCCCTGAGTGCTAGAGGACATGTAGGGGGCGCCCATGCTTCAATTAATGCATCTAAGATCGATTACAAGCTCAAACAGTGAATCTGCCCATGTTTTCTGCATCTAGGGAGTTGACGCGGCCCGCATTAAGGATCAGGCAACTTGGACGCGGGCCGCCTGAATCCTTATGTCAGGAAACGAATCTGCAGGTGGCTCGCGGCCTGCATTAAATCATTCATATCTTTAACGCGGCCCGCCTTAGACTTGATTTTCAAGATTTTCAAATCTTTTGTAATCATTGACCTGACCTTTCGGTTTCGAAGAGGTAACTTTGCGATTTGGGCCTCGATTATTTACGAATAAGGGCCTCGTGACTTTTACCCGTGCCATTATGTCCCCGGTTAGTTTAATTACTATCCGAAAAGCCCTAACTTTTATTGTTGACGCTTTTAACCCCTCGCATACGAAATTTATCATAACTTTCTCGTTTTAAAACGGAACTTCGCGAAATTTATATCGTATATTCTAGTGAGCGTATTTTACTGTTACGAAGCCTCGGGTTCGTCAAAGGGTCACTCAGAGGTATAAATTAAACATGTTGACACATTTAACCCTTGTAGTTTGTAATCTCTCACTTTCTTCCGCATTTCGCTCCGTACGATCCATGATTTATTCGTTTGAAGGTACGAGCGTCATTTAGGGTTACTATACAGTATCTTTACCCCTCCTTCACATTTTTAACCCTGGAATTTATATACTTTCAAGGTTTGTCAATTTTAGTCCTTTATTTAGTATTTATTACCACGTGTAAACTCATGACATGTGTCAACACATTATTGGACACCAAATTTCGAGGTGTTACATCCTCACCCCCTTAAAATAAATCTCGACCCGAGATTTACTTGAAACAAATAAGGGTATTTTTCTTTCATCGTGGATTCAACTTCCCACGTGAATTCGGGACCTCTACAGGCATCCCATTTGACCTTAACAATAGGTACATGCTCCCTTCGAAGCTTCTTTACCTGTCGATCTTCAATCGACACAGGTTTTTCCACAAATTTTATGCTCTCATTTATATGCACATCTGTATGTGGTATTACCAGTGATTCATCAGTGAAGCACTTCTTTAGATTGCAGATGTGGAACACATTGTGAATTCCACTGAGCTCCTCCGGTAGGTTTAACTTGTAGGCAACCGATCCGACACGTTCGATCACTTCGAATGGTCCAATATATCTCAGGCTCAATTTGCCTTTCTTACCGAATCGCATCACTCCCTTCCAGTGTGATACTTTAAGCAACACTTTATCACCTACTTCGAAGTGAAAATCTTTACGCTTTGGATCTGCGTAACTTTTCTGCCTATCTCGGGCAGCCTTGAGACGGTCTCGAATCTTTACAATCTTGTCCGTCATTTCGAAGACTATGTCTGGTCCTGATAGTTGGACATCTCCAACTTCCCCCCAACAAACGGGCGATCTACACTTTCTACCGTATAATGTCTCGAAGGGCGCAACCTTAATGCTGGTATGGTAGCTATTGTTGTAGGAGAATTCGATTAATGGCAGGTTCTTATCCCAACTACCACCCAAATCGATCGCACATGCACGTAGCATGTCTTCCAACGTCTGAATAGTACGCTCACTTTGACCGTCTGTCTGAGGATGGTAAGCCGTACTGAAATTCAAATGTGTGCCCAAAGATTGCTGGAAACTTTTCCAAAAATGTGACGTGTATCTAGTATCCCTGTCAGAGATAATAGACACAGGTATGCCATCTAAGGCTACAATCTTATCAACGTATAACTGGGCCAACATGTCGGAGCTATAAGTCTCCTTGATGGGTAAGAAATGTGCTGACTTAGTCAGTCTATCAACTATAACCCATATTGTATCATTTCCTTTCCTCGTCTTGGGTAACTTGGTAGTAAAATCCATAGTTACCATTTCCCACTTCCATTCGGGAAGTTCAGGCTGTTGTAGCAAGCCTGACGGCTTTTGATGCTCAGCTTTGACTTGCGCACAAGTCAAGCATTTGGCTACATGAGTGGCTACAGACTTTTTCAAGCCTATCCACTAATAATTTGCCTTTAGATCCTGGTACATCTTATCAGCTCCAGGATGAACGGAATATTTGGAACTATGGGCTTCCTGGAGGATAACATCTCATAGTCCTCCATAAATTGGAATCCATATTCGTCCATTCAATCTTAGAATTCCATCCTTGCCAAAAGATAACTGCTCCTCAGTTACTCCTAGCTTTTCGTTAGGGTAGTTAGCTTCCAACACAGCTTCCCTCTGTGCAGCTAACAACCTTTCAATCAAACTGTTCCTCACTTCATTGCTCTTGGCATTGATTCGGATGGGTTTCACCCTTTCCTTTCGACTCAAGGCATCAGCGACTACATTCGCCTTGCCGGGATGGTATCTGATTTCACAATCATAATCATTTAAAGTCTCCATCCAATGGCGCTTCCTCATGTTTAAATCCTTCTGATCAAACAGATGTTGAATGCTCTTATGATCAGAATAGATTACAAACTTGATACCATATAGATAATGCCTCCACAGTTTTAGTGCGAACACAATGGCACCCAACTCCAAGTCATGGGTGGTGTAATTCCTTTCATGCACCTTTAACTGTCTTGAAGCATAGGCAATAACCTTGCCATTCTGCATAAGCACACATCCCATGCCAGTGTGTGATGCATCGAAGTAAACTACGAACTCTTCGGTACCTTCAGGCAATGTCAGCACAGGAGCGTTGCTCAACTTCTGTTTCAAAATATCAAAGGACTCTTGATGTTTAGGGCCGCAAGCGAACTTTACTTTCTTCTTGGTCAAGGAAGTTAAGGGTGCAGCAATCCTTGAAAAATTCTCAATGAAACGCCTGTAATATCCTGCCAATCCCAGGAAGCTATGAATTTCTGTAGGCGTCTTCGGCTCTTTCCAATTCATGACAGCTTCCACTTTAGCGGGATCCACTTGGATACCACGCTCGCTGATAACGTGTCCAAGGAATTGGACTTCTCGAAGCCCAGAATTCACACTTAGAGAATTTGGCATAGAGTTTCTCATGATGCAGGAGTTTGAGAATACAGCGAAGGTGTTTCTCATGGTCAGCTTGGTTCTTAGAGTAGATAAGAATGTCGTCGATGAAAACGATGACGAATTTGTCTAAGTACGGCTTGCAAACGCGATTCATGAGATCCATGAATGCGGGCGGTGCATTAGTGAGCCCAAAAGGCATCACTAGGAACTCGTAATGACCATAACGAGTCCTAAATGCGGTTTTATGTACGTCTTCATCTCTAACCTTCAGTTGATGGTAGCCTGACCTCAAGTCAATCTTCGAAAAATAACTTGCCCCTTGTAACTGATCGAACAAATCGTCGATCCTCGGCAAAGGATACCTATTCTTTATCGTGACTTTATTTAGCTCGCGATAATCGATGCACAGACGCATCGATCCATCCTTCTTTTTGACAAACAAGACAGGTGCTCCCCAAGGAGACGAACTAGGTTTGATGAAACCTTTAGCTAGCAGTTCATCTAGTTGTGTCCTTAACTCCTTCATTTCGGTTGGTGCTAACCTGTAAGGTGCTCTAGCAACAGGTGCTGCTCCAGGGATGATATCAATCCTGAATTCCACTTGCCTATCTGGTGGCAAACCAGGTAGATCTTCAGGGAAAACTTCTGGGTATTCAGAAATGACGGGGATGTCTTCTATCTTCGGTTTAGGCTCATCAATAATCACTTGTGCCATGTAGATGCCACAACCTTTCTTTAAACACTTTGAAGCTTTGAGCATAGTTACTTGCTCAGGCAATCCATACTGGGTATCTCCCCGAATGGTAAGCGATTCACCAGACGGAGTCTTTATCACCACTTGCTTTCTGTTGCAGACGATTTGGGCCTGGTTATGAGATAACCAGTCCATACCCAATACTATGTCAAAACCGACCAATTTAAAGGGAAGTAGAGATAGAGGAAAAGAGTGGTTCTTAATGGATATCACACATCCATCTAATACAGTGGAGACGGTTTCTATGGTGCCATCTGCTAACTCTACCTCATAGTTTATACTCAAGGTTTCGACAGGCATATTCAGCAATTTGCAAAATTTATGATCTACGAAAGACTTATCAGCGCCCGAATCAAAAGGTACTCTTGCAAAGATATCATTTACAAGGAAAGTACCTGTGATCACGTTATCGTCTAGCACAGCTTCTTTCGCATCCATTGTGAAGACCCTTGCATTGGTCTTCTTGGCCTCTTCAGGCTTCTTGGTGTATTTAGGGCAGCTGGTTTTAATGTGCCCTTTCTCATTGCAACTGTAGCAAGTTGCATCCTTCAGCTTTTTGCAATCCAAGGTCTTGTGGTCCTTGGACTTGCATATCCCGCAAGCAAATGACTTTGACTGAGTCTGCGAGTTCGATTCGAGTCTGCACTTTCCAAAGTGTTGTTTCTTGCAAATCTTGCACTTGGGCTTCTCACCAGATTGATGCCCATCTCTCCTTGACTCAGACCCCTTCTTGTTGTCACCGTTTCCACGGTGCTTCTTGCTCGATCTTCGTGAATTATCATCTTCACGTTTTCTCTTCTCAGCTTCTTTGTTCCTCAGCGATCTTTGTCTGACCGCATCCAGAGTAAGGGACAAAGATATGTCAGCTACAGATCTAAAGGTAGCTGGCCGAGATGCCTTTACGCTTGCCTTTATCTCGGGGGCTAAACCACCGATAAAACGAGCTATTCTCTTTGGTTCTGTGGTTACCAGATACGGAACCAACCGGGACATTGTGTTGAAGCTCGTGAGGTAAGCTTGACAGTCAAGGTTTGTCATAACCAACGATAGAAAATCAGACTCTATCTTTTCAACCTCATGTTGAGGGCAGTAATTTTCCTTGATGAGAGCAATAAATTCCTCCCACGTCGTGCCATACAAAATAGCCTTCCCCGAGGCCTGAACCAAAGATCTCCACCATGCCAGGGCTTCGCCGTTGAATGACTGCGAAACAAACTTCACCACGTCTCTCTCTGCACAACCACTGATGTCCACTACGGTGTCCATCTCGTCTAACCAAGTCATACAATCTACCGCGCCCTTCTCCCCAGTGAAATCTCGGGGTTTGCAAGATACGAAATACTTATAGGTGCAACCCCTGGCGCGAGATGCGTCAGTAAACACTTTTTCTTTAGGACGGACACTGTTTTCATTGGATGAGTGCTTATCATCGTCCTTTTTAGGCTTAGACGGAGTCGAGGGTGGTTTGCTGTGAGATTTTGAGTGGGTTTTTGGCTTTGAGTGTGGTTTAGATATGGTTCTGCTCCGGGACTCGGTGTATTCTTCGTACTGTCGATCCAAGGCTGCCTTAACAGCACCGTCGACCAGGGCTTTCAATTCCGCGCCCGTTATATGAATCTGGGCATTATTATTTTCATCTTCTTTCGAATGACTATTCACTTCATTTGGATCAGCCATTGTAACTTGAATCTGTTACAGAAGATAATGACAAAGTTTTATTTATGAGTTTATTATGGAATTGTCTTTTATGGCAATTCATTAACCATGGTAAATATAGACCATATTTGGTTAATTTGTTACTCTCTTTTATTTAGAATTTGAATATAACTTATCCTAATTACAAACAATATTGTTAGTGGCACAGAAGCCTAGTCACAAGGATGTTTTATAATATAAGTCGGGATTACAGAGAATCAAGGCATGAAGGTTTGAACCGTAGTCCTTTTACCTTTTCGGACAGGAGTCATAGACTACAACTGTCTTTTGTCTTATATGACAATAAGTATGGCCCGTAGGCACTACATCACTAATGGATGTTTAATAGGTTTGGCCCGTAGGCACTACATCGCTAATGGATGTTTAATAAATGGTCATCTTCATTGAAGATTTAACCCATGATTTACAAATCATTAATTTGGGCTTTGGAATCCTTAGAAGGATTCTCATATAAGAATGACGCGTGCGATTTTAACGAATCACATCTGCCAAGAACGTTAACATGTTTACCGAGATTAACTGGAAATCTGAATCTTTTAATCAGGTCTTACCATCTTGGCCGGGTCTTAAAATGACACCTGGCTAGGTTTCACCATTAAGATTCTTTATTTAGGCAGATTAATTTTTAAAAGGAATGATTTTTGATTTATTTCATATAATAATAATAACAAAATGAAATTTATAACTTAACATTCCATTAATTTTAATAACGATTTCACGCTGCCCTAAACGGGACTTTTTAAATAAATAAATACCTACGCAGAGGTTTATAGAAAAACAAGTCCACGCAGGGACCAACTACAAAGATAGATGTCCGCGTAGGGACTAAAAGATAAGTCCACGCAGGGACTGAAATGCAATCGTCCACGCAGGGACTAACACGATAAATGTCCACGCAGGGACTAAATTGTAATAGTAAATACAACAATACATAAGGAGACTAATGATCTCGTTTCTTCCTCCCTTTTAGTAGGTTTGCTAGGCCTTTGAGGAATCCACCATTACTCTTACGTTCTTGCTCGAAGTCTCATTCCACTCGGTTTAGCCGGTGGAGGATTTCTTCTTGCTCCGGTGGAGAAAAACGTGGCTGCTGCGACGGTTGCTGAACCGGAGGTCTAGGAGGTGCTGGATACCCATGAGCTGAGTAATCTGGTCTCCAAGAGGTTCCATGGAGGGCATTGTAATTAGCCGCTACCACGTATGGATCGGCATCATAGTTATAGTTGTAGTGCATGTGAGTCGGCTGCTCATACGGATTGTACGCGGTGGAACCAGCGTACGCTGGTATAGGGTTATCATAGCCGAAAGGTGGCGGAGGTGGTGCAACTGGTGCAGAATTCACCTCTGCAGGGTGACTTGAAGGTTCCCCTAATTGTGGTTCTTCAGGCACTGACGGAAAGTGACTCGCACTCGAGTGGCGAGGGGTGCTAAAATGGAATTCCCCTCCACGGGTGGACATCCGTGCGCCTGATCTCCTACGCCTTGGCGGATCTGGAGGTGCTTGCTGAACTGGTGGCGGTGGAGGCGGTGGCGTAACTGCCACGAACCGCGAATCCTCAGAAGGATTCTGTTGCTGCTGTTGGTCATGAGGCGAGAAATGATGTGTCACACCCCAACCAATGGCGGAAACATTGGGATGAGACGAAGTGTGAAGATTGCTCGAGACATCATAACGCTAATAATTGTGACAAGTATTTAAATAATCATTTCATTTCATTTCTAAAGAATCAAGTACAAGGTTTTGAAACAAAGTACAACAACATGAATAATAGAATGATACAATACAAATACAATTCTTTCTAAGTGTGTATCTAAGCATCCTACTAGATTCCATGCATCGTCAACATCCACATGTAACATGTTAAAATAAAGTTCAATGCAAAAGCAAAGGCGAGTATACAAGTTTGATACGTACATAGCAAAAAATAAGTTTTGAACAATTCCTCATAGCAAGCATGTGATTCAAGATAAGCCTTTAAATATGGTATGTGTCTAACATATCAAACCAAGGAAACACAATATGCTCATGACGTAACCGAGATAAAGGGGCGGGTCGTTAATCCTATAGCGCTACATATGTCATGGTTTGGCTCGTACGAAGTTAATGATAAATTCAAGACATAAGATAAATCCAAGTTTAAAGCATCAAGCCATCACGTATACAAGCATGTTATAGGAATGTTCATGTGTTTAAGCAAAATGTTCACGTGTAAGTTGATAGATAAACATGTTACACCCCAAAAGTGGTAAAAGTAAAAAGGGGGAAATACGAGTATACTCACAAAGTTTGCATATGTGTTCCGACTATCCAATGTGACAAAGTTGACGAGGTTAGAAGGTTGAATGCGTAAAGGTTTAAGTTCAAGCATGTTTAGAGTCGAGATTCGGAATGAAAGTGACATGAAAATATTATATCAAAATATTCATCTTCACACATAACACTTGTATGACACTTGGTAACCACAAGGGTTATAATGATTTCATGAGTTGAACACCCATAAGAATCATAACAAGGTTTAGGTCCTTAGATGATAACCTACTACTTTGACAAATGAATATGATTTCAACATCAAAGATTCGAGTGTACATAGATAGTATTTAGGTTGTATAATATACACATATTATTAAGTCCAAATGTTCAAGTATTCAAGTAAGAGGTAGAAGATTACATCTTCATTTAGGTACCTCAAGTTGAGTCATGGGTGTCATGGATGGGGTAGGAAGACAAGGCTTCCATTTAGGTACCCCTTTGATGTTCACCACTACACTTGATGTAAAAACAACCAAGGAGGGTCATGAACTAAGGTCTTTACATGTATGTAAAGTAAACTAACTAATAGAAATCATCAATTCATGTGAGGATTGTATGTTTGGACAACCCAAGTTGTTCCATAATCACTCATGTATCAAAGACTATGTTTGACATGATTTGTGGGTTGAAACCCTAGACAAAACACCAAGTTTATGAGGTTTAATCCTCTGATTTCAAATGTCTCAACCTTGTTTTTAAGCTTAACCAACCATGGGATAAGTTGTAAGCATTAGGACATAGGCATGAGATGTGTTAGACACAAGTTGCATAGGTTTAAACAAGTTTTGAAGAACATAAAAATCAAACAGAAAGTTTATGGACTATTTCGGGGCATTTCCAGGTCTGATTTCTCCAAGGAGAAGTCTAGGAATAGAACCCCATGATTATCCAAGCAAGTAGGAAAAAGAATCAAGTGAATCGGATAAGAATTGAGTGAGTTATGCTCATTTTCGTGAAGGGGTGTCAATCTGCTCGAACCTTTGCTTTCAGCTACGGTTTGGAGGATGTTTTGAGAGTTTTTGGTGTTGCAAAAGTGGTAGGGAGGCTGGTTATAAGTGGTATTTATAGGGGGAAGGATTAGGGTTTCAATGGGTTGGGCTTTGGAAGTGTTTAGAAGGGGTTACACCTTGAAACTAGCCCACAAAACCCAACTATATGGGGCTGAATTTTGCTGAATTGGGGCTGCCATATTTCTTTATTTTTTTTTTATTTTTTAAAACATTATAATGAGTAATTTTGTTAATTAAGTTGTGTAATAATATGCAACAATGTTTCCCCTAACTTGTAACAAGGTGAAATATGAAATAAAACATGATTTAACTAGGTAAAAAGTGTAATGTACAAGTATGTAAAATGTTTGTAAGTGACAAGTATATGTCACATATTAGATGATTAACCGTTGTATAAATAAGCATATTATTAGGGGTTTTTAGGTATCAACAATATAAGGACAAGCATGGACATGCATCGTGAATAAGTATAAGTATGAATTACAAATAAGGATTCGATGTACAATGAATTCGAACATATGAACATGTATGAATATGTAGATGGTGAATTTAAAGAAATACGAATTTTATTTATGATCCAAGTCTCGGATTTTACAACGAAAAGACGACTACAATAATACAAGATTTCCAAAAGTAACATTACAAGGCGAGCTTTCTCATTATGGAAAGTATGAAAAAAGCAGGGCGTTACAATCTCCCCTCCTTTAGGAAATTTCGTCCCGAAATTTATTCAAGAGGAAGACCTTGGAGAAAAAGCATTTTGTCTAAAAGAATCGAGACTTGGGAGTTTTGAAACGTTTAGAAAAGTACGAAATTTTGAAGAACGATAGGATAGGAATTTGTTTGACTAAAATGGGTTGAGGCGTTTAAGCATAGGTAAAACGGGTATGCGTGCGCATAGGCAAAGGAGTTTAAATAAGTTTGAATGTGAACGGGGTTCATATGAAAGAAAGGATAATGGAGAATAATAGGAGTATGGGGTGAACAATTGACACTAAATGAATGCAAGTATATGAATGATATAAGTATTAGATAGACGAAAGTAGCGTGTTAAAGATGAAGTCCCGGCATGGATAATCGGATATGATGCGTTTGTGAGTTGGTTAAAGCTTGTGTTAGGTCCAAAAGGTCTGTAAAACACTGAATTTCTCATGGCATGTTTTACGAAAGTTTGGTAACATGGTGAAAACACTTATATATAGGAAGTACCAGCGGCGTATCCACCATGTTTTGACCATGTTACGTCCGTTTCGTCTTCGGTGTCATGTTACATTCCATGTATTACCATACGCAGTAGCACACTCTATGGTTCTCATACGCCTATCACTATAATCCCGTGTGCACCCGTGATTATTTTGATCGTCGCATGATCCGCATAGCTTGTACTAGTTGTGTATGAATCGGGGTATACATAAAAAAAAAATTTAGAATGTGTACGTACAAGAATGTAGTATATAAGCAAGTCCATGTTTAAGTATGTGTGGGACCCACGCAAGCGAATCCCTCGGGTTGCGCTCGCGTATAGGTATGAATGTATGAATCATGAGTAAGGATGAAAGTATGAGCATAAGTTTAAGTATGAATACGCATGTATGTATGAGCATAAACATAAAATGTGTAAGTAGTATGTGTACAAGTAGAAGCGTAAAACGTTTAAGTAGTATGCGTATAAGTACAAGCATAAGACGTATGAACATAGGTGTAGGTATGAAAAATAAATATTGCGTAAATAGTGTTTGTTGGGACACCACGGATCTAAGTGTATAAAACATTCAAAAGGCCGAGTATGTAAATACGAATGATATAAATGATGTTATCGCGAGGTATCGACCAAAATGTGTACGATGATATGCATGTATAGTTGTTTAAATGAAACATTGAGTTTATCGAATCAAAATTAGGTTGACCTTGGTTGAAAGGGTAGAATATAGTTGTGTATGTAAGAGGATATAAAGTACTAATTGGTTAAGCATAATGTATTTCTGTAATGATTGAAATGCTACTTTTGTTAAAAAAAAAAAAATTCATGTAAGTCAAAGATTGTCGGTTCCCATGAAGACTTCTTGCCCGCGTGTTTTGTAAATTGGTGTAGGAAAAAGATTTTCGTTAAAAAGTAAGTTCGTTTCATCAAATAAGAAATTATGAATTTAGGAGGTCCTTGTGAAAACTAGGATCTTTAGAAGGGAAATTTAGCAAAAGGACTTAGAAATAAAAATAAAATAACAATTGATTTGTTGGTGTTGGAAAGGGTATTTGGTAAAACAATCATATAACTTCTATAAGATCTTATAAGTATTTGGGAAAGGTTGGTTGGATTTTGATTAAAAGTAGAAGGTGGGCGTGTTTTAGTGATTAAGTCGAATATGAAGTTCATGGGCAAGAGTTTCATAGGACCGATTAAATTGATAGGTAGCATTTCGTAAGGCTTTGAAGTTCGAGCAATAAAACGTTTTAAGACATGATTATGAATTTCGCGTATATGAGTTGAGTGAAAATAGATTGTAGAATAAAAAGTACGTTTGATAAAACAATGTATTTCGAAATCTGTATGAGTGGGTATTTTTAAATAACATTAAACAATTTGGGTATAAAGTATGATCGAGTTTGCATAATAAGATGTTTCAAAAGAGAAGTTTTGGTAACGGTCACCTAAGTTAGGGAATCACCCCTAACTCGTTGGTGAGGTCGTTTTAAGGAAAAGGGAGTGGAGCTAATCGTCAAGGTAAGGAAGTCACTCCCATCTCGATGATATTTCTCCACTTGTCGTTACAAGGAAAACGAATTTAAATTATATGAAATCATGTATATGTATAAATGTATGGAAAAGGTTCAATATGTTGTGTGTGTGAAAAGAGAAATCGAAAGTAAACTCGAGTTTGAAAGATTGCATCGTATAAATAAATAATAGAAACACATGTTTGACCAAAGTTTGGAGTGTTCCAAACGGAACTTTGACTAACCAAAGGGGTCGAAAAGTCTTTTGAATTTGAGGAGCATGCTTTGGCCTAATAGGTAAAATACTCTCGCCGACAAGTCGGTTAACGGTATTTACCCTTCCGGTTACTACATGTCCCAAATCAATCGAAATTTCGAGACTTGGCGGGATTTATGAAAAAAATCAAGGAGTGGAACTAGTCGCCAAGGTGCGGGTTTGACCCCTAACTTGACGGTTTCGTATCCTAAGTGTGGTTGGTACTCGTCGGGTCAAAATTTAATTTCAACACCTTGACGAGGGTCCACTAGAATTTGAAATTTGAACTTCTCCATCAAGGTGAGGATTTCACTCCTAACTTGATGGTGAATTTCGTGTAAAAAGAAAAGGAAAGTGGATGGATTGAGAGTTGTTCATCAAATTATGGGTTTCACGCCTATTTTGGTGAACTCGTCTTGTTTGTGTAATATGTGTGTTGTCGGATTTAGAATAATCGAGTAAAACGCGTGAGGAAAAGTGTATATTAAAGATTAAACAAACAAGTATAACATGTCAAGAACATCACAATAAAAGTGAAATCATGAAACGAATATTAACGCATAAAAAGTATGTCAAGAACACACATAAAGGATAAAATTGAGAAACAAGTATTAACACATAATAAAATCAAGTATATCATGTTAAGTGTTAACCCACAAGTGACACATATGCTTACAAGATCAAAAGAGAATAAATAAAAGCAAATAAGATAACATGCTAGTAATTTCAAGTAAAACATACGAATAAAGCTCTAGAACTATAGACTAGGTTAAAGCATTCCTACTTTTCCTAATTCCCTATAGTTATGGCTCTGATACCAATCTGTCACACCCCAACCAATGGCGGAAACATCGGGATGAGACGAAGTGTGAAGATTGCTCGAGACATCATAACGCTAATAATTGTGACAAGTATTTAAATAATCATTTCATTTCATTTCTAAAGAATCAAGTACAAGGTTTTGAAACAAAGTACAACAACATGAATAATAGAATGATACAATACAAATACAATTCTTTCTAAGTGTGTATCTAAGCATCCTACTAGATTCCATGCATCGTCAACATCCACCTGTAACATGTTAAAATAAAGTTCAATGCAAAAGCAAAGGCGAGTATACAAGTTTGATACGTACATAGCAAAAGATAAGTTTTGAACAATTCCTCATAGCAAGCATGTGATTCAAGATAAGCCTTTAAATATGGTATGTGTCTAACATATCAAACCAAGGAAATGCAATATGCTCATGACATAACCGAGATAAAGGGGCGGGTCGTTAATCCTATAGCGCTACATATGTCACGGTTTGGCTCGTACGAAGTTAATGATAAATTCAACACATAAGATAAATCCAAGTTTAAAGCATCAAGCCATCACGTATACAAGCATGTTATAGGAATGTTCATGTGTTTAAGCAAAATGTTCACGTGTAAGTTGATAGATAAACATGTTACACCCCAAAAGTGGTAAAAGTAAAAAGGGGGAAATACGAGTATACTCACAAAGTTTGCATATGTGTTCCGACTATCCAATGTGACAAAGTTGACGAGGTTAGAAGGTTGAATGCGTAAAGGTTTAAGTTCAAGCATGTTTAGAGTCGAGATTCGGAATGAAAGTGACATGAAAATATTATATCAAAATATTCATCTTCACACATAACACTTGTATGACACTTGGTAACCACAAGGGTTATAATGATTTCATGAGTTGAACACCCATAAGAATCATAACAAGGTTTAGGTCCTTAGATGATAACCTACTACTTTGACAAATGAATATGATTTCAACATCAAAGATTCGAGTGTACATAGATAGTATTTAGGTTGTATAATATACACATATTATTAAGTCCAAATGTTCAAGTATTCAAGTAAGAGGTAGAAGATTACATCTTCATTTAGGTACCTCAAGTTGAGTCATGGGTGTCATGGATGGGGTAGGAAGACAAGGCTTCCATTTAGGTACCCCTTTGATGTTCACCACTACACTTGATGTAAAAACAACCAAGGAGGGTCATGAACTAAGGTCTTTACATGTATGTAAAGTAAACTAACTAATAGAAATCATCAATTCATGTGAGGATTGTATGTTTGGACAACCCAAGTTGTTCCATAATCACTCATGTATCAAAGACTATGTTTGACATGATTTGTGGGTTGAAACCCTAGACAAAACACCAAGTTTATGAGGTTTAATCCTCTGATTTCAAATGTCTCAACCTTGTTTTTAAGCTTAACCAACCATGGGATAAGTTGTAAGCATTAGGACATAGGCATGAGATGTGTTAGACACAAGTTGCATAGGTTTAAACAAGTTTTGAAGAACATAAAAATCAAACAGAAAGTTTATGGACTATTTCGGGGCATTTCCAGGTCTGATTTCTCCAAGGAGAAGTCTAGGAATAGAACCCCATGATTATCCAAGCAAGTAGGAAAAAGAATCAAGTGAATCGGATAAGAATTGAGTGAGTAGGGAGGCTGGTTATAAGTGGTATTTATAGGGGGAAGGATTAGGGTTTCAATGGGTTGGGCTTTGGAAGTGTTTAGAAGGGGTTACACCTTGAAACTAGCCCACAAAACCCAACTATATGGGGCTGAATTTTGCTGAATTGGGGCTGCCATATTTCTTTATTTTTTTTATTTTTTAAAACATTATAATGAGTAATTTTGTTAATTAAGTTGTGTAATAATATGCAACAATGTTTCCCCTAACTTGTAACAAGGTGAAATATGAAATAAAACATGATTTAACTAGGTAAAAAGTGTAATGTACAAGTATGTAACATGTTTTTAAGTGACAAGTATATGTCACATATTAGATGATTAACTGTTGTATAAATAAGCATATTATTAGGGGTTTTTAGGTATCAACAATATAAGGACAACCATGGACATGCATCGTGAATAAGTATAAGTATGAATTACAAATAAGGATTCGATGTACAATGAATTCGAGCGTATGAACATGTATGAATATGTAGATGGTGAATTTAAAGAAATACGAATTTTATTTATGATCCAAGTCTCGGATTTTACAACGAAAAGACGACTACAATAATACAAGATTTCCAAAAATAACATTACAAGGCGAGCTTTCTAATTATGGAAAGTATGAAAAAGCAGGGCGTTACATGATGAGAAGGTGTGAAGTACCAATCACATTGGTCAAACCTCGCCTGATAACTGTCAGGACCTTGATAGGGTGTTCCATGAAAGGATGACCCATCAGAGATCTCGATTGGATGATTGGGAGTACCCCTTGCAGGTTCTATGGGATCCGTATCTTCATCCATATCTACCGCGTTGTCTTCAGAGAAGTGATCCTCTGGTCCTAAAGGGTTATAATCTGTTGGTTCTTGGACATAATCCGTCGGGTTAAACTGTCCTCGGAAGAAAAGAGAAGGATCGCCATAAGAATGGTGCGAAAGAGATCGCTGGGGAGGTATAAACGAAGGTTGAGGGTTATTGGGTTCATTTTCTGAGTTTGGTCCGAAAGAGTGACGGTATGAAGGTGTCGAACTGTGCGAGGTAGAATGTCTTGCAGGTTCAAAGAGGTTCCTTCTACCTCTCTGAGGTTCTTCACTCCTTGTAGTCGAAGGAGCTCGCATGTTCGAAGGTCCGGCCTCGTGATCATTGTGAGTAGTGATCGGCCCTTTGCCTCTTCCTCTTCTAATTGCTGGTGGCATATTTCCTGCTTTCAAAACTTTAAATCACAATAAACAATAAAAGACAAACTGGAATAAAATTTCGAATTTGTCCTATGTTCTTGTCTAGACTCAAGTATGTGCAATCGTGTCATTGAGATTAAACACAAAAGACTAGTGTTTAATTCACTCAACGTTGGCTCTAATACCAACCTGTCACACCCCGATTTCCACGTGTCTCATCGGTGGGCCCGGTGGGGGATTACCGTGACGTAGTTGGCAATAATATAGTCAAACCACACAATTATATGAATGCACAGCGGAAGCATAAAGATAAATATATTTCAACCATCGTTTGTAATATCAAATGTATTACGAATAGTCGAAATGTATCCATAGGGGATCAAATAAAAATAATATAAGTATTGTTCAACAGACGTAGGCATCTTAAGCTTGCGAGACTCTTTATTGATGCTAAGGAGACATATCCAACCAATTACGCTTAGTACCTGCATTTAATCTTTTTGGGAAAATACGTCAGTTTACACTGGGAAAATACGTCAGTTTACACTGGTAAATACATTCAACCGACACTTTTTGTAAAAGGTTTAATAAAAATTGATTTGAATGCACAAGGCACAAACTCTTTATAACTTGGGAGAATTATTTAAATTTATAATCTTGTGAACGAATTACATGTTCCTTATGCGTTCAGTAGCCTGGACGTACCGGATTAAAGATCAATAGACACACCACATCAACTATTTATGCACTGATGAGTGTACGCCTACACTCCGCGCTTAGGTCGTGGCCATTTCGTAAAATGCTGCCTGGGATATCCGGGACATGGTCATTAACCCCCCAAAGGCGTTTAAGTAAACAAGACTGTTTAAACGAGCCGATCAAATTATTCAATTAACCACCAAACGATGGAAGATTTGATGCCCGATCAAGCGGTATTTTATATACCGTAACCCAAGCCCGTATAACGGAAAATAAGTTAAAAGTATTTACCTGAGCAAGTATTAATCCTTAATCGAATAAATTGCAAATATCTTTTACTGTCTCCTATACTGGAACGAAGGTTTAAAATAACCTATTAGAATCCTAACGGGTCTTTAATTTAGCCTTAGCTTAGACCGGTCAGTTTCAAAGGATAATTACGGTTTAATCGCGTGAAAGGCGAAAACCGGGAATGGAATGTGATTTGGACCCAACAAGTTTGAAGACTTGTTTTATATGGGTATAATAACCACACTCTGGATTTTGAGGTCAAAACAATAAGGTTTGACTCGTTTCGGCTAGTTTATGTAAACTAGTTACATAAGCCGAACCGTGTGCGCAAAAGGCGTAACGGAAAACCGTAAGAGTCCTACACAGGTTTCCTAAGTCAATATGCTTTAAAGAGGTTGTGGTATTAGTAGGATACCTTCCATAATGCCCGTAACGAGTTTAAATCCATTTTATGCCCCGCAGGGGTATTTCGGTCATTTTAAAGATTATAAAAGAGGTTTCTGAGTTCTACAGGAAATCTGAGTTTTCCAAACAGTTTATAAAGTTCAAAATACTCTATTTATTATTTAAAATCAGTAGCAACTGCAATCGGGTCAAAAGACCTTGTAGAACTCAAGTTATGTCCGAAAAGGGTATATTCGGTAATTACCGAACCGATGCCATAACCGCAGGTTATGAGCAGGTTAAAAATAATTAAAAATCTTTAAAAATCCCAAAATATTATTTTACATCAGTGTGTAAAAGGTTTGGTGTCGAAATCTGGGTTTAGATAGGCGTTATGCTAATTGCGCCATTTAATTACTAAAGTTTCCGTAATTGCGCTATTTATCATAACTCCTATTCTGGACCTCGTATTGACGTGAAATTTTAGGGACATGCTTAGAAATCAGTAACTAAGGTTATGGTCTTTTCACATGTCCGAAATTCTCGTTTTAAATTAAAAAGGGCGTTACGGTCAACTTTTAAGCATTTAACGGAAAGGTGTAAACGACTCGGACAAACAACGAACCGGTCATAGAGGGTTATACCATCATGTAACCTGGTCCTAAGAGAGTCCTAAGGCATATCTAAAACATACTTTAACGGGTCACAACTGAAGTCGAAGCAAAAGTCAAAGTTTTGCGACTTTCGGCTCCGAACCGGGTCAAAACAATAAATGGTTGGATCAAATAAGCTTAGACTAGTTAATATACTTATTATCATGTTTTATGAGTGTTAAAACAGGTTACACGCCATCTACATTACTGATTATCCCAAAAATCGCAAAATAGCATTTCTGTTGACTTTTTCTAAGCACGTTTGACTCGACATTCGGACTAGTTAGAGTGGGAATCAGAGGGTGCCCTTTTTAGGGGTTTAAAGCCCACATGATTACCAACATATAACCACTTTTGATTCGACAAACCACATGACCATTTGTGATTTATTGTAAAGTCAATCATTAATTACGACGGATTGACTTTTAAGCTAAAACTATGGAAAATTAAGCCACAAAGGGTTAGGCATACTTACAGAAGCTTGGTGCACGACTAGAGATGTTAGAAGAATGCTTGAGAGCTTCAGAAATGATCAAGAAGGCAGGTTTGAGGTGTGTTGAACAATGGTGCACTACCTTGCCTTTTATAGTGAAAAATTGAGCTCAAGATCATTACAACTCAACCAATGATTGCTCATGGATGATCATCAGGTGTCCCTGAGTGCTAGGGGACATGTAGGGGGCGCCCATGCTTCAATTAATGCATCCAAGATTGTAACACCCCTAAAATATAAAACTTTATGTTAAAATTATAAAATTATTAATAAACGGGAGTTTACTAACTAGAAACTTTTAACCTAGTTAGTTGATAGACTAGAAATAACTCATGAAAGGTTAAAGCCTACTAAATAATGTGTAGAACAAAGTTGAGGGGCTGGAATTGTCAAAAGTTAAAATTAAATCACAACTAGTAACCAAACACTCCAAAATTTGGAGTGTTGGTCGATCAGAATAGCAGAAGGGGGCGACACCCCCATTCCAAAACCCTAAACTCACAAAAACATCAAATTGAAAGCTCAAATCTGATCAAAAACGAAATCTAAACATAGATTTGTGATCCTCATCACGAGAGGATTCCAAGGTATGTAAAAACTTGTGTTAATTCTTTGCTTGAATTTCTCATGATGTTGTGAAATCTGGAAAATTGATGTTGCATGAGTGTTATTTGGTTAGTTTAGAATCTATTTGGTGTTTAGAGGTTAGACTCAACCAATTACATGTGAAATCATGACCAAATTCAGAAAACTCCATGAACACCTTGAAGGTGGGTTGTGGGTTTTACAAGATGATGATGAATTCTAGGGTTCTTAGTGGTTATACTAGTAAAATTCGACCTTAGAAGATAGTTCCAGAATAGATGTGATGTTTACATGATATATGATGGCTTAATTGAAGTTAAGTTAACTACTAAGCAATCCATAAACATGAATATGAATAATATGGAAATTCTGCCCTCTTGATGTTTGTAGAAATGCCTCAAAGAAGGCTGACAAATAGAAATTTGAAGCTTTAACGCTTAATTAAGATGTTTCGGTATATTATGCGAAATGATGTCTAAGAGGGTTCTAAACATGTTTTGTAAATGAACTCTATAGGACAAGATACCGGGACGTCGAGCGGACAAGCCGGTGGTGATTCTCGTTTGAAGGGCGTGCGCCAAGGTATGTAACATGACTCGTTACATTATGTGAAATTTGATCATTGTAGTTGATTATCAAAGTTACTAGTTATTTTGAATTGAAGCAAAGGCATTGTTGTATTGAATACTTGTTTGAATAACGAATTAAACTCGTTGGTAGTTGTCATAAAGGAAGGAATTCCGTAGACAAGCCAAACGGGTCAAATAATCAAGTAAAACATGATGTACATTCCAAACATGATAAATTGATGTATGTAGTGGTTATATTATGACGTACTAGAAATATCAGATTTTTACTACATTGATGATGCTAAATGTTGAAACCCGAGAGTTGGGATTTTGGTTGAATTGCTCAAACAAACAAAAACATGGATTCCCAGGTGCTACCGTAATTTACGGTGTCACCATAAATTACGGTAGAGACCAATGATTTACGGTGGTTTTCTACTGTGTTACGGTGGATCCAAGAATTTCCAGCACTCACCGTAATTTACGGTGGCACCGTAAATTACGGTGGAGCCTGGAAAACTTTTATACTTTTGTTGTTTCAAAGTGAAGTTAAACCTTGAAATCTTATCATTCATAAACGTCATAGCTAATGACTTATTTGTTGATTCATAGGTAATTAGGTGGTCACAGAGATGGCGATCAAGCGACTTGATGATGAACCGAACACTCCACTACGAAGCTTCCGCTATGTTTGAACTTGTTAAATTTTGTTCTTGGGTTGTAAACAATTTCTTAAACACACTTAGTACGTTCTATCTTAGTCCTTAGTAGACTAAGAAGTGTAACATTTTTGAAACTTATGTTGAATTATTATCTTTTGGTATAAATTAGCTATTAATTCTAGTATAAATATAAGGGTGTAATAAGTTGGTAATCAGAGCCTCAGGTTGTCAATAAGTGTTCGGTTCAAGCTTGATCGACCATCCGGTAAGAACTAATTTCAGTTAATAAATCTTATATTACGTAAAGAATGAGAAATGAACAAATATGCACGAAAAGAGCAAGTAAGCTCAATCAACAGCAAGAACGATTGAATCAAGTTGTGAACTTGATTGAATCGACAGCAAGAACGATTGAATCAAGTTGTGAACTTGATTGAATCAACAGCAAGAACGATCAAATCAAGTTGTGAACTTGATTGAATCAACAGCAAGAACGATCAAATCAAGTTGTGAACTTGATTGAATCAACAGCAAGAACGATCAAATCAAGTTGTGAACTTGATTGAATCAAAAGCAAGAACGACTAAATCAAGTTATGAACTTGATAGAATCAAACAAGAACAGCATGTGTTATAAATGGAATGTTTTAACAACTTGTGTAAACATTTCAGAAACGAAGATGGCTGATAAAGGTAATGATGATGCGGTGCCAAGAGTCACCGAACAAGTCAGAGAGGCGATTGCCGAAGAGGTTGGAAAGGCAATCGAAAACAGTCTGACAGGCTTCATTGATAGAATTCAAAACACAGTTCTATCAATGGTAGAAGATATAATCAAGAAATTAGAAGACGACTCAAAACTTGAAAAGGAAAAACATGGAGGACGGAAACCTTGTTCATACAAGGAATTCATGGCTTGTAAACCACCGATATACAATGGGGAGGTTGACCCAATAGTGTGCCAAAGATGGCTAAGTGATATCGAAGGGGTATTCGAGAGAACCCATTGTGATGTAAATGACTATGTAGCCTATGGTACGGGTCAACTAAGAAATCAAGCAAAAGATTGGTGGGATAACAAGAAGAGAGAGATCGGTATTGAAGCTGTTAAGATCATGACTTGGGATGAATTCAAGACGCCATTTCTGAAGCATCATAGCCCCAAAGCGGTTATGAATAAAATCAAGCAAGAATTCATGCAGCTCAGGCACAAAAACGAGACCATAGACAAGATCACGGCAACGTTTATGGATAAAATGAAGTTTTGTGATGATCTTGTGACAAACGAAGAACAAAAGATATACTACTATCATAACATGTTGAGTGCCGAGTATAGGGAGTTTATCACCCCTTCCAAATACGAGACCCTTACCGAGATTATAAATGCTGCTCGGGAGAGGGAAATAGAGCTGAAAAAGAGTATCGAAAGGGGTGAACGGAGGGCACCTGATGTAAATCCCAGCCCTACTAAAAAGGCACGAACAAGTGAGAGCTCAAGGAAATCTGATACGAAAGGCGGGTCACCGAGTTGCAAAATTTGCGGGAAGGGCCATAAAGGCGAATGTCATTACAAGGATAAGCCTTGTCCTATATGCAAGAAAACGGGACATATAGCCTTATCATGCCCGGAGAAGGTAACGGTTTGTTACAATTGTTATCGAACGGGTCATAAGAAATCTGAATGCCCGGAATTGGTTGAAAAAAAGGGTGGGCAGGAACAGAAGGGTGAAGCCCCTAAAGCAAAGGCAAGATCTTTTCAACTAACCGCCGCAGAAGTAAAGATTGAACCTGACGTGGTCTCAGGTATATTTACTGTAAACTCGATTCCTGCACGTGTGTTATTTGATACGGGTGCGAATAAATCCTTTGTTTCATATGGATTTATTCGACATCCTTCATTTATCCTAACTAAATTACCTGTGCCCTTAGAAGTAGAGATAGGTAATAATAAAAGTTTTATTGTTTGCGATGTATGTGAAAATTGCAAACTGAGCATTGACGATGAAGAATATTTGATAAATCTAATCCCGATGTCGATGGGAGAATTTCAAGTCGTCGTTGGGATGGATTGGCTATCTCGACACCATGCAAAGGTCGTGTGTTTCCGTAAAGAGATAAAACTGACATCTCCGAGCGGGAAACACGTCACCATCTATGGCGAGAAAGGAGGCAATCCCATTGTATGCTCAATGTTGAAAGCACACAAGCTAATGAAGCAAGGATGCAAAGCATTTATGATATACGCAAATGAACCCGAAAAAGAATCACGAAAGATTGGAGATGTACCGGTAGTACGAGATTATGAAGATGTTTTTCCGGAAGATTTGTCGGGGATACCGCCCGAACGAGAAGTAGAGTTCGGGATCGAATTGATTCCGGGCGCGAAACCCGTAGCAAAAGCCCCGTATCGACTTGCGCCGTCAGAATTGCAAGAATTGATGTCCCAAATCCAAGACCTGCTTGACAAGGGATTCATAAGGCCGAGTGTGTCTCCTTGGGGCGCACCGGTATTGTTCGTGAGAAAGAAAGACGGGAGTATGCGCATGTGTATCGATTACCGGGAGTTAAACAAACTCACGGTAAAGAATCGATACTCGCTCCCAAGGATAGACGATTTATTCGACAACTACAAGGTGTGAACTGGTTTTCCAAAATTGACCTTAGATCGGGGTATCATCAGTTAAGGGTCAAAGAAGAAGATGTGCCGAAGACGGCTTTCCGCACGAGATACGGACATTACGAATTCCTTGTGATGTCATTTGGACTAACAAACGCACCCGCGGCTTTCATGGACCTCATGAACCGGGTTTGCAAACCAATGCTGGATAAGTCGGTCATCGTGTTTATCGATGATATATTGGTATATTCGAAAAGTGAAGCTGAACACGCACATCACCTACAAGAAGTGTTAGAAGCCCTTAGACGAGAGAAGCTATACGCAAAATTCTCTAAATGTGCCTTTTGGTTACGAGAGGTACAATTTCTTGGCCACATTATAAGTGCCGACGGAGTACTGGTGGATCCGTCAAAGATTGAGGCGGTGTCAAAATGGAATTCCCCAAAGAACCCTTCTGAAATTAGAAGCTTTTTGGGACTTGCGGGATACTATAGGAGATTTATTCAAGATTTCTCCAAGATTGCGTCACCACTAACCAAGCTGACCCGAAAGACAGAAAGATTCATCTGGGGTGTTGAACAAGAGAAAGCGTTTCAAACGCTAAAAGAAAAGTTAACTCAAGCTCCGGTACTAACACTACCGGACGGAGTTGAAGACATGGAGGTTTATTCGGATGCTTCACTATCGGGACTCGGATGTGTATTGATGCAACGGGGCAAGGTCATAGCCTATGCCTCGAGGCAATTAAAGATACACGAACAGAAATATCCTACGCACGATCTCGAGTTGGCGGCGGTAGTGTTTGCATTAAAAATATGGAGGCACTACTTGTACGGAGTAAAGTGCACCATATTCACCGACCACAAGAGTTTGAAATACTTCTTCGATCAGAAGGAGTTAAATATGCGACAAAGGCGGTGGCTGGAAACGGTGAAGGATTACGATATCACCCAGGAAAGGCTAATGTAGTGGCCGATGCGCTGAGCCGCAAATCGGATTATACCCCAATACGGGTACGATCAATGCAACTGGTTGTGACTTCAAGCTTGCTAGAACGAATTCGAGAAGCACAAGATGAAGCTGTAAAGGCAGAAAACTGGAAAAAGGAAAGAATTATCAGCCAAGTTAAGGACCTAGAGGTAGGCAGTCACGGCCTGAAGACTCGCTTTAATAGAATCTGGGTCCCTAACACATGTGGGTTAAAAAGCTTCTACTCGATGAAACTCATAAATCCCGTTATTCCATTCACCCGGGAGCGACCAAGATGTATCATGACTTGAAGCAAAACTATTGGTGGCCCGGAATGAAGCGGGACACGGTGAAGTACGTGGAGAAATGTTTGACGTGCCTACAAGTCAAGGCTGAACACCAAAAACCATATGGTAAACTTCAACCGTTAGAAATCCCGGTTTGGAAATGGGAGCAAATTACGATGGACCTATTGACCAAACTACCTAAAACGAGTCGTGAGACTTATACGTCTGAGAAAATGTCTGAGGTTTACACCAATGAAATCATAGCAAGGCATGGGGTACCGATATCCATTGTGTCAGATAGAGATACTCGGTTTACTTCGAAATTCTGGCGTGAATTCCAAGAACAGATGGGGACTAAATTGTTTCTTAGCACTGCTTACCATCCACAAACGGATGGGCAGAGCGAAAGAACAATACAAACATTGGGTGATATGCTGCGGGCTTGCATTATTGACTTTGGGGGTAGTTGGGATGTCCATTTACCCTTGGTCGAATTCGCATACAACAATAGCTATCACGCGAGTATAAAAATGGCCCCGTATGAACTATTTTATGGCAGAAAGTGTCGGACTCCGGTATGTTGGGGAGAAGTGGGTCCGCGGGGGCTAGCGCCAACCGATATAATCCGAGCTACAAATGCGAAAATTGACATAGTTCGGGCACACTTGAAAGCGGCTCAAGACCGGCAAAAGGCATACGCAGATAAAAGAAAAAGGCCAATTGAGTTTCAGGTTGGCGATATGGTCATGCTAAAGGTTTCCCCATGGAAGGGTATCATTAGATTCAGAAAAAGGGGAAAGTTAAGCCCGAGATTTATTGGGCCATTTAGAATCACTGAACGGGTCGGTAAAGTGGCTTATCGACTTGAATTACCCGAAGAGTTGAGTGGAATTCATAGCACATTCCACGTATCACATCTTCGAAAATGTTTGGCCGACGAAACTGCTCATATCCACTACGATGACATCGAGGTGGATAACAACCTCAACTATGCGGTAAAACCAATTGCGATTTTAGATCGTAAGGAGAAAAGTTTGAGGAACAAGATAATAAGTCAAGTCAAAGTCAAATGGGAGCACAGAAAAGGGTCAGACACTACATGGGAGTCCGAGGAAGAAATGCGGCGACTCCACCCTACATTATTTGGTATGTAATTCGGTTTCGGGGACGAAACCCTTTTTAAGGGGGGTGGACTTGTAACACCCCGAAAATATAAAACTTTATGTTAAAATTATAAAATTATTAATAAACGGGAGTTTACTAACTAGAAACTTTTAACCTAGTTAGTTGATAGACTAGAAATAACTCATGAAAGGTTAAAGCCTACTAAATAATGTGTAGAACAAAGTTGAGGGGCTGGAATTGTCAAAAGTTAAAATTAAATCACAACTAGTAACCAAACACTCCAAAATTTGGAGTGTTGGTCGATCAGAATAGCAGAAGGGGGCGACACCCCCATTCCAAAACCCTAAACTCACAAAAACATCAAATTGAAAGCTCAAATCTGATCAAAAACGAAATCTAAACATAGATTAGTGATCCTCATCACGAGAGGATTCCAAGGTATGTAAAAACTTGTGTTAATTCTTTGCTTGAATTTCTCATGATGTTGTGAAATCTGGAAAATTGATGTTGCATGAGTGTTATTTGGTTAGTTTAGAATTTATTTGGTGTTTAGAGGTTAGACTCAACCAATTACATGTGAAATCATGACCAAATTCAGAAAACTCCATGAACACCTTGAAGGTGGGTTGTGGGTTTTACAAGATGATGATGAATTCTACGGTTCTTAGTGGTTATACTAGTAAAATTCGACCTTAGAAGATAGTTCCAGAATAGATGTGATGTTTACATGATATATGATGGCTTAATTGAAGTTAAGTTAACTACTAAGCAATCCATAAACATGAATATGAATAATATGGAAATTCTGCCCTCTTGATGTTTGTAGAAATGCCTCAAAGAAGGCTGACAAATAGAAATTTGAAGCTTTAACGCTTAATTAAGATGTTTCGGTATATTATGCGAAATGACGTCTAAGAGGGTTCTAAACATGTTTTGTAAATGAACTCTATAGGACAAGATACCGGGACGTCGAGCGGACAAGCCGGTGGTGATTCTCGTTTGAAGGGCGTGCGCCAAGGTATGTAACATGACTCGTTACATTATGTGAAATTTGATCATTGTAGTTGATTATCAAAGTTACTAGTTATTTTGAATTGAAGCGAAGGCATTGTTGTATTGAATACTTGTTTGAATAACGAATTGAACTCGTTGGTAGTTGTCATAAAGGAAGGAATTCCGTAGACAAGCCAAACGGGTCAAATAATCAAGTAAAACATGATGTACATTCCAAACATGATAAATTGATGTATGTAGTGGTTATATTATGACGTACTAGAAATATCAGATTTTTACTACATTGATGATGCTGAATGTTGAAACCCGAGAGTTGGGATTCTGGTTGAATTGCTCAAACAAACAAAAACATGGATTCCCAGGTGCTACCGTAATTTACGGTGTCACCTAAATTACGGTAGAGACCAATGATTTACGGTGGTTTTCTACTGTGTTACGGTGGATCCAAGAATTTCCAGCACTCACCGTAATTTACGGTGGCACCGTAAATTACGGTGGAGCCTGGAAAACTTTTATACTTTTGTTGTTTCAAAGTGAAGTTAAACCTTGAAATCTTATCATTCATAAATGTCATAGCTAATGACTTATTTGTTGATTCATAGGTAATTAGGTGGTCACAGAGATGGCGATCAAGCGACTTGATGATGAACCGATCACTCCACTACGAAGCTTCTGCTATGTTTGAACTTGTTAAATTTTGTTCTTGGGTTGTAAACAATTTCTTAAACACACTTAGTACGTTCTATCTTAGTCCTTAGTAGACTAAGAAGTGTAACATTTTTGAAACTTATGTTGAATTATTATCTTTTGGTATAAATTAGCTATTAATTCTAGTATAAATATAAGGGTGTAATAAAGATCGATTATAAGCTCAAACAGTGAATCTGCTCATGTTTTCTGCATCTGGGGACTTGACGCGACCCGCATTAAGGATCAGGCAACTTGGACGCGGGCCGCCTGAATCCTTATGTCAGGAAACGAATCTGCAGGTGGCTCGCGGCCTGCATTAAATCATTCATATCTTTAACGCGGCCCGCCTTAGACTTGATTTTCAAGATTTTCAAATCTTTTGTAATCATTGACCTGACCTTTCGGTTTCGAAGGGGTAACTTTGCGATTTGGGCTTCGATTATTTACGAATAAGGGCCTCGTGAATTTTACCCGTGCCGTTAAGTCCCCGGTTAGTTTAATTACTATCCGAAAAGCCCTAACTTTTATTGTTGACGCTTTTAAACCCTCGCATACGAAATTTATCATAACTTTCTCGTTTTAAAACGAAACTTCGCGAAATTTATATCGTATATTCTAGTGAGCGTATTTTACTGTTACAAAGCCTCGGGTTCGTCAAAGGGTCACTCAGAGGTATAAATTAAACATGTTGACACATTTAACCCCTGTAGTTTGTAATCTCTCACTTTCTTCCGCATTTCGCTCCGTACGATCCATGATTTATTCGTTTGAAGGTACGAGCATCATTTAGGGTTACTATACAGTATATTTACCCCTCGTTGACATTTTTAACCCTCGAATTTACATACTTTCATGGTTTGTCAATTTTAGTCCTTTATTTAGTATTTATTACCACGTGTAAACTCATGACACGTGTCAACACATTATTGGACACAAAATTTCGAGGTGTTACATTTACATATCAAACCTTTTTCTACTGATGTTATGTAATAAATAAGTTATTTTAAACTGTACAGGCTGTTCAAAATCTCAGATTTCCTTATTTAAACCGAATATCGTCAAATACCGACTTTTATGCGATTTAGGCGCATATTATGGTTTAAAACCATATTAGGCACCTAAAGCATGTTACCTACTGATGTTATGAATAAACTTTTATACCTTGACAATAAGTAAAAGTTTTTGAACTCAGATTCCAAAATTAACTCTTAAAGCATATGTGAAATGACCAAAATGCCCTTACGGTGCATAGTTTGGCCATAAATGATGAATTTCACATATGTGTGATATCTTACTGATATAGCTTATTAAAATAAATATTTTTACTGATCATTGTAGACCAGAACCTCATATTATTATTTAACCTCTTTTATAATCTTTAAAAATGACCAAAATGCCCTTTCGGGGCTTAATTTGATTTTAAATTCGTCTTGGGCATAATGGAAGGTATCTTACTGATATCACAACATATTTTAGGCATATCAACTTGTGAAACATGTTCATGACTCTTTTGGTTACCCGTAATGCATCTTTCGCGTTCGAAACAGTTTATGTAACTAGTTGCATAAATTAACTGAAACGGGTCAAACCTTATCTTATCACCTCAAAATCCAGAATGTGTTTAGTTTACCCATATTATATAAGTCTCCATACTTGTCGGGTCTAAATCACATTCTAATCCGGTCTACGCTTAATCGTGCGTTTTGGACCGTAAACCTTTCCTGAAAACTAACCGGTCTAAGTTTCAACTTAAATAAGACCCGTTAGGAATCTAATAGGTTAATAAAACCTTCGTTCCAGATTGAGAGCCCCAGTAGAGGTACTTGTGCTTGCTGATTAGGATATACAGCTGAGTATAAATTGCATTTTAGCTCAGGTAAATACTCTTAACTTATTTTCCCTATACGTGCTTGGGATACGGTATTATATTAATACCGCTTGGTCGAGTATTGAATGTTTAGTCGGATTGTGATTAAATTATTGAGGTAACTCGTTTTAATCTGTCTTGTTTGAAATAAAAGCCTTTGGGGGGTTAATGACCATGTCCTGGATATCCTTGGCATCATTACTAAGAAAATGGGCACGTCTTAAGCACGGGGTGTAGGAATACACCTGACAGTTGCATAAGGGAAACGGTATCTCACTTTCTTGTGGGCCTATACTTGTGGTGTGTCTATTAATCTTAACTCGGTTTCTAGCGTCGGGCCCTGAATGTATAACAAACATGTAAATCTGTATACAAGATTATTTTTATATAATTGTCCCAAGTTATAAAAGATATTTGTGCCTTGTGCATCCAAATCAATTTTCTTAAAAATTTTCAAAAGAGTCAGTTAATTGTATTTACCAGTGTAAACTGACGTATTTTCCAAAAAGATTAAGTGATAGGTACTGTACGTAATTGGCTGGGAGCTCAGGGCGTTAATAGGGAATCTTGCAAGTTCTAAATGCCTAAAGTCTGTTGAACAATGTTTATTTTTCTGTTTTATGATCCGCCTGTGGATCCATCTTACAATCCGTTTGTAATGTTGATGTTACTTTTGAATCGGATTGTAATATGTTTACTTTAGACTTCCGCTGTGCATTTAACTGTGTTTATTTGACTATGATGATATCAACTACGTCACGATACTCCCCACCGGGCCCACCGGTAATACGTGGAAATATCGGGATGGGACAGGTTGGTATCAGAGCCAATATTGAGTGAATTAAACACTAGCCTTTTGTGTTTAATCTCAATGACACAGTAGCACATTCCTTAAACTTTCGAGTCTAGACATGAACTAGGAATGATCTCATCCCTGTTATATGTATATATTGTTTTCGATATTTATGCATCCCAGGATCGTGTGGCCGAGCAAAGCTGCCATTGGTGGAAGCTCTCCAAATCTGAAGATTAAGAATGTGAAGTTTCGTACTACAGCTCGAATAAGCGTACGACCAATATGAAGAAAGGATCTTTTGAACCCATTAACCATATTTCAAATTCTGTACCCAAGACTTTTGAAACTTCGCATGAGAAGCCAACATCAGAGGAGTTCATACCAGATGTCCCTGAAACTCCCGCTCCAAAGATAATACCTAAGGACCCAAAGGACTCATATTCCTTACCTCCGAGTCTTGAAATCCCAGACTTGGATTTTACCTGTCCTAACCTTATTCATGGTTGTATTATGCATTAACTATAAAATATTTGGATTCCACGTTTGCATAGATCCCTAAAATAGAAGATTTGGATTACCCACCAAAACATTCGGTATTCATACCTCACACAGAAAACCAAGGAGGAAATTTCCAGAATCAAAGTAAAGAAGAAACTCTTTCGTTGTTTTTCATTACTTTATTAGTCCTTATAAGGACATATTTATCTTTTAGTCCCTTCATGGACAATGTTATTTCCTTTAAGTCCCGTTGAGCGTAATTATGTACTCCTTTTAAAATATATTGGAGTGTTTTATTTAAATTTCATTTTATGCATTATATACGAACATAATATATGAAATAAATCAAAATTTCATTCCTTTTTGTAATTGATCTGCCAATATATTAAAATTAATCTTAAACGCTATAACCTAGCTTGTATGTCATTAAGGACCCAGCTATGATGGTAAAACATGTATAAAAGAGATTCAGATCTTTGTTAACATCTGAAAACATGTTAACACTCCTGACAACAGTGATGCGATAAAATCACACATGTCATCCTTATATTGGATCCTTCCAATTTTCTTATCTAGCCTAGTGATTTAGAAATCATGGCTTAAATTATCAAATAAAGATGATCATTTTATAAACATCCATTAGTGATAAAGTGCCTACGGGCTAAACTTGTTGTCCAATAAGACGACGACAGTGGTGGTCTTTCACCCCTGGCTAAAGATATTAGACTATGTCCAAGCATAATAGTCTGTATGATCAATGCGATCTTGACTGATATCATCTGATACGATGATTATATTATTTAACATCCTTAAGTGATGTTTCGCCTACGAGCTATATACTATATTGTCCATTGGTGACATTGACAAATATGACCATTATGGTTCATCGTTAAAGGGGATAGGCAATGCCCAAGCCTTACTATGAGATCAATAAGAGATCATGACTAATATCCTCAAATACGATAAATAAATATATACAAATAAGTATAAGCATCCATTAGTGATGTCCATTGATATGCCTATGTGACAAAATAAGTCGCATTTCAAAGCCAAGACAATGGTAGTCTATGACTCCATGTTAAGAAAAGGTAATGAACTATGTTCAAACCCTAATGCCTCGATTCTCTAAAATCGCGGCCTATAAATCTAAAACTATCCTTGTGATAGGGCCTTTTGTGCCACTTTTATATCCTTAATGTTTTATAACTAGGATAAATTATAATGAAAATACTAATTAAATATAATTAACAAATTAACCAATATGGTTTATATTACCATGGTTAATGAATCGTCAAAAATGATGATTCCATAATACCCTCTAAATAAATCATCGTTAATATTTATGTAGCAATCAAGCTACATGGCTGGATCGGATGAGTTCAACAGCCACCTGAGGGAGAATAATGATACTACCAGAGTTAATATAACTGGTGCGGAACTGCAGGCATTAATAGATAATGCCGTTACAAGAGCTCTCGACAGACAGTATAATGAATCAAGTGATACACACTCTAAGACTCAATCTGTGGCTCGTAATAAGCCCCATTCTAAAACACATGAGTCGAAGGAAGGCGATGTTAATCACTCGTCAAATCAGAGAAGTGTTCCGTCTAGATAGGTTGTGCTTCATCAAGAGCCACATGTCAAAACCTGTTCATATAAATATTTTGTCTCCTGCAAGCTAAGAGACTTCATAAGAGAAAAAGGAGCCATCGATTGCATGACATGGCTCGATAAGATGGACACCGTTGTTGATATTAGCAGATGTGCAGAGCAAGACATTGTGATGTTTGTTTCGTAATCCTTTAAAGGAGAGGCCCTAGCTTGGTGGAGGTCACTAATCCAAGCTATTAGGAAGATCCCATTGTATAATCTGACATGGGATCAGTTTGTTGGTCTTATCAAAGAAAATTACTGTCCTCAACATAAAGTTGAGAAAATTGAAACTGATTTCTTGACTTTGGTCATGAAGAATTTAGATTGTCAGACATATCTTACAAGTTTCAATGCTATGTCTCGATTGGTTCCTTACTTGATCACACCGGAACCAAAGTGTATAGCTCGCTTTATTGGAGGTCTAGCCCCAGAAATCAAGGCAAGCGTGAAAGCATCGAGACCTACTACGTTCAGGTTAGCGGCAGATCTATCGCTATCTCTCACACTCGATGTAGTCAGAAACAAGGCTGCCAAAGCTTCTGATGAAGGAAAGCGTAAAAGGGAGGATGAGAATTCTCATCACTCCGATAAGAAGAAAAAAGGGAACTCTGATCATCAGAAGAGTTCCGGGTCTAAGAAAGCCAACCAGCAGCTGGGTGAAAAGACCAAGTGCAAAACCTGTAAGAAATACCATCTCGGGGAATGAAGATTTGAATCTCAACCTCTACCCTGTGGAATTTGCAAGTCTAAGGAACATAAAATCTTGGATTGCAAGAAGTTGAAAGATGCAACCTGTTATGGTTGCAACGAGAAGGGGCATATCAAGACTAACTGCCCTATGAATCAGAAGAAGCCTGAAGAGGACAAGAAAGCAAACGCGTGAGTCTTCTAGATGAACACCCAGGAGGCAGTACAGGAAGATAACATCATAAAAGGTACCTTTCCTTATCAATGATGCTTATGTAGGAATTTGTTTGATTCTGGCACAGAAAAGTTGATTGTGGACAATAAATGTTGTAAACGGTTGTTTCCACCTGAATAGGACTCTAGACATACAACACAGGGTAGAATTAGCCGATGATACTTTAGAGACTGCTTCAACAATTTTAGATGGATGCTATATATCCATTAGGAATTGCTCTTCTCCAATATACTTATGACAAGCTATCAAGCTATCCAAAATCATCAAATATGATCAAGACAGATGTGACATTTGATCCCCTGTCAAAAAGGTGATGGACTAGGTCCAAACCTTAATTGCCATTGATGGTCTTTTATGGCCTAGGCTAAGTATAATTGATATATATTTAAATAACACTCATTAAGAATGTTCGTACTATATTAGCCTGTATGGTTTAATGATACCATGGTTAGTGTATGTTAAGTCATCAGGATGGTGAATAGCGGTTGTTGGACTGCAACTAAGTGATTGTTTCATTGGTGTTAGGAACCAAATAACAAATATGACAAACTCGGATAAGTGAGCCATAAATCGTGTCATGGATGATGCGACACATGCTAATGATGCTACAATTGTGAACCTCAGAATTAACAAAGATGTTCTCCAAGATATGATTGACGCAGCTGCTAGAAAAGCTGTGAGAAAGGTCATGAAAAAGTTCAAGGAGCCCAATGCTACCTGCTCCAAATCCCATCTAAAACCACATTTCCTTACTAACGAGAAGGATCTTGTTCATGCCTCGAATGAAAAGGATGAACTAAAAAGGAAAAGGAATGAAGATAACTCCCAGAGTTCTAAGAATAAGGGTAAGCAAGAGTCCAATAAGAAACCGGTGTGTAAGACCTGCAAGAAATGCCATCTAGGGAAGTGCAGGTACGAACCAAAATCCTAAACGCAGCCTAGGGCTTGTGGGATCTGCAAATCAAAAGAGCATAGAACGTTGGATTGCAAGGACATGAAAAATGCAGTCTGTTTCGGCTGTGGTGAGAAAGGCCACATCAAGACTACATGCCCTACATCTGTCAAGGGAAGTGTAACTAAGGATGGAAAGCCTAAGAATAAAAGCGCTTAAACTCTCCTAAAGAGTGCCAGAAGTAGTTCATATCAATAATAACATCAGGTACATTCTTTAACATTTATTGAAATATAAGCCTAAGTATAGCAAACTTTTTAAATCTTCCATAGAACCTCAGAGATTAAGCGTAAGGTAAAACTTACAAACAAAAATCATAGGAACCATATCTTCTGTGCCAGTCAGAAATCTTCAGTCATAAAATTCTTAGAGTACCCTCTTTCCAGAAGAAATACATCAGCATATGTAGTGGATATCTCTTTGATCTCTATCGATTTCGAATACCAGACGGTATGACAAAAGTACCATATGAGGATTGGTGTATCTTAAAATGTTCCATAGATTGCTTCCATGCCTGATCAGTATGGAGGTTTAATGCATGGAACCACTGAGATATCCCAATGGTCATATCGTAATAAAGTCAGCTAATGGTATTCAAAGGAGATATCCAGAAGGGAAATATCCAGGTAAATGTCTCTGATTAGGGAATCCATGGACTCATAACATAAATGTGTCACTTATCTGACACAGACAATGATAGATAAACTGGAGCCTGAGATTTGGAAAAATCTCTGTAACCTCCCTGTGTCTTGATTATCTTCTCCTAGGACTACTCTATTTACCTCCTGAAAGGCAAGTAGAGTTAGGATTTATAACCCGCATAGGGCTGCATTATTGTGAAATATCCGCGATGATTAGCACCATCATTATTGGAAGATTTGAAACCCTGATTAAATAAGTTTTAGGATAAGGGTTCATAAAGCCTAACTCAATATTATGCGAATTCGGTATTGTTAATTAGGAAAGATGGTTCATTTTGCTATGCATTGAATACCGCAACCCTATTTAGGCAACAATTAAGAACCGCCATAAGCTGCCTAGGATCGTCGATTTGTTCGACCAACTGTAAGAATTAGCTATTCCTTAAGATTGGTTTTAAGCTGAAGAAGGAATAACCATCTCACCTTAAAAAGATTTTCTGTAATAGATAATATATAAGTATCAAGGTTGCTCCTTTGGAAACTTTGTATAAATGAAATGTCAAGGGTCCGTTGATGGACAGAATTTTGGTAAATCCAATTATCAGGACTTAAAAGATTACCCTGGGAATGACGAATATGATCATATAAATTTATGATCGTCTAGAAACTGCCAGTAATCGGCGGAAAAATCGAGGATTGATGAAAGTCTTAACCCACTTAAGTCCTTAATAAGGAATAAAGATTCAGATGAAGGTACCACCCAAAGGGGTGTGCTGAATTTTAAATTATAAGACTGGTTAAGCCCTGATATATATAGAATCATTCGAGGAAATCGAATATATCAAGATTGGTAACCTATAAGCTAAAACTTACTAGAGGAGCTTGATGGAAATCAAGGTGTCCCACACTAGTGAGTAAAGGATGTGTTTCGCTAATAAGTCGGAAGCATTGTCACATAATGATATGCAGACTAATGAAAAATTTATGGTTCAATAAGAAACCCGTATTGATGAAGGATCAGCAGGTTAAGAAACCCCAAAAGAAAGTACGTACATATTGTATAGGTCAACTGAGATGCCCTTAGAGGCCCAAATATGCTATGGAGATTAAGTCCATGATACATCGGAAAGTACTTCCATTACATTAGCAAATCTCGAGGTTGAGATTTCTTTTAACGGGGTGAGGATATAACACCTCGTAAAATCACGTCCAATGATGTATTGACACGTGTAACAAACCCTAATAAAGTCAAACGTTGAGTTTGAAGGACTAATTTTGCGAAAAATAAAAAACTTTGATTATGGAAGGACTGGAAATGTTAACATGCTTATTACAAGCCTTTGAATAAAATTACGTGGTAATTACATTCACAAATGAGTCACTTGTTGATCGAGTATAGACGTTTTTGTAATTAATTGAAAGATTGCGCGTCAAAGGGGTAAAAGCGTTAACATGTTAATTCTTACCTCTGAGTGACCTTTGAACAAACCAAGAACTTCATAATAATTGATTATAATATTGGGAATGCCTAATATTGGCTATTAAGGGCTTTTATGCATATAAGTGAAATTACGCGCAACTTTATAAGTTAGAGGGACTAAAAGTGTCAATATGTTTAATTATACCTCTGAATGACCTTTTTACGAACCCGAAGCATTATGATGTTTTATAATACTCTCAAGAATGCCTAATATGGATTAGATAAGGCTTTGATACTATTAAACGATGATATGCGCAAGTTTGCGCATTAGAAGGACTATTTGCGTTAAACATGCCCTAAATATCCTTTATATAGCTTAGAAATAGGCTTTGAGGTGTTTGGTGCGCAAAAATAAACTTATTTAATCAACATGGACTAAAAGCGTCAAAAAGTGCATAAGTTTGCATTTTCGCGCATATCTTACGTTCTGAATGTATCCGGGCATCCAAAAATTTATGTAACCATTAAAATATTTTATTTTACTGATTGGCTTGATAAAATTCCATTCATCGCGTAATTTGGGTCATTTTTCGCGTTCGTCCGTGTTTCGTCGTAATTAGCCGAACAAGGTGACCGTACGACCAAACGAACCGACATCCGACATGTTTTTGAGCATGTTTCATGTTCCCTATGTTTTGGCATCATTGTAGAGCCTTAAAAATGGTTTAACGGGCCTCAACTATGTCGGAAATGGTACTAATCAAGTGCAGGGACCAAAAGTGACAACATTTGAAATTATGTATTAGCAGACCTGGTCCTTACGGACCGTATACAAGACCTCATACGGTCCGTATACCTTTGCCAGTTCCAGAAAATTCAAAAACCAGCTTTGGTTTTGCTCTTTGTCTCACATAATTGATTCTAGGGGCTGGTTTTGGAGTACCCATAGTTTCCTAAATCAGGGGCACACTTGTAGGGCTGAGATCGAATCCCGTTTATCGAGGAATGATCCTAACGGTTCACAAAAAACCTATATATACCCCCCTTGATCATGGCTCTCATTGCTCATTATTTCATTTCTTGCTCTCTAGACTCAAATCTGAGGATCCTAACCTTGGGGAACCTTCTTTTGAGTTATCTTCTGCCCTTGGACCTTTTGTAAGTGTCCTTCCTTGCTTAATTCATTTTATTTGGCTTTTGAAGACGAAAAAAGTCAAACGTTTCGATAAACGCTTTGACTTTTAGCTAGACCTTGTATGGTCAAGCCATGATTCGCAACGAACATGGCTACGTGGTCGTAATTAGGTAGGTGTTAGACCCTCTTAAGGGCAAAGTGATTAGAATAAAAGTCAAACGGGTTAGTTTTTAAATAAAATTCATAACTAATAATATAGAAGCTATAAAATCAGTTTTGTCACTTTAATAACTTGGTAATTATTAATTGAACATGTCTAGGCATGTTCAACCCGACAATTCTAAGTTTAGAATCGGTTTGAAACCGAAAGTCGTAAAAGTTGACTTTTGCTTTGACTTTTAGTTCTGCCCGGAATTAGCTTAGTTTAATAATGCCT
Organism: Helianthus annuus; assembly: GCF_002127325.2. Lineage (NCBI taxonomy): Eukaryota > Viridiplantae > Streptophyta > Magnoliopsida > Asterales > Asteraceae > Helianthus > Helianthus annuus. Next base: position 55,515,775 of record NC_035437.2, read on the forward strand.
TAGGGTACCTTTGTGATCATAATATATGTTAGTATAACCCCTGAAGTTATACTACATGATCCCTTAGAATTTAAGTTCATATGCATGTTTCCGTTATATGCCTTAAAGTTGACTATTATGCCCTTTTGATATTAAAATAAGTTTTTTCAAAATGTGAAAGGACTAAAACCTTTGTTACTAAATTATAAACATGTCCATAAAATTTCACATAAGTCCGTGGTCTAAAATGGGAGTTATGCGCAATAGCGTAAAGTAAAAGCTTTTTATTAATTAAACGGCATTTTCAGCATAAAGCCTATTTAAACCCAAATTTTTATGTCAAACCTTTTACCTACTGATGTAATATAATATTTTGGGATTTTTGGAAATTTTTATTAAATTTTAAGATGGTCATAACATAGGGTTCTCGTATAGGCTCGGTAGTTGACGATAACGCCCTTTTTGCTAATAAAATAAGTTTTATACATCCTTTACATATCAAACCTTTTTCTACTAATGTTATATAAAAAATAAGTTATTTTAAACCGTAAAGGCTGTTCAAAATCTTAGATTTCCTTTTTTGAACCGAATATCGTCAAATACCGACTTTTATGCGATTTAGGCGCATAGTATGGTTTAAAACCATATTAGGCACCTAAAGCATGTTACCTACTGATGTTATGAATAAACTTTTATACCTTGACAGTAAGTAAAAATTTTTGAACTCAGATTTCCAAAATTAACCCTTAAAGCATATGTGAAATGACCAAAATGCCCCTACGGTGCATAGTTTGGCCATAAATGATGAATTTCACATATGTGAGATATCTTATTGATATAGCTTCTGATCATTGAAGACCAGAACCTCAGATTATTATTTAACCTCTTTTATAATCTTTAAAAATGACCAAAATGCCCTTTCGGGGCTTAATTTGATTTTAAAATCGTATTGGGCATAATGGAAGGTATCTTACTGATATCACAACTTATTTAAGGCATATCAACTTGTGAAACATGTTCATGACTCTTTTGGTTACCCGTAATGCATCTTTCGCATTCGAAACAGTTTATGTAACTAGGTGCATAAATTAACCGAAACGGGTCAAACCTTATCATTATCACCTCAAAATCCAATCCGGTCTACGCTTAATCATGCGTTTTGGACCGTAAACCATTCCTGAAAACTAACCGGTCTAAGTTTCAACTTAAATAAGACCCGTTAGGAACCTAATAGGTTAATAAAACCTTCGTTCCAGATTGAGAGCCCCAGTAGAGGTACTTGTGCTTGCTGATTAGGATATACGGCTGAGTATAAATTGCATTTTAGCTCAGGTAAATACTCGTAACTTATTTTCCCAATACGAGCTTGGGATACGGTATTATAATAATACCGCTTGGTTGGGTATTGAATGTTTAATCGGATTGTGATTAAATTATTGAGGTAACCCGTTTTAGTCTGTCTTGTTTGAAATAAAAGCCTTTGGGGGTTAATGACCATGTCAGGGATATCCTTGGCATCATTATTAAGTAAATGGCCACGTCTTAAGCACGGGGTGTAGGCATACTGATATGCGCAAAATGCAACATATAAATTATATCAATTGTGGCATAAAACTAACCCTTTTTTAGTAGTAATGTTGGAAAAAGTGTGTTTTTGTCTTCCTTTTGTATTTTCAGGATTAAATGAGCTCAAATTAACAAAAGAAGCAAAAAGACAGCAAAATCTAACATAAATACAAGAAAAGTAGCCAAAGTGGAATGCCCGACCCCTCAACAGAATCTTCCCGAGCAAAACCAAGGAAACAGAAGACTGAACACGCCCCGTGCTCAGCGAGCACGGGGCCGTGCCCAAGAAGTAGCAGAAAAGACAAACCTTTAGAAGCTTCTATTGCCCACCACGGGGCCGTGCCCAGCCAACACGCGGGCATGGTCAGATTCCTGCAGGCGCATTTATTGTAATTGCGAATTACAATTAATGAGGAGAAAGACAAGGATGGACACGGGGCCGTGCCCAGCGGGCACGGGGCCGTGCCCGAGCTTCTGTTCAGCCTATAAATAGGAGTGCTTGGAGCCATTTCAAGTCATCCCTTGGCACACCACCTCTCTCACACACTTCACCCACCACCCACCACCACCATCATCCATTGTCCATCATAGAGTGTGTGAGTCGTCTCGGGATCCAAGATTGATCGTAAGAGTTCTTGACAATCAAAGGCCATATTTGCCTAAGTCTCTTACATCACTTGGTGAAGACAAGTGTTTAGTGTAATACTTTTTATTTTTAATCTTTTACACTTTTTAATTGGTTTTGTATTAATGACTTTAATTACTAGTTTCTTATGTTGAAGGTGATTCTTCCTTATCATTTGTCCGTGGTGTCTTGGCATTATTTTAGTGTCTATATAAAATAAAAGATTTTCACCATTCATATCTCCACGGTCTATATGGAGGTATATTGGCTACCTAGTCAGGGGTTAAGGGAACGGTTTGGTAGAGTCTTGCCTTTGTTCAGCGTTTAGAGATCCTGCATAGGACCTGGGTCAAATTTAGTAGGACCTCCTTCAATACCCAAAGGTATTGGATGGCGGGGGTCCAAACTCTTTGATCCCCTCATAAGTTAACTACTATTAAAACTTTAACCCAGCTACTTAGGACTGTATCCCTGCTGACTCAGACTACTTAGCTGAGGGTAACGTCGCCTTCAAAATAGGGGCCTACCACATTATGCATTAATAACTTAATTAATCATCTTTCAATAATCCAACCCTTTAGGATTATATCCTTGCTGACTCAAACTACTGGGTTGAGGGTAACGACGCCTTCAATAGAGGGGCCTACTACAATAACTAAGATAATCTCTTAAACAAGTGCAAAAGTGCAAAAATAATCAAAGGTTACACTAACACATGAGTCGGATCCAAGTGATTCATCTTGTTTATGTGTTTTATTTTTATTTTTTAGCATTTTAGTTAGTTTTATTTTCTTAGTTTAAAAATCTTTTTCTAACATTTTGGTTTGATTAGACGTTGAGGATAAACCGGTATTAAAAGCTCTTCTGTCCTTGGACGACCTCGGTATCTTACCAACACTATACTACGTCCACGATGGGTGCACTTGCCCATATGTGTGTTTAGTGTTAGTAAATATCGTGTTTCATAAATTTAAAACTTAGCTAAAAAGTGTAAAAGGGCTTAAAATACATACCTAAAATATAACACACTTCACGCACATCAAGTTTTTGGCGCCGTTGCCGGGGACACAAGGATTTTAAGAAAGTTAGGAATCAACGGCCTAATCATTTTTTTTATTTTTTTTAGATTTTCTTAAATTTTTCAGCTTCTGCAGAGCTCAGCACGGGCCGTGCCTGGTCGGACACGGGCCGTGCCCAGCAGTTTACTGGCAGTATTTATTTTCCGAGTTACAGAGGCTGAGCACGGGGCCGTGTCGGTGCAACACGGGGCCGTGTCCAACTTTCCAGTAACAGGGATCCGGAAAACAATTGCTGAGCACGGGGCCGTGGTTAACTTTCTGACCAGCATTCTTTTTTGTTTTTGTTGTAGGACTTGGAACCAGACGCCACCTCTACGTAGTGTATGAGCTCCAGTTCTAATAAAGACATAAAAGAACCTCTAGAAGAACCCGAACGCTTTCTCAGAAAAAGACTAAAAGCTAAAAACCAAGAGAAGGTTTCGGGGGACCCACTTCCAATAGCAGACCAACGTACCCGCATGGATTACCTACGACCCACCGTAGGTAATCTCGGCGCCGCTATCAATGCGCCAAATGTCGAAGCCAACAACTTCGAACTTCGGCCACATTTGATACAGATGCTTCAAAACTCTGCAACCTTTCATGGGCTTGCGGACGAGGATCCGCATCTACATATTACTAATTTCTTAGAAATATGTGATACCTTTCGGATCAATGGAGCATCAAATGACGCCATCCGCCTTCGAATGTTTCCATTTTCACTAAAAGACCGAGCAAAAGCTTGGCTCAACACCCTCCCGGTAGGTTCGGTAAACACCTGGGATGAACTAGCCAAAAAATTTCTATATAAGTATTTCCCTCCTGCTAAAACGGCTAAATTGATGACTGAAATTAATACATATTCGCAAGATGAGTGGGAATCCTTATATGAAACTTGGGAAAGGTTCAAGGAGCTATTACGAAAGTGTCCTCATCACGGTCTTGCGGTGTGGCAACAAGTATCCACTTTCTATAATGGATTGTTGCCACATACTAGACAAACACTTGACTCTAGCTCTGGTGGACTTTTAGGTAATCGCCACCCGCAGGAAATATATAATCAAATTGAGGAAATTGCTTAAACCAATTTTCAATGGCACACTCCCCGAGGCAATAAATCTATTGCCCCGGGCGCCCATAAGGTTGATGAAAGCACTTCTTTACAAGCCCAAATCGAGGCCCTTTCTTCAAAAATTAAAAAGTTAGAAATGACAAAAACAGTCTCGGTTATGGCTTGTGAAGGGTGTGGTGGGCCACATGAAAATTGGAGTTGTATGAAAGAAATAGATGATCAACCAGAGTAGGTAAACTACATTGATAATAGACCTAGGCCGTCGGGTCCCCCAACGGGCACCTACAACCAAGGATGGCGTAACCACCCTAACCTTGGTTGGAGAGAACTCGGCATTAGTAGTAACCAACAAAACCTAAATCAACGAACAAACTTTCAACAACTAAGAAATGAGTCACAAAATTTTCCTCAACAACAAGGTGGATGAGAAAGCCTTGAAGATACTATATCTCGCCTCATCTCCGACACCGAAAAGAAAAACTCGGATAGATTTCTATAATTAGAATCAAATTTTAGAAATCTACAAGCTAGTATACAAAACATCGAAAAACAAATAAATCAACTAGCCCAAATTTTTTCTGAGAGACCGCAAGGCGCGTTACCAAGTAATACCGAAACAAACCCAAAGGCACATGTTCATCTCATAACACTACGGCTCCTGAGGAGATAGCAACACCGCCCCAACAAGAGAAGTTTTCTCCTCCATCACCAGAGCCCACTAAGGCTCCTCCGGTTCCGTACCCCGGTAGGTTAATCCGCCGGAAGACCAATGAGCAATTCGCAAAATTCGAAAGTCTACTAAAACAATTGCATGTCAACATTCCTTTCATTGACGTCCTAACCCAAATGCCTAAATATTCAAAATTCACGAGGTACTTCCTCACTCATAAAAGGAAAATTGAATCATTGCAATTAGTTAACTTAGGCGAAGAATGCTCCGCCCTCGTGCTCAACAGACTCCCCCAAAAGAAGATTGATCTCGGAAGCTTCACAATTCCTTGCTCGATTGGGGACTCTCCCATTCGAAATGCACTAGCCGACCTTGGGGCTAGCATCAACCTCATGCCCGCATCAATGTTCAAAAGACTCGGCTTAGGAAAAACGAGTCCTACAAAGATGAGTATACAGCTTGCTGATCGATCCGTCAAATTCCCGCAAGGTGTCGCTGAAAATCTGCTAGTGAAAGTTGGTAATTTCATCTACCCGGCTGACTTTGTCATACTTGATATGGAAGAAGACACCGAAGTTCCCTTCATACTAGGGAGACTATTTCTAGCCACCGCACAAGTAGTGGTAGACATGTATGACGGAACACTCACTTTAAAATACGGGGATAAGGAAGTGAAGTTCGGGGTTGGGAAGAGAATAGAGGACGATGACCCGGTCAATTACATGAAGGTTATTGATTCGAGTTTGGATGATGCTCTCCGACGGTGCAACATGGGATGCAAAACATCCCGCTCGGAAAACATATAACCTCACCTTGGGTCTAGCCAAGGACCCTTATTAACGTGGCGCACCACGGAGGCGTTAAGCGGAACTATCCTATGTTTAGTTTAATTTTTTAGTTTAATTTTATTTTGTAGAAATAAAACACACTCTGGATGGTGAAGGATAACAAGGGAAACGAGAAACATCACCCCATGCACTAAAACAGAGCAATCCGACAACGATCTCCCATTACAGTAGGCTCAGCACGGGCCGTGTCCACCCAACACGGCCCCGTGCTGCACAATTTACAGCAAATCGCCCAGTTCAGGTAACTGGACACGGGGCCGTGTTCATTGGACACGCCCCCGTGCCCAGGCTTCTGTTTCTTTTCTTAAATTTTTGTTACTGGCACCTGAACACGGGGCCGTGCCCGGTCCCCACGGGGTCGTGTCCAGACTGCCAGTAACATAAAATTTTGCTTTTTACACCATTTTACACATTCAATCAACCTAAAAACTTATTTTTGGGACACATTGAGGACAATGTGTAATTTAAGTGTGGGGGGATGCTAAAACCTTGAATTTTGCAAGTCCTAATAACAAGCCTTACACAAAACTCTATTGGAACCGCTAATCACCCCAAATTTTTTTCCAAAAATTTTCATTTTTTTTACTTGTCTAAGTTTAAGTTGGGAATTCAAGTCTTAATAAGGTTATATTTTTACAAATTTACAACCGATAGCGTCGTGATAAAAAGAACCAACATAAAAAATTATGAAAAGGCATGACAAACTTAGTTAAAATTTGATTATATACTTGATCACATACAAACCCTTTTCCCACAAAAGTGAGTTTTGAGCCTTTAACGAGCATACACATATATATCTTTACACTAAATGCTCATTTTTCGTTTCTTGTGTGAATAGCCGCTTGGTTCATACGATTCTAGAACTTGCCACAACAATACATTCCCGGTCCTTACCAACTTAAACCCGAGTAAGTAAATGATGGAGGCATTAGGACTAATCCTTTTTCATTCTACACCATTATTTTTCTTTTTTTTTTTACCACCTACCCAAAATCTCTCTAGTTAACCCCTTTGAGCCTAAACCTTTTTATTTCTTAACCCAAAACAACCCTTTTTACCCACCTAAACCTTTTTATTTTATTTTTTACTTTTTAGTAACAACGTTCGGTTCTCTTTTGACTTTCAAAAAAAAAAAAAAATTCGATGAAGCCAAACAAACAAACAAAATTTATCAAATATCTTTGTTTGAACAATCCATCGAAAAAAATAAAAATATGAAAAATAAAAAGTCTTTCAAACCGACGCTTGTTACGCCTTTCGCCCTTTTTACTAACCACTAACCCAACCACCCACCTTTAGCCCAACCCAAAAACCCATAAAGTCCTCTTGATATTTACAAAGGTATATAGTTAAAAAGGAGGAGGATTGATTGCTTGGCAAGCTTATGGTAGGAGTAAGTTTCATGTGACAACTCGAGTTTCCGACATTTCATTTTCACATCTATTGCGCGTTGACTGGTTAGTTGTTGATTTGTTTCGACCAGTACACCTTTGGTAACATGTTAAACTGTATTGTGATTGATATGTGTTATACGATGTGTATTAAGTGTGTTGGTAGATTTGTGGTATGCATGATAATTATATATGTGTTATATATATATTGTGTATTGATATATGAGTATGAGAGTAATGATATTCAAATCAAATGATCAAGTCTTGGCCGAAAACCCTTACTTGTGAAATACCCCACCCGAAAACACCCTAGTGGTGAAAACACTAAGTGTTTTCGTCCAAAAATGCCCAGCGAAATCAAGTTGGGCTTTGGCCCAATAGCTGTTAGTTTAAATGTTAGCTTCCAAACTATACGAACAGTTTTTCGCAATCGGCAAACCCTAGAACCTTGGAACTCGACGGCAACAATTCTTTTCGTGAAGCTTTTCCTTATTCCTTCTCTATTTTCGGTTAGTATGATGTTCCTTGTATTGAATGCAATTCCCTTCTATCGCATGCCTAGTTGTACTGATTTCTGATTGTCTGTTATCATCGTATATTGTGAAATTGAAATCATGACTCTATGATCTTATGTGATGTTTTGATTCATGTTGGATACGGTATTAGGTGAGTGAATACGGTTTCGGGTAATAAACATGTTGGATGTTTCTGTCATGAATCATTAGGAATAGATCTGATGTTGTGGTGTTATTGGATAGATCTCAACGTATATTCAATTTAATGTATAATGATCATATGAATCCCTGATTTAATGATTTCGTATTAATGCTTTGTATGTATGAATGATAGCAAATTGATATGACAGAATGATTATACGATGAAGACGGTGTACTGTAGATAATCATTAGGTCTTATGTGTTCAACGTAACTGATATCATGGTGAGCAATGTAACTGGCGAAAACCCCCAACCAATGAAATCCCTTATCCAACGAAAACACATTAGTGTTTTCGGCATCATAGAGTTTTCGGCCCAACTGGTTTTCGGCCCAACTAGTTCTGGCTATAAGTGTATCCGGCCCAATGTGTTTTCGGCCCAAGTATTGTTTTCGACCATAAATAGATTTCGGTCATAAAGTGATTTCGGCCCAAGCTTGGTTTTCGGCCCAAGCTTGGTTTTCGGCCCTTTAGTGATTTCGATTGGTATTATGTAACTGTGAATCTTGTATGTTAAATTGTTACTTGATTAGCTCTGTTAAGTTTATCTCAGTCAGTTAATAAGTCATGTTAAATTGATTAACGTAGTTAAGTTAACCCCATTAACCAAGTTGTATGTGTTAACCCAGTTAAGTATGTAACACAGTTAAATGTGGTAATCCTGTTAAGTATGTTAACTTAGTTGTATATGCTGATCTTGTTAAACCTGATAACCTTGTTAAGTGTGTTATTGTATAACCATGTTAGACTTGACCAAGAACCCCGTCATGGGATGCATAATGTATGTACATGAAATAACTGCTATTTGTTACATGACGATGAATACTTAAACACACTTGTGACGTAAATGACATGTGAAGTATTTCGAACACGAACTGATTGTATACATATGCGCGTACTATAGGTCGTGATTGATTAACTGTGAGCGTGTGTATTTCCTTAGCATACCGAGCAAACCAAGGTGAGTTCACACAGCCAAGGCATGGATTCCCGGGTGGGAATGGGATTTGTTGAATTATTGTACATACTCAGCTGATAGAATCGAACGATAAGATACGACTAGACTAGTAACACCTATTGAACTGATCTTCGCACACCTGCCTTTGGAAGGCCGCGAACTAAACTTGCTAACCTCTTCGCACACCTGCCTTTGGAAGGCCGCGAACTAAACTTGCTAACCTCTTCGCACACCTGCCTGGTAGGCCGCGATACAAGTAAACCTAGTCTAGAATACTCGGGATGAATATCCCCTAATATCTTCGCACACCTGCCTGGGAGGCCGCGATGGAAATATGATACATGATATAAACGAACGAACATACTATTACTCATACCATACTATTACTGAACTGTTAACTGTGAACTCGCTCAACTAGTTGTTGACTCTCTGCTGCATGCCTTGCAGGACCTTAGGTACTTATGGAGCTTGCACTGGAGGAGTGGATCATTGTGGGATCTGGATCGCAGACTTTATGTTGAACAATTGAACTCATAACTTTACTTTGGATTTTTATTATTACGCTTCCGCTATTGATACTATGTTTGGTTTGGAACATCAGTCGTATTGACTTGGGTTTTACAAACTATATTATTTATATTATGCTATGTTCAATATGATTGATGGCTTGATCCTGGTCATGTCACGACTCCAAGCGGTGGTACTCCGCGTGTGGATTTTAGGGGTGTGACAGATTGGTATCAGAGCCATTGGTTATAGAGAACTTGGTTTTAATATGGGAAAACGTTTTTATTAAAACCAGACTATAACCAGAACAGTGCTCTCAACGATCCACAACGACGCTTCGCTCCACGTGCAAGACTCGGCATCCTAGGTAATAAGGTTTATGTTTATTACCTGCTTGCTAGAACTGCTTAGAACTTTGCTCGTAGTATGCTTACCTTACTTTTGCTCACTACCTGTTATTGCTTAAGAACACCTATGTGCTTACACTCTTCTGTCATCGCACTATTCGCGAACTTTTCTCACTTATGTTGCCTTTGATGTGAAGATCAATGGCCGGACGAATTAACATGACACAAGCCCAGCTAGAGGCTCTCGTTCAAGCTCAAGTTGCTGCGGCACTTGCAGCTGCTCAAGCAGGTAGGATACCCTGCAGTATAGACACACTAGGATCTTTAGATCCTACATTAACTCTCGTATTTAACCTTGTCCTATTCGTATACAATAGGTCAACACGCGCAGCAGCCTGTCTGCACTTTCAAGAACTTCATGGACTGTCGTCCAAGTACCTTCAGTGGCACCGAGGGGGCAGTGGGACTCCTCCATTGGTTTGAGAAGCTAGAGTCAGTGTTTGAAATGTGCGAATGCCCTGAGGCTCGCAGGGTCAAGTATGCCACTGGCACGTTGGAAGGAATTGCGCTCACCTGGTGGAACGCGCAAGTACAGATCCTAGGGTTGGCAGCTGCTAACGCCACCCCTTGGAATGATTTCAAAGAATTGATCAAAAGGGAATACTGTACTCGGGAAGACATCCACAAGCTGGAGGATGAGTTTTATCATTTGAAGATGACTGGGTCAGAAATCGAAGCATATACTAAACGGTCAAACGAGCTGGCCGTGCTGTGTCCAACTATGGTGGACCCTCCATACAAGCGTATTGAGTTGTATCTCAAGGGTTTGGCGCCAGAAATCCAGAGCCACGTAACATCTGCTAATCTTGACGACATTCAGGCTATTCAGCGCCTCGCTCACCGCATCACAGATCAGGCAGTGGATCAGAACAGACTGCCAAAACGCATCAGTGCTACCACTACTGCTACTACTACTCCAGCTACTACTTCTGCCACACCCAGCGAGAACAAAAGAAAGTGGGATGGGGATTCCAGCAGGGGATCAGTATCGGTTCAGTCCCAGACACAGCAGCGTCGCACCAACGACCACAGTGGAAGATGTCAAAGAGAACGTTGTCAAAGATGCCTCAAGCCGGGTCATGAGGCAAAGGATTGTAGAAGCTCACGACCAGCAAATCAGAACCAGCAACTCCCACCGCCAGCTCCTCAGAACCAACAGCAACAGCCACAGCGTGGAAACCGGAGATGTTTCCAGTGTGGGGCTGAAGGCCAATACAAACGTGATTGCCCTCAACTAAACCAGAATCAGAATCGTAACAACAACAACCAGGGCAACGGGAACAACAATAACAACAACAACGGGGGAAACAACAACAACAATGGCAACGAAGCTCGGGGTCGTGCTTTTGTGCTAGGTCGGGGTGACGCAGTGAATGATCCCAACGTGGTTATGGGTAAGTTTCTTCTCGACGATATTTACGTTACTGTCTTATTTGATTCGGGTGCTGATACAAGCTATATGTCCTTGAAAATGAGTAAATTGCTAAAACGTACACCAACACCCCTAAACACTAAACACGTCGTAGAACTAGCCAATGGTAAAAGTGCAGAAGCCGCACATGTAATCAAGGGTTGTAGTATCGTTCTAGCTGGTCAGACTTTCTCGATAGATCTTATACCCATCGTTTTGGGTAGCTTCGACGTTGTCATCGGTATGGATTGGTTGTCCCAGCATCACGCAGAAATTTTATGCAAGGAAAAGATCATCCGTATTCCTCGCTCTAGTCAGGAACCTCTCGAAGTCCACGGCGACAAGAGTGGTGCTGTGGTTGGCATCATTTCTTTCTTGAAAGCTCAGAAATGTTTACGAAAGGGGCACACTGCCATTCTGGCACTTGTCACTGACGCATCAGCAAAGGAAAAGAAACTAGAAGATATTCCAGTTGTACGTGACTTCCCTCAGGTGTTTCCTGAAGATTTACCCGGTTTACCGCCTCACCGCCAAGTCGAGTTTCAGATTGAGTTAGCTCCTGGAGCAGCACCAATAGCCCGCGCACCATATCGTCTAGCTCCAACTGAACTGGAAGAACTTTCAAAGCAACTACAAGAGCTCTTGGATAAGGGCTTCATTCGTCCGAGCTCTTCGCCTTGGGGAGCTCCAGTACTTTTTGTGAAGAAGAAAGACGGTACGTTCAGAATGTGCATCGACTACCGTGAACTAAACAAGGTAACGGTGAAGAACCATTATCCTCTCCCGCGTATAGACGACTTATTCGACCAGTTGCAGGGGTCGAGTTACTACTCCAAGATAGACTTGAGGTCAGGGTATCATCAGCTGAGAGTCCGGGATGAGGACGTCTCCAAAACCGCATTCAGAACTCGTTACGGCCACTACGAGTTTCTTGTCATGCCATTCGGGTTAACGAACGCGCCTGCCGTATTTATGGATCTGATGAACAGGGTGTGCAAGCTGTACTTAGACAAGTTCGTCATTGTTTTCATCGACGACATCCTGATTTACTCCAAGAGTCAAGAGGAGCACGAGCAACACCTACGATTGATCTTGGAACTTCTTAGAAAGGAGCAATTGTACGCCAAGTTTTCCAAATGCGACTTCTGGCTTCGTGAAGTCCACTTTTTAGGCCATGTGGTGAACAGGAATGGGATTCATGTCGATCCATCCAAGGTAGATTCGATCAGGAACTGGCCTGCACCGCGTACACCGACAGAAATACGCCAATTCTTGGGTTTGGCGGGTTATTACAGGCGATTTATTAAAGACTTCTCCAAGATTGCACAGCCGATCACACTACTGACACAGAAGGGTGTCACCTACCGTTGGGGAGATTCTCAGGAAACGGCTTTTCAGTATCTAAAGGATAGGCTTTGCAGCGCGCCTATTCTCTCATTGCCAGAGGGCACGGAAGATTTCGTGGTCTATTGTGACGCATCGATACAGGGGCTTGGTTGTGTATTGATGCAGCGGGATAAAGTTATTGCCTACGCTTCGCGACAACTCAAGGTTCATGAACGGAATTATACGACGCACGATTTAGAGCTGGGAGCTGTTGTTTTCGCGCTTAAGATATGGCGACACTACCTGTACGGTACCAGGTGCACAATTTACACCGATCACAGGAGTCTCGAGCATATTCTTAAGCAAAAGGATTTGAACATGCGTCAACGGAGATGGGTTGAACTACTGAACGACTACGAATGCGCTATCAAGTATCATCCAGGCAAGGCCAATGTTGTGGCTGACGCCCTCAGTCGGAAAGACACTCTACCTAAGCGCGTGCGAGCGCTACAGCTTACTATTCAGTCCAGTCTTCCTGCACAGATACGAGCTGCTCAGATTGAAGCATTGAAACCCGAAAACGTCAAAGCTGAAGCCTTACGCGGCTCAAGGCAGCAAATGGAACAAAAGGAAGACGGCGCCTACTATGTAACGGGGCGTATTTGGGTCCCACTTTATGGCGGTATACGCGAGCTGGTAATGGACGAAGCTCACAAGTCACGCTACTCGGTACATCCAGGGTCAGATAAAATGTACCACGACATCAAGACAACATATTGGTGGCCTAGCATGAAAGCCCACATCGCAACGTACGTCGGCAAATGTTTGACTTGTGCGAGAGTCAAGGTCGAGTACCAGAAACCAGCGGGCCTACTTCAGCAACCCAAGATACCACAATGGAAATGGGAAGAAATTTCCATGGATTTTGTTACAGGTCTACCCAGATCCCAGGGCGGAAATGATACCATATGGGTGATCGTGGATCGACTCACCAAGTCTGCACACTTCCTGGCTATAAAGGAAACGGATAAGTTCTCCACTCTCGCAGACGTCTATCTTAAAGAAGTTGTTTCAAGGCACGGGGTGCCCATATCCATCATTTCGGATCGCGATGCACGATTCACATCAGAGTTATGGCAAGCGATGCACAAATCTTTCGGCTCACGGTTAGATATGAGCACAGCATATCATCCTCAGACGGATGGGCAGTCTGAGCGAACGATCCAGACTCTTGAAGACATGCTTCGAGCATGTGTCATCGATTTCGGCAACGGCTGGGAAAAACACCTCCCTTTGGTGGAGTTTTCGTACAATAACAGTTATCACACCAGCATTCAAGCCGCTCCATTCGAGGCATTGTACGGGCGTAAATGTCGGTCACCTCTCTGTTGGGCAGAGGTGGGGGATAGTCAGATTACGGGTCCAGAGATTGTAGTGGACGCCACGGAAAAGATTGCACAAATACGACAACGCATGGCGGCAGCACGCGACCGTCAGAAAGCATACGCGGATAAGCGTAGGAAGCCGTTGGAATTTCAGGTCGGGGACCGGGTTTTACTTAAAGTCTCACCTTGGAAGGGTGTGGTTCGTTTTGGCAAACGGGGCAAACTAAATCCGCGATACGTCGGACCGTTCGAGATCGTTGAGAAAATAGGCAAAGTGGCCTACAAGCTAAACCTACCAGCTGAACTCGGTGCAGTTCACAACGTATTCCATGTGTCGAATCTGAAGAAATGTCTGTCAGATGAGACTCTCATAGTTCCTTTTAAGGAACTCACTATCGACGAGCGGTTGTAGTTCGTCGAGGAGCCAGTTGAAATCACGGACCGGGATGTTAAGGTCCTCAAACACAAGAGAATCCCTCTTGTTCGAGTTCGTTGGAACTCCCGTCGTGGCCCAGAGTACACCTGGGAACGCGAAGACCAGATGACAGAAAAGTATCCCCAGTTATTCGCAAACCATGCAACCACTGCTGAGGCTGAAGCTACTACTACAGAATTTCGGGACGAAATTCCAAATCAACGGGGGGATGATGTGACACCCCAGGAAAACCAGTGAACGATACAACCTACCTAGCTTCCTCAGTGAGTGCGTACCAAATTTCGGGACGAAATTTCTTCTAAGTTGGGGATAATGTGACAACTCGAGTTTCCGACATTTCATTTTCACATCTATTGCGCGTTGACTGGTTAGTTGTTGATTTGTTTCGACCAGTACACCTTTGGTAACATGTTAAACTGTATTGTGATTGATATGTGTTATACGGTGTGTATTAAGTGTGTTGGTAGATTTGTGGTATGCATGATAATTATATATGTGTTATATATATATTGTGTATTGATATATGAGTATGAGAGTAATGATATTCAAATCAAATGATCAAGTCTTGGCCGAAAACCCTTACTTGTGAAATACCCCACCCGAAAACACCCTAGTGGTGAAAACACTAAGTGTTTTCGTCCAAAAATGCCCAGTGAAATCAAGTTGGGCTTTGGCCCAATAGCTGTTAGTTTAAATGTTAGCTTCCAAACTATACGAACAGTTTTTCGCAATCGGCAAACCCTAGAACCTTGGAACTCGACGGCAACAATTCTTTTCGTGAAGCTTTTCCT
Organism: Helianthus annuus; assembly: GCF_002127325.2. Classification (NCBI taxonomy): domain Eukaryota; kingdom Viridiplantae; phylum Streptophyta; class Magnoliopsida; order Asterales; family Asteraceae; genus Helianthus; species Helianthus annuus. The sequence goes on from NC_035437.2 coordinate 55,530,920, forward strand.
TATTCCTTCTCTATTTTCGGTTAGTATGATGTTCCTTGTATTGAATGCAATTCCCTTCTATCGCATGCCTAGTTGTCCTGATTTCTGATTGTCTGTTATCATCGTATATTGTGAAATTGAAATCATGACTCTATGATCTTATGTGATGTTTTGATTCATGTTGGATACGGTATTAGGTGAGTGAATACGGTTTCGGGTAATAAACATGTTGGATGTTTCTGTCATGAATCATTAGGAATAGATCTGATGTTGTGGTGTTATTGGATAGATCTCAACGTATATTCAATTTAATGTATAATGATCATATGAATCCTTGATTTAATGATTTCGTATTAATGCTTTGTATGTATGAATGATAGCAAATTGATATGACAGAATGATTATATGATGAAGACGGTGTACTGTAGATAATCATTAGGTCTTATGTGTTCAACGTAACTGATATCATGGTGAGCAATGTAACTGGCGAAAACCCCCAACCAATGAAATCCCTTATCCAACGAAAACACATTAGTGTATAGAGTTTTCGGCCCAACCGGTTTTCGGCCCAACTAGTTCTGGCTATAAGTGTATCCGGCCCAATGTGTTTTCGGCCCAAGTATTGTTTTCGACCATAAATAGATTTCGGCCATAAAGTGATTTCGGCCCAAGCTTGGTTTTCGGCCCAAGCTTGGTTTTCGGCCCTTTAGTGATTTCGATTGGTATTATGTAACTGTGAATCTTGTATGTTAAATTGTTACTTGATTAGCTCTGTTAAGTTTATCTCGGTCAGTTAATAAGTCATGTTAAATTGATTAACGTAGTTAAGTTAACCCCATTAACCAAGTTGTATGTGTTAACCCTGTTAAGTATGTAACACAGTTAAATGTGGTAATCCTGTTAAGTATGTTAACTTAGTTGTATATGCTGATCTTGTTAAACCTGATAACCTTGTTAAGTGTGTTATTGTATAACCATGTTAGACTTGACCAAGAACCCCGTCATGGGATGCATAATGTATGTACATGAAATAACTGCTATTTGTTACATGACGATGAATACTTAAACACACTTGTGACGTAAATGACATGTGAAGTATTTCGAACACGAACTGATTGTATACATATGCGCGTACTATAGGTCGTGATTGATTAACTGTGAGCGTGTGTATTTCCTTAGCATACCGAGCAAACCAAGGTGAGTTCACACAGCCAAGGCATGGGTTCCCGGGTGGGAATGGGATTTGTTGAATTATTGTACATACTCAGCTGATAGAATCGAACGATAAGATACGACTAGACTAGTAACACCTATTGAACTGATCTTCGCACACCTGCCTTTGGAAGGCCGCGAACTAAACTTGCTAACCTCTTCGCACACCTGCCTTTGGAAGGCCGCGAACTAAACTTGCTAACCTCTTCGCACACCTGCCTGGTAGGCCGCGATACAAGTAAACCTAGTCTAGAATACTCGGGATGAATATCCCCTAATATCTTCGCACACCTGCCTGGGAGGCCGCGATGGAAATATGATACATGATATAAACGAACGAACATACTATTACTCATACCATACTATTACTGAACTGTTAACTGTGAACTCGCTCAACTAGTTGTTGACTCTCTGCTGCATGCCTTGCAGGACCTTAGGTACTTATGGAGCTTGCACTGGAGGAGTGGATCGTTGTGGGATCTGGATCGCAGACTTTATGTTGAACAATTGAACTCATAACTTTACTTTGGATTTTTATTATTACGCTTCCGCTATTGATACTATGTTTGGTTTGGAACATCAGTCGTATTGACTTGGGTTTTACAAACTATATTATTTATATTATGCTATGTTCAATATGATTGATGGCTTGATCCTGGTCATGTCACGACTCCAAGCGGTGGTACTCCGCGTGTGGATTTTAGGGGTGTGACATTTCATGCCGCTCTCGAGTGATTCACTAAAAATACACCTTCGGTCGAGTGTTGAGTGATCTCCCGTGAGGTATGTGAACTTGTATATAAATAAGATTTTAAAAAAGGTATGTTATGCCCTAATAAGTAATTTATCTTAAGGAATGTTCTTAATAAATCATGCCGAATAGGATTGTAAATAAATAAAAATAAAACCTCAATAAAGAATCTTGGAAATCCCGACGCTCTATGACAAGCCCAAAAACCTTCTCTTCTACCCATTCCATTTGGGAGTGAATAAAGCCACATTATAAAGAGTTTTGCTTGAGGACAAGCAAAGATTCAAGTGTGGGGGTATTTGATATGCGCAAAATGCAACATATAAATTATATCAATTGTGGCATAAAACTAACCCTTTTTTAGTACTAATGTTGAAAAAAAGTGTGTTTTTGTCTTCCTTTTGTATTTTGAGGATTAAATGAACTTAAATTAACAAAAGAAGTAAAAAGACAGCAAAATCTAACATAAATACAAGAAAAGGAGCCAAAGTGGAATGCTCGACCCCTCAACAGCATCTTCCCGAGCAAAACCAAGGAAACAGAAGACTAAACATGCCCCGTGCCCAGCGAGCACGGGACCGTGCCCAAGAAGCAGCAGAAAAGACAAACCTTTAGAAGCTTCTATTGCCCACCACGGGGCCGTGCCCAGCAGACACAAGGGCGTGGTCAGATTCCTGCAGGCGCATTTATTGTAATTGCGAATTACAATTAATGAGGAGAGAGACAAGGATGGACACGGGGCCGTGCCCGAGCTTCTGTTCAGCCTATAAATAGGAGTGCTTGGAGCCATTTCAACTCATCCCTTGGCACACCATGTAACACCCCCAAAATACCACCTGCGGAAACCCCGCGAGGCGTGTTACACATCAGAGTCTGAGCCACCAATCACATTGAACCAATAGTAAATACTTAAATAAACATGTCATTAATCGTCAAGATTAAATGTCAAACACAATGTTAATTTCCAAGAGTTAAGTAGCGGAAGCATATGATAAGTCGTTTAATGATCGTTTCAAAATAAGCTTCAAACCAATGTATCAATTATAAATAATCCAGCAGCTTCGATCCATGACCACTCCAGCATGCCCAGACAGCAAGTCCATGTTCCAAAGTTAACGACGTACAAGCATGCAAACAAGTGTGTCAGACTACGCTGGTGAGTTCAAGGTGTTGCTTACGTGCGAAGTTACCAGATATTAGTTAAATCAACTCGTTGTTTGTTTCTGATATCGTTGTTAATTCGTTTGTTGTACCGTATGCAGCGTCAATGATGGGAATGCCTAACCCCAATGCCTTACAGGCATTGGTCAAAGTCAAGGTATCAAACAACCTTGACAAGCTGTAGGAGGTCTTATATCCGCGTTACAAGTTGTCCCAGTAATTAGTTCACGCCCGTCCTTACGGCCCGGTGTGAGGGTGCCAAACCTAATAGCGCTATCAACTAATTACCCCATTGCCTTACAGGCAATCCGGTAAATGATTGTTTCTATGTTTCAGTTGTTTACCCCAAGTTTCCCTTCCAAGTGTTTACCAGTTGTCCCAAACCACCGGGACGCATGCTTGAGAAAATGCAATGAACTCACCTGGGGTTGCTCGGTATGATTCACACAGTTCAATTAAGTTATCATACCGATCAGATTCGTATTCAAGTATTGCACATAGGTTCTACACGTATTATAACAGGTTGTACGAGTATTCATCATCGTATTCCACGTAAACAATCACGTAAACAAGCAGAGTCCAAGTGTTCAGCCCAATCAGTTGGGCTCGTAATAGTGTGCAGGCCCAACAGTGTGTACGTATGTATGGTCTCGAGTCGAGACCAGAGATCTCAAGTCGAGACTAGACGGTCTCGGGTTGTACTGGTTTCACAGTCTCGAGTCGCAACGGAGGAAGGTCTCGAGTCGCAACAAGGGTCGTTTCGGTTTGTCATGGTCCGGTTACGAGTCGCAACGGGACTCGCAACCACGGTTTCGAGTTGTGCTGCTGTGTGTTGGTGTGAGGTCTCGAGTCGCAACGGGACTCGCAACCGTGTGTGGTTTCGAGTCGCAACGGGTGATTCCGACTCGCAATCGGTGTCGCAACGGTGCATGTAACAACTTTCCATGATTACACAGCAACAATCATTCCGTAAATCCAGCTAACAACTTATCAGTTTCACAAATCGGATCAAACACCATGTTTAACCATTTTACATATTCAAATCATCATCAACAAGAACAGTAATTTCAATATCAACATAATATGCAATTCGGATCATTTGATTAACAATTATACGGCTCTAAATCAACGACATGTAACCCGAAACATGGCAACCTATGTTTAACATAAACACGTCCGATTTAACAAGAATATTATCATTAACATCAACATCATCAAATACCCTCCGAATCAATTATATGACAGTCGATTATCAATTCACAAGAACATCACACAATGCATACAAGTGGGCCGATTATTAGCACATAATCCATTTAACAACATACACAGTCAATCATGAAACAATCGTTAAGCACACTAACCGGTTGATGATGGTAAGAGGGTGATCCGAACAAGAATGCTCCTTGGTGCCGTCGGGTTTCAAGCAACGAGAGAGAGAGAGAGAGTTCTTTAGGGTTTGTGTGTGTTTGTGTTGTTGTAACAATGAGAGAACAAACCCCCCCCCCCCCATAGTGTTTACATGTTTAAGAAGGGTGGGCCGACCCCTACTTGGGCCGTCCCCAAGGTCTCGAGTCCAACCACATGGACCGAATGGGTTGTGTAGGCAAGTGGGTTGGAGTTTGGTCCGTTTATATCCGATGCACAATGTCACAAAAATCATAATCACATAACATTCAAGTTCACACAATCAGTTCAAATATTCACATAAAGTTCAAGCGAGTTATACTAGGTTGGGTTCAAAATACGAGTTGTCACAGTATCCCCAACTAAAAGGAAATTTCGTCCCGAAATTTGGTACGCACTCACTAACGTAAGCTATATAAGTTAAAGCTAGGTAGGTTACATCGTTTGCTGTTTTTCCTGGGGTGTCACATCCTCCCCAGCTTGAATGGGAATTTCGTCCCGAAATTCGCTAGTTGCCTCAACACTAGGTTCGCTAGGTTTTGACTGGTCTTCGGGGAACAAATGTGGATACTTAAGTTTCATCTGGTCCTCGCGTTCCCACGTGAACTCTGGACCACGTCTTGAGTTCCAACGAACTCTCACAATCGGTATACGGCTGTGTTTACGAACTTTAACTTCCCGATCCATAATCTCAATTGGTTCTTTGACAAACTGCAATTTGTCGTCTATCTTCAGCTCTTGAAATGGTACTACTAGTGTTTCATCAACCAAACACTTCTTTAGTTGCGATACGTGAAATACATCATGGACATTACCCAACTCAGCCGGTAATTCCAACCTGTAAGCCACCTTTCCAATTCGTTCTAGAATTTTGAAGGGTCCTACATAACGAGGGTTTAATTTGCCGCGTTTCCCAAAACGCACCACACCCTTACAGGGTGAAACCTTTAACATAACGCGGTCATTAACTTCAAATTCCAGTGGTTTACTACGCTTGTCAGCGTAGCTTTTCTGACGATCGCGGGCTGCGGCCATACGATTTCTGATCTGCACGATGCTTTCTGATGCTTCAAGAACAAACTCAGGCCCTGTGATCTGACTATCCCCCACCTCATGCCAACAGAGAGGTGAACGACATTTCCGCCCGTACAGTGCTTCGAACGAAGCTGCCTTAATACTTGAATGGTAGCTGTTGTTGTAGGAGAATTCTATCAACGGTAGGTGCTTCTCCCATCCTTTTCCAAAGTCGAGTACGCATGCCCGAAGCATATCTTCGAGTGTTTGGATGGTGCGTTCGCTTTGACCATCCGTCTGCGGGTGATAAGCGGTACTCATGTCGAGTTGGGAACCAAACGATTTATGCATAGACTGCCATAACTCTGAAGTGAAACGCGGATCACGGTCTGAGATGATAGAAGTTGGCACTCCATGCCTAGAAACCACTTCCTTGAGATACACTGCTGCCAGCTGAGAAAACTTGTTCGTTTCCTTGATTGCTAGGAAGTGTGCTGATTTCGTGAGGCGATCAACAATCACCCAAATAGTGTCATTCCCAGCCTGAGTTCTTGGTAGTCCTGTCACGAAATCCATAGCGATCTGTTCCCACTTCCATGTGGGTATCTCTGGTTGCTGCAGTAGACCTGAGGGCTTTTGATGTTCTGCTTTGACTTTAGCACAAGTCAAACATTTGCTGACGTAGGTTGCTATATGAGCCTTCATGCTGGGCCACCAGTAAGTAGTTTTTAAGTCGTGGTACATCTTATCTGATCCAGGATGTACAGAGTAACGTGATTTGTGTGCCTCTTCCATTACAAGTTCCCGTAAGTTGCCAAAGAGTGGAACCCAAATGCGTCCAGTTACATAGTAAGCGCCGTCTCCCTTCTGTTCTAGTCGTTGTCTCGAGCCACGTAAAGCTTCAGCTCGAATATTCTCTGGTTTCAACGCTTCCAACTGAGCGTCTCGTATCTGGGAAGGGAGGTTGGACTGAATCGTGATTTGCAATGCTCGCACGCGCCTAGGTGCATTATCCTTTCTGCTGAGGGCGTCAGCTACAACGTTCGCCTTGCCCGGATGATACTTGATGGCGCATTCATAATCGTTCAATAACTCCACCCATCGCCGCTGTCGCATATTCAACTCTTTCTGGTCGAAGATGTGCTGGAGACTTCTATGGTCGGTGTAGATGGTGCATTTGGTACCGTACAGATAGTGCCTCCAAATCTTCAACGCAAACACCACCGCTCCTAACTCCAAGTCGTGTGTCGTGTAGTTCTTCTCGTGCACCTTTAGCTGACGAGAAGCATAAGCTATCACCTTCTCGCGTTGCATCAACACGCAACCGAGACCCTGAATCGAAGCATCACAATAAACCACAAAATCTTCGGTACCCTCTGGTAATGACAAGATCGGTGCATTGCAAAGTTTCTGCTTTAACAACTGGAAGGCCTCTTCCTGCTTCGTTCCCCAAGAGTACGCCGTGTTCTTCTGTGTTAGTGAGGTGAGAGGTTGCGCGATTTTCGAGAAGTCTTTAATGAACCTTCGATAATACCCTGCGAGACCAAGAAATTGTCGCACCTCAGACGGAGTCTTTGGTGCCGCCCAATTCTTTACCGCATCCACCTTCGCAGGATCCACATGTATCCCTTTCTCGTTAACAACATGCCCAAGGACTGCACTTCCCGAATCCAAAAGTCACACTTAGAAAATTTCGCATACAGTTGTTCCCTTCTCAAAAGTTCCAAGATGAGACGTAGGTGACGCTCGTGATCTTCCTTGTTCTTCGAATAGACTAAGATGTCATCGATGAATACTATAACAAATTCATCGAGATAAGGCTTACAAACGCGGTTCATGAGATCCATGAAAACTGCTGGTGCATTGGTCAATCCAAACGGCATGACCAAAAACTCATAGTGTCCGTAGCGCGTTCGAAAAGCCGTCTTGGGAACATCCTCTTCCCTAACCCTTACCTGGTGATAACCCGACCTTAAGTCGATCTTTGAGTAGAAGCTTGACCCTTGCAACTGGTCGAACAAGTCGTCGATGCGTGGTAACGGATAGCGGTTCTTAATGGTCACCTTGTTGAGCTCTCGATAGTCGATACACATACGGAATGACCCGTCTTTCTTCTTCACGAATAGAACTGGGGCTCCCCAAGGCGACGAACTAGGTCGAATAAAGCCCCTGTCCAACAACTCCTGCAGTTGATTAGACAGTTCTTGTAACTCTCCTGGTGCTAACCGGTAAGGAGCTCGAGCAATTGGAGCCGCTCCCGGTGCAAGATCAATCTGAAATTCTACTTGACGGTGAGGAGGTAACCCTGGTAGCTCCTCTGGAAATACATCAGCGAATTCTCGCACCACTGGTAGATCCTCAATCTCACTCTCTTCAGACTGAGCGTTGGTAACTAGCGCTAACAGTGCAGGATACCCCTTTTGTAGATACTGTTGTGCACGCATGGCCGTGATAATCCCAACCATCGTCCCACTACGATGCCCTTGAACTAACAGTGACTCTCCATCAGGGAGAGGAATACGCACAATCTTCTCCTTACATAGAATTTCTGCTTGGTGCTTAGACAACCAATCCATGCCTACCACTATGTCAAAACTACCGAGCGTAACGGGAAGGAGGTCAATATCAAACACCTGACCCACGAGATCTAGTTTGCATCCAAAAAGGACATTTGAGGCTTCTATCGTCTTACCATCTGCTAGTTCTACTACTTGTTTAACCTCTAAGGGTGTTGGGGTTATCCCTAATCGTTGACTAAACTCTAGGGACACGTAACTCCAATCGGCACCCGAATCAAATAATACAGAAGCAATACGATCATTAACAGGAAACGTACCAGTTACAACGTTGCCGTCATTCCTGGCATCCCCTGCTCCAAGCTGAAACACTCTGCCCCGAGCACCATTACCCCCGTTGTTGCCGTTGTTGTTGTTGTTTCCAGCATTGTTGTTATTCGGGCGGTTGTTGTCGTTGGCGTTCTGGTTTAACTGAGGACAATCCCGCTTAAAGTGGCCCTCATCACCACACTGAAAGCACCCCTTCCTGAAACCCTGGTTCTGCTGTGGTGGTTGTCCCTGTTGTCTCTGATTCTGCTGGTTCTGCTGCTGCTGGTGTTTGGGCTGTGAAGCCCTACAATCCTTGGCCTCATGGCCCACTTTACCACACCTGCGACATGTGCGACTACACGGCCCGAAATGATGGTAACCACACTTATTACACTGTGGTTTCTTCCCTGCATACGAGCCCTGACTTTGACCACTTCCCTGGCCTTGATTGACAGAAGACGACTGGCTGATGTTGCGGTTGCTGTTGTCTGGCCTTTTCTGAGTCTGGCCAGCACTGGATGCCTTGTCATAATCACCCCACTTTCGCTTGTTATCATTAGCAGACGTAGTAGCAGTGGGTGTCGCAGCAGCAGTGGCTGAAATGCGTGGAGGTAACGAATCGCTTTCCACCTCTTGGTCCACAATCTTATGAGTCAGACGAACAATCTGTGTCAAATCATTGAGATGGGCTGCAGTGACCAAGCTCTTCACACGCGGAGGCAATCCTTTGATGAATAACTCAATCCTCCGGGACATAGGCCGAGACAAGTTCGGGCACATGTCGGCCAGTTCATACGATCGCTTCACATACGCTTCGACTTTAGATCCAACCATCTTCAAGTCGTAGTATTCGTTTTCCAACTTCTGGACCTCGTCCCGAGGACAGTACTCCTCCCTGATCAGTTCTTTAAAATCTTCCCAAGTTGTGGCATTCGCTGCCTCAATGCCCAACAACTGCACTTGGGCGTTCCACCATGTTAGGGCACCATCAGCCAAGGTACCCGCAGCATATTTCACCATGTCCCCAGCGGGACAGTTACAGATAGCAAACACAGACTCTGCTTTCTCGAACCATCTCAGAAGTCCCACAGCCCCTTCGGTTCCGGTGAAGGTCTGTGGCTTACAGTCCATAAACATTTTGAATGTACACGCAGGCTGGTTAGGTTGAGGTTGCGCTTGTTGACCTAAATAACGGGAGGAAACACATTATAGGAATGAAAAGACGTGTACGTGGTATAAGAGTAAAGAGTACTTGGTACATTCCGTACCAGCTTGATAGGCTGCTAAAGCCTCAGCCACGCGGGTATTGATTAGGTCATTCAACTCAGCCTGAGTCATGTTGATGTTGCCACGTCCGTGTCCTCGTCCACTCATGTTTCTATAGTTGGGAATAAACCGATTTAGAAATCGAAACGAGATGGAAGTCAGTTGTCATACGGATATCTCTATACTACCAAGTTTACACATAGTAAGGCAGAACCCTTCTCACGCTCGATAAGCCTCACTGGGACTTGCATGCACCCCGCGTTATTATTAAGTGTGCACCCATAATAATAAGGCGATTTGCATGTTCATCTCAGAGCCTCTTAGCTTGCGCTCGAAGTTTCCCCCGTTCAAATAATACAACAGACGGTATTACAGGTCTATGATCTACATGAGTCGAAGAGTAGTGTCACACTATCAAGTCACTATGGTGTTATACGTTCCAGTTCATATACGTTGTGAGTGTGTGACTGCTAAGCTAGTAATGTATAAAGTGAGAGAGAAACGAACCTTGCAATCTGGTGCTGAGTGTCATGATCGATTTTCGAAGACGTTCGGTTATAGTCTGGTTTTACAAAACGTTTTAAAACCTAGTTCACTATAACCAGTGGCTCTGATACCAAACTGTAACACCCCCAAAATACCACCTGCGGAAACCCCGCGAGGCGTGTTACACATCAGAGTCTGAGCCACCAATCACATTGAACCAATAGTAAATACTTAAATAAACATGTCATTAATCGTCAAGATTAAATGTCAAACACAATGTTAATTTCCAAGAGTTAAGTAGCGGAAGCATATGATAAGTCGTTTAATGATCGTTTCAAAATAAGATTAAAACCAATGTATCAATTATAAATAATCCAGCAGCTTCGATCCATGACCACTCCAGCATGCCCAGACAGCAAGTCCATGTTCCGAAGTTAACGACCTACAAGCATGCAAACAAGTGTGTCCGACTACGCTGGTGAGTTCAAGGTGTTGCTTACGTGCGAAGTTACCAGATATTAGTTAAATCAACTCGTTGTTTGTTTCTGATATCGTTGTTAATTCGTTTGTTGTACCGTATGCAGCGTCAATGATGGGAATGCCTAACCCCAATGCCTTACAGGCATTGGTCAAAGTCAAGGTATCAAACAACCTTGACAAGCTGTAGGAGGTCTTATATCCGCGTTACAAGTTGTCCCAGTAATTAGTTCACGCCCGTCCTTACGGCCCGGTGTGAGGGTGCCAAACCTAATAGCGCTATCAACTAATTACCCCATTGCCTTACAGGCAATCCGGTAAATGATTGTTTCTATGTTTCAGTTGTTTACCCCAAGTTTCCCTTCCAAGTGTTTACCAGTTGTCCCAAACCACCGGGACGCATGCTTGAGAAAATGCAATGAACTCACCTGGGGTTGCTCGGTATGATTCACACAGTTCAATTAAGTTATAGAGCGATTAACCACGTCCTACCACAGTTATCATACCGATCAGATTCGTATTCAAGTATTGCACATAGGTTCTACACGTATTATAACAGGTTGTACGAGTATTCATCATCGTATTCCACGTAAACAATCACGTAAACAAGCAGAGTCCAAGTGTTCAGCCCAATCAGTTGGGCTCGTAATAGTGTGCAGGCCCAACAGTGTGTACGTATGTATGGTCTCGAGTCGAGACCAGAGATCTCGAGTCGAGACTAGACGGTCTCGGGTTGTACTGGTTTCACAGTCTCGAGTCGCAACGGAGGAAGGTCTCGAGTCGCAACAAGGGTCGTTTCGGTTTGTCATGGTCCGGTTACGAGTCGCAACGGGACTCGCAACCACGGTTTCGAGTTGTGCTGCTGTGTGTCGGTGTGAGGTCTCGAGTCGCAACGGGACTCGCAACCGTGTGTGGTTTCGAGTCGCAACGGGTGATTCCGACTCGCAATCGGTGTCGCAACGGTGCATGTAACAACTTTCCATGATTACACAGCAACAATCATTCCGTAAATCCAGCTAACAACTTATCAGTTTCATAAATCGGATCAAACACCATGTTTAACCATTTTACATATTCAAATCATCATCAACAAGAACAGTAATTTCAATATCAACATAATATGCAATTCGGATCATTTGATTAACAATTATACGGCTCTAAATCAATGACATGTAACCCGAAACATGGCAACCTATGTTTAACATAAACACGTCCGATTTAACAAGAATATTATCATTAACATCAACATCATCAAATACCCTCCGAATCAATTATATGACAGTCGATTATCAATTCACAAGAACATCACACAATGCATACAAGTGGGCCGATTATTAGCACATAATCCATTTAACAACATACACAGTCAATCATGAAACAATCGTTAAGCACACTAACCGGTTGATGATGGTAAGAGGGTGATCCGAACAAGAATGCTCCTTGGTGCCGTCGGGTTTCAAGCAACGAGAGAGAGAGAGAGAGAGAGAGTTCTTTAGGGTTTGTGTATGTTTGTGTTGTTGTAACAATGAGAGAACAAACCCCCCCCCCCCCATAGTGTTTACATGTTTAAGAAGGGTGGGCCGACCCCTACTTGGGCCGTCCCCAAGGTCTCGAGTCCAACCACATGGACCGAATGGGTTGTGTAGGCAAGTGGGTTGGAGTTTGGTCCGTTTATATCCGATGCACAATGTCACAAAAATCATAATCACATAACATTCAAGTTCACACAATCAGTTCAAATATTCACATAAATTTCAAGCGAGTTATACTAGGTTGGGTTCAAAATACGAGTTGTCACAGTATCCCCAACTAAAAGGAAATTTCGTCCCGAAATTTGGTACGCACTCACTAACGTAAGCTATATAAGTTAAAGCTAGGTAGGTTACATCATTTGCTGGTTTTCCTGGGGTGTCACACACCACCTCTCTCACACTTCACCCACCACCTACCACCACCATAACACCATCATCCACCACCATCATCCATTGTCCATCATAGAGTGTGTGAGTCGTCTCGGGATCCAAGATTGATCGTAAGAGTTCTTGACAATCAAAGGCCATGTTTGCCTAAGTCTCTTACATCACTTGGTGAAGACAAGTGTTTAGTGTAATACTTTTTATTTTTAATCTTTTGCACTTTTTAATTGGTTTTGTATTAATGACTTTAATTACTAGTTTCTTATGTTGAAGGTGATTCTTCCTTATCGTTTGTCCGTGGTGTCTTGGCATTATTTTACTGTCTATATAAAATAAAAGATTTTCACCATTCATATCTCCACGGTCTATATGGAGGTATGTTGGCTACCTGGTCGGGGGTTAAGGGAACGGTTTGGTAAGAGTCTTGCCTTTGTTCAGCGTTTAGAGATCCTGCAAAGGACCTGGGTCGAATTTAGTAGGACCTCCTTCAATACCCAAAGGTATTGGATGGCGGGGGTCCAAACTCTTTGATCCCCTCATAAGTTAACTACTATTAAAACTTTAACCCAGCTACTTAGGGTTGTATCCCTGCTGACTCAGACTACTTAGCTGAGGGTAACGTCGCCTTGAAAAGAGGGGCCTACCACATTATGCATTAATAACTTAATTAATTATCTTTCAATAATCCGACCCTTTAGGATTGTATCCTTGCTGACTCAAACTACTGGGTTGAGGGTAACGTCGCCTTCAAAAGAGGGGCCGACTACAATAACTAAGATAATATCTTAAACAAGTGCAAAAGTGCAAAAATAATCAAAGGTTACACTAACACTATACTACGTCCACGATGGGTGCACTTGCCCATATGTGTGTTTAGTGTTAGTAAATATCATGTGTTATAAATTTAAAACTTGGCTAAAAAGTATAAAAGGGCTTAAAATACATACCTAAAACATAACACACTTCACGCACATCACATACACCTGACAGTTGCATAAGGGAAACAGTATCTCACTTTCTTGTGGGCCTATACTTGTGGTGTGTCTGTTAATCTTGAATCGGTTTCTAGCAGCGGGCCCTGAATGTATAACGAACATTTAAATCTGTATACAAGATTATTTTTATATAATTGTCCCAAGTCATAAAAGATATTTGTGCCTTGTGCATCCAAATCAATTTTATTAAATATTTTCAAAAGAGTCAGTTAATTGTATTTACCAGTGTAAACTGACGTAGTTTCCAAAAAGATTAAGTGACAGGTACTGTACGTAATTGGCTGGGAGCTCAGGGCGTTAATAGGAAATCTTGCAAGTTCTAGATGCCTAAAGTCTGTTGAACAGTGTCTATTTTTCTATTTTATGATCCGCCTGTGGATCCATCTTACAATCCGTTTGTAATATTGATGTTACTTTTGAATCGGTTTGTAATATATTTACTTTAGACTTCCGCCGTGCATTTAACTATGTTTATTTGACTATGATAATATCAACTATGTCACCATACTCCCCACCGGGCCCACCGGTAATACGTGGAAATATTGGGGTGTGACACCTGGATACGTATTAGATACTCTGCCCGATTGACCTAGGGTTCCGTAACGGCTATCGTGGTTCTGCCCGACGTAGTCGTTGGAATGCCGTCTCGGGGAGGGTATTACTAATGTTAAATGGGTTATTATACTAACACATGTGCATTTGTGTAATGTATAGATAATTCCTAGGAAATCCTTACAGAAAATCTGAAATAGCAATGTGAGTAATCTCCTTTTTGTAAACAGTTTTTACAAAACCTTAAATATTTTACAATGCAATTTAGCAGTGATTGAGTCTTTGTAATTCTACAATTACTCCCGGTATATTGGAGTTTTGTATACAAAATGTGGAACACGTTGCCATTGGACAAAGAGTTAGTGTAACACCTCGTAAAATCACGTCCAATGAAGTATTGACACGTGTAATAAACCCTAATGAAGTCAAACATTGAAATTTAGGGACTAATTTTTCGAAAAATCGAAAAACTTTGAGTGTGAAAGGATTGGAAGTGTTAGCATATCCAAAATAAGTTTCTAAATAAACTCTTACGATGTTTATGATCACAAATGTGCCACTTGATGATTAAGTGTAGCCGTTTGCGTAATTAATTGAAAGTTTGCGCAATGAAGGGTTAAAAGCGTCAACATGTTAATTATTACCTCCGAGTGACCTATTAATAAACCAGGAGCTTCATAATATTAATTATACTCTCGGGAATGCCAAATAATGGCCGTCTAAGGTTTTTATGCCAATAAGTAAAGTTACGCGCAACTTTGCAAGTTAGAGGGACAAAAAGTGTCAATATGTTTAATTATACCTCTGAATGACCTTTTAGCGAGCCCGAAGCATCGTGATGTTCAATAATATTTTCAAAAATGTCTAATACGGATTAGATAAGGCTTCAATGCTATTAAATGATGAGATGCGCGAGTTTGCGCAATAGAGGGACCTAAAGCGTCAACTTTTGAATCTACGCCTTTCGGTGACCATCTAGGCGAACGAGAGCATAGTAATATTTAATTATATTCTTGGGAATGCCCATTATGGGCCATAGAAGGCTTGGATATCATTAAATGACATTTCACGCTACTTTGCACAATTAAAGGACTAATTGCGTCAAACTGCAAAAGTAGGTCGAATCGTATGATAACGAACCTTTCAGAATATGTCCATAAGTTAAACGTACCTTAGAGGTGTTTGGTGTGCAAAAATAAACTTTTATGTCATGCAGGGACTAAAAGTGTCAAAAAGTGCACAAGTTTGCACTTTTGCGCATATCTCGCATTCTGAATATCCCCGGACACCCAAAAACTTATGTAAGCACTGAAATATTTTATTTTAGTGTGTGGCATGATAAAGTTCCATTCGTCGCGTAGTTTGGATCGTTTTTCGCGTCCGTTCGTGTTTCGTCGTAATTCGTCAAACATCGTGACCGTACGGCCAAACGAACCGACATCTGACATGTTATTGAACATGTTTCATGTCCCCTATGTTTAAATGTGCCTAAAATAGCCATATGAGCTCACAGGGACCATTTCTGACATTTTGTGAATGTTGTTGCTGAAGTGTGCATCCTAGGCGGGGCGCGTAAGCATCCCTGAGGTCTTACGCGGGGCGCCTCAGCCCTGCAGATTAGCAAAAATCAGTTTACAGCTATGAACAGCCTGTTCCAGCTTGATCCATCCCTTGTTGATGGTATTTTTCAATCCTTGGGCAGCCCATAGTATACCAAAATAGTGGGTAAGAGGTGTATGGCTCAGATTTAATCACGGTTTACGAGAAACAATCCTAAAGGTTCTCAAAAACCTATAAATACCCCACTTGATTTTGGGTTTCATTCACACCTTGATTCTAAGTTCTCTAAGTTGAAGACCCTGCTCTTCATACCTGAGAATTAGGGATCAAACCTCCTTGCTTGTACCCTTTGTAAGTGTCCTTTCGTGCTTAGTTTAATTTTTAACAGTTATAACCGAAAGTCAAGCGTTTTCGGTAAATGCTTTGACTTTTAAACGGTTAAGCCAATGTTCGCAACGAACATGGCTACATGACCGTAATTAGGTAGGTGTTTAACCCTCAAAAGGGCACCTCCTAATTACCACGTTTACTTAGTTAATTGTCGGGTCAAATGAAAGTCAAACGGGTTAGTTTTAAATAAAATGCATAACTATTAAATTAAAAGTCATAAAATCAGTTTTGCCACATTAATAACTTGGTAAATATTCATTGCAAGTTTCCGTTATATGCCTAACTATTGACCGTTATGCCCTTTTGACCATGAAATGATATTTTTGAAAATGTGGAAGAATTGAAACCTTTATTACTGATATATAAACGTGTCCCTAAAATCTGACATCAGTTGGAAGTCTAGATTAGGAGTTATGCTCAATAGCGTAATTAAAAAGCTTTTTATTAATTAAACAGCGTAATTAGCGTATAACCTATCTAAACCCAATTTTTGATACCAAACTTTTTACCCACTGATATAAAATAATATTTTGGGATATTTGAAGATTTTTAGTTATTTTTAGGCTGAGCATAACATAGGGTTTTAAGCTTGATTCGGTAATTTCCGGTTTTGCCCTTTTGGGCTATAAAATGAGTTTTACAAATCCTTTTGACCCCAAACCTTTTTCTACTAATCTAATATGATAAATAAAATATTTTGAGCTGAAAACCCGGAAATGGCTCTAAATCGCCTTTTAAGCGTTTTTAACGCATAGTATGTATCAAAACTATTTTAAACATATAAGGGTTGATGCCTACTGATATATTCAGTAAATTTTTACATTTTAATAGTAAGGAAAGGTTTTAAACTCAGGTTTCCAGTTTTGACCTTTTAAGCCTATGTGAAATTACCAAAATGCCCCTACGGTGCATAGTATGGTTATAAATGATAAATTTCACATATATGTAATACCCTACTGATATAACTTAGTAAATTAAGTATTTTTACTAATCAGACCTGAACCTTGGATTTATATTTGAACTCTTTTATAACCTTTTAAATGACTAAAATACCCCTTCGGGGCATAAATTTGTTTTAAATTCATTTTTGGCATAACGGAAGGTATCTTACTGATATCACATCATATTTAAGGCATATTAACTTAGGAAACCTGTATATGACTCTTATGGTTACCCGTTTCGCACGTTTCGCGTTTTGATCGGTTTATGTATCTAGTTTGCATAAGGAAACCGAAACGGGTCAGACCTTATCATTTTCACCTCAAAATCCAGAATGTGTTTAGTTTACCCATATTATACAAGTTTCCAAACTGTCGGGTCTAAATCACATTCTAATCCGGTCAACGCTTAATCTTGCGTTTTGAACCATAAACCTTTCCTTAAAACTAACCGGTCTAAGTTAATACTTATTTAAGACCCGTTAGGAATCTAATAGGTTATTAAAAACCTTCGTTCCAGATTAGGAGCCTCAGTAGAAGTACTTGTGCTTGCTGATTTGATATACGGCTGGGATTGAATTTATATTTAGCTCAGGTAAATACTCTTAGCTTATTTTCCCTATACGGGCTTGGGATACGGTATTATAATATTACCACTTGGTTGGGTGTTGAATGTTTAATCGTATGGTGATTAAATTATTGAGGTAACCCGCTTTAATCTGTCTTGTTTGAAATAAAGGCCTTTAGGGGTTAATGACCATGTCCCGGATATCCGTGGCATCATTGTATTATAAAATGGCCACGTCTTATGCACGGGGTGTAGGCATACACCTGACAGTTGCATAAGGGAAACGGTATCTCACGCTCATGTGGGCCTATACTTGTGGTGTGTCTGTTAATCTTGACCCGGTTTCTACATCGGGCCCTAAATGTATAACGAACATGTAAATCTGTATACAAGATTATTTTTATATAATTATCCCAAGTTATAAAAGAATTTTGTGCCTTGAGCATTCAAATCAATTTTCTAAACTATTTTCAAAATGAGTCAGTTAAGTTGTATTTAGCAGTGTAAACTGACATATTTTCCAAAAAGGTTAAGTGACAGGTATTGTACGTAATTGGCTAGGAGCTCAGGGCGTCAATAGGGAATCTTGCAAGTTCTAGATGCCTAAAGTCTGTTGAACAGTGTTTATCTTTCTGTTTTAAGATCCGCCTGTGGATCCTTTACATTCCGTTTGTAATACTTGGATATTACATTATATCGGGTTGTAATATTTTATCTTTTGCTTCCGTTGTGCATTCATTATTTGTGTTGTTTGACTATGATGATATCAACTACGTCACTTTACCCCCACTGGGCCCACCGGTGACACGTGGAAAATAGGAGTGTGACAGGTTGGTATCAGAGCCAACACTGAGTGAATTAAACACTAGCCTTTTGTGTTTAATCTCAGTTACACGGTTGCACATTCTTGAGTCTAGATAAAGAACTTAGGACTACTCCTGATTCGTTTTTGTCATTCATTTGTTCTTTTGTTATTTTCTCATTAGCCCCTGCATGGGCGAGTCAGTGCAGTTAGAAGTCCCGTCTAGGGCAACCATATACCTGTTTAAATTTTAAATGGAACGGTTAGATTTAAAATAACGTTCCTATTACAAGATCTACCATTATTATAAAATGGCAAAATCTAAAAAGGACAAGACCTAGCCCATGTGTCATTTTAAGAATAGGGCCAAGATGGCAGTTCCTCAAATAGATTCAGATCCTTATTAACATCTCAATTTAGGATTGTTCTGCGTTAAATATTAAAAGAATCTTAAAGGTAAAACCTAGCCTAAATATCATTGCAGACATGGCCAAGATGGTAAAACGTAGCCTAAATGTCATTGCAGACATGGCCAAGATGGTAAAACCTAGCCTAAATGTCATTGCAGACATGGCCAAGATGGTAAAACCTATCCAAAAGATTCAAAACCTTGTTAAACATCTGAAAGCATGTTAACATTTTTGATAAACTGTGATATGATAAAATCACATAGGTCATATTTAAATTGGGATAT